>NC_085987.1:29735194-30052420 GCF_910591565.1 Cydia splendana
TGGAATGCTTGGTGGATAGTATGGGTTCAGAATACTCTTATAAGTAGGTACATATAACTATCGTTCACTGATCATACATAAAAAGAGTAATTGACAATATTAAAGACAATATCAATGATTAGAATCTAATTCTAAGAGACTATTACGGTTTAACTCACGTATTTTTATTAGAACCTCGCGCGACATGTTTCGGACAGCCTAGATCTAATTATAAGTAGCCTCTTTCATAAGTATATCTGGTTTATGTTAATGTCGGCGACCAATCGTAAAATTCGTCACATAGGCAATGAAATAGGCAAAAAAAACCGGGAAAGTGCGAGTCGGACTCGCGCACGAAGGGTTCCGTAACATAATGCAAAAAACGGCAAAAAAAAACGGTCACCCATAGTACTGACCCCGCCTGACGTTGCTTAACTTCGGTCAAAAATCACGTTTGTTGTATGGGAGCCCCACTTAAATCTTTATTTTATTCTGTTTTTAGTATTTGTTGTTATAGCGGCAACAGAAATACATCATCTGTGAAAATTTCAACTGTCTAGCTATCACGGTTCGTGAGATACAGCCTGGTGACAGACGGACGGACGGACGGACGGACGGACGGACAGCGGAGTCTTAGTAATAGGGTCCCGTTTTACCCTTTGGGTACGGAACCCTAAAAACTGTCAAAAGAAACTTATACATACTAAGTTCATAACATCACTCTTTTGAATAACTTGATTATTTTGCGCACCTACAATTATTTAATTTTTCACCGACATTGTTCAAGCAGAAAACACTGCGAACTTAACATATCATTTATGTAACTACTTTAGGATGTGCCTGGTAAACTAATAGGAATAACTATAGATGAATACCTACATTTCTCTCATCGATCTTCCGTATTATTTTATAGTACCTACATCGTGATATGCCTGGGAAAATCTTAGGCTATGTCTAGGAATTTTATAATCTAGCGGATTTTACGATTGGCTGACGGCATAAATAATAAAACATTGTTTAGGCCGCGATGAATTTGTTAATAGCTTAAAAATGTGGTCGTTTTCCGTCTACAAATGTATCGACGTTTTTTTTCCGTTTCATTATGAATCGAGTCCGAGTGCGGCCGATGGATGTAAACGACCCATCGTACTTGAGAGACTTGAGGTCAGTGTCGCCGCACACTGACGCCATTATGTTAAAAAAATAATGAATTTTAAGTTAAGGCTAAGTATAGTGATGGGTAGTTAGATCTGATATCACACCAATAACAAAAATAACTGGTTTATCTTTATGTAATTACTTGCTTTGGCCGCGGTTCTACATGCGTGGGACTCTGTGTCATATCCCCTCTCTCCACCAGGGGGAACGATAATAGTCACCAAAACATTTAACATTCGTATTTTAGTCGTTATAAAGTTAACAGAGTTACGGTAGTACGGTAGGGATATTCCAGATAAATAAGTTCCGCGAAGTGGAACTAATGTAATGATCAAAGTAACAAACAGATTGATAATCAGGTCGTTTCCAATGTCGTCCCTCCTGCAGACATTTGGCTATTTTTAGGTCTGGTCCTTTTGAAATACGAGCGATAGAAATTTGGAATCTAGTGGTATTGACCACTCGTTTTCAATTCTATTAGTAGAATTTAAAAATTTAACTGCATAGTACTGGAGATATTATTTAACGAAATACACGAAATCGAGCGGTCGAATTTCAAAAATCGGCCCCCAGGTCGTTGGTTTGTATAATTGACGACCGGTCTGGCCTAGTGGGTAGTGACCCTGCCTGCGAAGCCGATGGTCCTGGGTTCGAATCCAAGTAAGGGCATTTATTTGTGTGATGAACACTAATATTTGTTCCTAAGTCATGGGTGTTTTCTATGTATATAAGTAAGACTAACCAAGTCCACCAAAATTAGCTATGTAATAGGTCCCAAAATCTACAATGCCATCCCAAATGAGATACAAAACGTAGAAAATAATAACTCATTTTACAGGAAATTAAAGAAATGGTTAATTAATAGTGCTTTTTATGATATTCGTGAATTCTGTGACATTTAATTTTAATTTACCTACTTTAAATTTATTGTTATTTATTATTCAATTTAATCTGACATTGTATGATTTGAATGTTTTCATTTTTCCCATTATCAATGATGGAAAATGTAATTAATAATAAGTGCTAATCTTATCTTTAAAATGTTTTGACGTGTAATGTATCCGTGCATTTACGAAATAAAGAAATATGAAATATGAAATATGTATATCGTCGCCTAGCACCCATAGTACAAGCTTTGCTTAGTTTGGGGCTAGGTTGATATGTGTAAGATGTCCCCAATATTTATTTATATTATTATTTATTTATTAATTTATATACCAGCTCAGACTACTGATTCTACTGAAGCTAGGTTTAACTGTCGAGGGTTATATTTATTATTGTTTTATAAGAGACGACAATTAAAATAGCTATCGTACCCTACATTTCGTCATATTCTATGTCAAGTCAAGGTGGGCAAGGCGTCAAATTTAAGTGTACAAATTAAGACAATGCATGCTTCGAGTGGTCAAGTATCGTGTAAATAAAAATGATTTGATTCGGAAGGAAAAAACGAGCATTACGAGTGATGGTGACTGGCCTTGCCATTCCAAGGAGGTTGCAAGGGGAAACGTTCCTTGACCCATATTGAGCTCCGAGTGCTGCGACTGCTTATTTGCAATGCTGTGCCGGTTCATTAATTTATAATTCTGAACTATATACTTATTACTGTACATGTATGCATATATGTATGTACATAGGTATGTAAAAAAATGCTTAAAATACCATCGATTGCGCCACATCTTTCACACAAAATTCTTTCTTTGTTTTTTAAGAGCGCTATTACATTTCGGCGTTGAGCGAGTTTAGGTATTTTACGCGCTGCGGCAGGCCGTGCGAGCTCAGTATGCCGATCCCTTCTACCACACTCGCACTACAATGATGGATTAAACATTCTTGATCCTTCGCGAAGCATATTGAAATCAACCATAACAACACTAACTGTACTTAACTTTTAAAGTTCTAAAACTGTTATTTGGTAAGTACGAAAATACTAAATGCAGTGCAAATGTACATAGGGGCTGTTCATAAATTACGTCATCTATTTTTGACGATTTTTGACCCCCCCCACCCCTCAAATCATCCAAAAATCAAGCTTCGGATGAATCTGTTTCCTCCTACGTCATGTTACCATCATCCGATGTCCAGACCCCCCCCCCCCCCACTCCTCCCATTTGAAACGACGTAATTTATGAATAGCCCCATACTCCTACTTATGAAGGTATATTACTCGAAAGAAATTATAGGTACCTACTAGACGTGTGCGCCGATTAAAAAATGATCGGCGGCGGCGTTTACCAAAAAATCGGCGGCGGCGGCGTGTTTTCGGCGTGAAATCGGCGTGACCTTGACTTTTAGGTTTCTTATGAAAAATCATTAATTTGTTGTTTTTCTTGAAAATTTGATCAATGCAGGTTGCTGGTCAGTGAACTACGTATAGTTTGAATATGCTGTGAGTAAAATAGGATTTGTAAATGAATATAGAATAGGTATAATAACTTGATTTCCCTAGTAACTGGCTTGCATTAAGAGGTTACCTGGTCCCAATGACTTTCGATACGATCTGTAACTCTTTTCTCAAGCTTTCGATGGCTTATCCTATTAAAAATGACGTACTTTAACAAAACAGAACTCCACATATCCTTGATATTTGCTAGACATAGTGGACTGGTATGGCTTCTTTTTAATGGTTGTCTTGTCGTACAATCACCAGGCTCACTGAGACGTATCTTCTTTCTCGTTTTCTCATTCCTGAGGCTCGCGACCACATGTAATTTTATTATTTATTATTATTTGTGAAGCAGGCAGGCAGTTGAAATAACTGATAATGCCTGTATCCAGAGCCATCAACCGAGTTTCCAGTGTTGAGTAGAGTTTGCATTGTGCTTATCTAGTTTATTCTTAAACTCATTGACACTTTGGGCCGATACTACATCCTCTGGGAGTTTGTTCCAAGCTTTGACCACTCTGTTGCTAAAGAAGTGTCTATGAGGATTATTGTAGGACCTGCGAGACACCAGCTTATACTGATGACCTCTCAGGCGATTGTTGTTATTGCGTTCTAGCATCTTATGGAAATCTTTGAGGTCATTGTGTTGGGTTAGTATTTTGTATGTCTCAATCAGATCTCCACGCTCTCTTCGCTCCTTCAAGGTTGTGAGCTTTAAGAAGTGTAGTCTTTCTTCATAGGACATGTTTTTGAGTTTCTTCGGTATCTTGGTGAAACCACGTTGAACTTTCTCCAACATCTCAATATCCTTGATAAAATAAGGGCTCCATACTTGAAATGCATACTCCAATATAGGCTTAACATAGGTTTTGTGGATTTTTAGCATTATATCCGGCGTCAGATTCCCAAAAGCTTTTCTTATGAAGTAGATAAGGCTCTTTGCTTTCTTAACGATTGTGTTATATGTTCTTCCCATTTCAGGTCCTCAGTGATTTTGACGCCCAGATCTATTTGTACCTTGACAGCGTTTAAGGAAGTGTTGTCCAAATTATATGTGTAATGAGGGTTGTTTTTACCTATGTGCAAAACAGTACATTTTGTAGAATTCAGGTAATTTGTCTCCGTTTCGTGCGGTCATAAGGCGTGTGGACTGCACGATGGTGCAGACTGCCGCAAGCTGATCTCTTCATAACGTTCGACCATCTCACACATGCTCCAACTCGAGCAGCCATTCATTCTGCTTAAATTCATGTGTTTCTCCACATCATGCGTTGGATAATATGCCGAAGAATCTAAGGGCTCACCCATGGCATGTTGGGAAGAGATGAGTGGTGATGGTGATATAGAGCTCTTTGAGAAAGGAGGGGTTTGTTCTTCTAGCTGCCCAAGGTATAACCAGCACTAGCAGCAGTCTTCATTCGTTCGTTAACAGTTGCCGGTGAATACTTAGGATTACTCAGTTACTTTAATTGGTGTGTCAAATACTTTCTGCGACT
Source organism: Cydia splendana (assembly GCF_910591565.1). Taxonomy (NCBI): domain Eukaryota; kingdom Metazoa; phylum Arthropoda; class Insecta; order Lepidoptera; family Tortricidae; genus Cydia; species Cydia splendana. The sequence goes on from NC_085987.1 coordinate 29,740,214, forward strand.
GGGTATTCAGTTTCATTTAATTAATAATTGATGTATATTTGACAACTGTAACATAAATAATACAAAAAAATCCATATTGTAATCCAAAAACCAACTTGGAATAGCTAATTAACAACACTCAAGGTCACGCCGATTTCACGCCGATCATTTATCGGCGGCGGCGGCGTGGTCAAAAAGCCCGGCGGCGGCGGCGCGCCGGCGCGGCGCACACGTCTAGTACCTACTCGCTTATTTACATGTTTCGTCATTGCATTTGGTACCTATAGGTTGTAAAGTTTGTATCAACGAGGGTTTAAAAACGAACTGGTACTGAGGATCTGATGATGATTAAGGTGGTCACGGATACCAATCAACCATGTAGTAACATGATTAGGCTCGTTTGATTCGTCTCAACAAGATATTTGACACTGAAGATACACAGGGTCTGATGATGGAGCTGGAAGGTGGCCACGGGTACCAGTCTATCATGTAACTAAACAACTTCGTGTTTGGGCTCGTTTGATTCGTCTCAACAAGATCTTTGGCACAAGATAATACTCAGGGTCTGATGATGGAGCCGGAAGGTGGTCACCGGTACCAATCAACCATGCAACTAAACCACTTCGTGTTTAGGCTCGTTTGATTCGTCTCAACAAGATCTTTGACACAAGATAGTACTCAGGGTTTGATGATGGAGCCGGCAGGTGGTCACCGGTACCAATCAACCATGCCACTAAACCACTTCGTGTTTAGGCTCGTTTTATTCGTTTCTATAAGATCTTTGACACAAGATAGTACTCAGGGTCTGATGTTGGAGCCGGAAGGTGGTCACCGGTACCAATCAACCATGCAACTAAACCACTTCGTGTTTAGGCACGTTTTATTCATCTCAACAAGATCTTTGACACAAGGTAGTACTCAGGGTCTGATGATGGAGCGCGAAGGTGGCGACGGGTACCTGTCTATCATCATCAGCTCCATCATCAGACCCTGAGTAGTATCTTGTGTCAAACATCTTATTGCGACGAATCAAACGAGCCCAAACACGAAGTGGTTCAGTTACATGGTAGACTGGTACCCGTGGCCACAGTCCAGCTCCATCATCAGACCCTGAGTACTAACTTGTGTCAAAGATCTTGTTGCGACGAATCGAACGAAGCCAAACACGAAGTGGTGTAGTTGCATGGTTGATTGGTACCGGTGACCACCTTCCGGATCCATCATCATACCCTCAGTACTACCTTGTGTCAAAGATCTTGTTGCGACAAATCAAACGAGCCCAAACACGAAGTGGTTCAGTTACATGGTAGACTGGTACCCGTGGCCACAGTCCAGCTCCATCATCAGACCCTGAGTACTAACTTGTGTCAAAGATCTTGTTGCGACGAATCGAACGAAGCCAAACACGAAGTGGTTTAGTTGCATGGTTGATTGGTACCGGTCACCACCTTCCGGATCCATCATCAGACCCTCAGTACTACCTTGTGTCAAAGATCTTGTTGCGACAAATCAAACGAGCCCAAACACGAAGTGGTTCAGTTACATGGTAGACTGGTACCCGTGGCCACCTTCCAGCTCCATCATCAGATCCTGAGTACTATCTTGTGTCCAAGGTCTTGTTGAGACGAATCAAACGAGCCTAAACACGAAGTGGTTTAGTTGCATGGTTGATTGGTACCGGTGACCACCTTCCGGCTCCAACATCAGACCCTGAGTACTATCTTGTGTCAAAGATCTTATAGAAACGAATAAAACGAGCCTAAACACGAAGTGGTTTAGTGGCATGGTTGATTGGTACCGGTGACCACCTGCCGGCTCCATCATCAGACCCTGAGTACTATCTTGTGTCAAAGATCTTGTTGAGACGAATCAAACGAGCCTAAACACGAAGTGGTTTAGTTGCATGGTTGATTGGTACCGGTGACCACCTTCCGGCTCCATCATCAGACCCAGAGTATTATCTTGTGCCAAAGATCTTGTTGAGACGAATCAAACGAGCCCAAACACGAAGTGGTTTAGTTGCATGGTTGATTGGTACCGGTGACCACCTTCCGGCTCCATCATCAGACCCTGAGTACTATCTTAAGTCAAAGATCTTGTTGAGACGAATAAAACGAGCCTAAACACGAAGTGGTTTAGTTGCATTGTTGATTGGTACTGGTGACCACCTTTCGGCTCCATCATTAGACCCTGAGTACTATCTTAAGTCAAAGATCTTGTTGAGCCGAATCAAACGAGCCCAAACACGAAGTGGTTTAGTTGCATGGTTGATTGGTACCGGTGACCACCTTCCGGCTCCATCATCAGACCCTGAGTACTATCTTGTGTCAAAGATCTTGTTGAGATGAATAAAACGAGCCTAAACACGAAGTGGTTTAGTTGCATGGTTGATTGGTACCGGTGACCACCTTCCGGCTCCATCATCAGACCCTGAGTACTATCTTGAGTCAAATAAATACATATAGAATGTCAGGTCCTTTCAAATATTTTTAATCCTGTCCGGTAGTTTATTAAACTGTACCATTATAAATTATAATACTATAAAAACAGTGCTAGGATCAAAGTCTCTCGTTGCGGTTTACACGCACACAGTATAGCGTTTTACACGGCGCCCGCCGCACACAATGATAAAAAACCTCGTCGTCGCCGTTGAAAATGTGCGGAGCCGACCGACACACGTCCTGCCTCTACAAGCTCTGCCGCGGCACTGAGCTGGCGCAGCGCGCGTCATCGGTAATATAGAGTAGTTTTCAAAAAATTGCCAAAAAATTATAGTAGAATTTCATAAACACTAATGTATACCAACAGCATAAGCAAACGTTGCAGATTGCTTGAGTATGAAAATGACTTCGATATTAAGTAGATTTTCGTAGGAATTGACACTTGTTTCGGAGAGAAAATCGAGTTCGTTTTACTTTGATTTTCTCTTTCTCAAAGGTATGTAGGAAAAATATAGTTTGATATGCCTAAAGTACAGGGTATTAGTAACACAAAATAGCCAGGTTTAGCAGAGTAAAATTCTCAACATTTCCAAATAAGAGCTCGCCATTCAGTGCTTCACGGGGTTTTTCGGAAACGACCATCAGAAAAAAAATCATTACTAATTTAATAAGTCCTTTTTCTAATATTTACAACGATATTTATAAAGATAAGAAGACGCTTTTACTGGAACAAGTACTCATTGTTTCTAATAATGAGCGCAAAGTCCTGAATTTCGTCGACTAGTATCATCAATTTTGCATTATTTCGACTTTTCTTGTAAGAGCGCTCTTAAACACGTTATATTTTTGTACATCTTACATTGCCTATTCTTTCTAACTTTCATTACTTCTACGCAGTCCTTTTCTTTAGCGTAAAAAAGCGTAAGTAGTTAAAATCACAATACAAGAAGTTTTTAAGAAGTGGCGATGAGGCAATTAATATCTCTATCCTTGAATCTCAGACAACCTTAGGGCATAGCGAGTTATGCATAAAGAATCAAACGCTAAATTGGAGCTTGGACAAAAACTGGTCGGTTCACTTCTGCCGGTGACGTCAGCCGGTCGCAACTCGCCTGCTTCCGACCAACACAATGGGCAACAGAAATCGACAGTCTAACTGTAACTAGGACTGGACCGATCTCTTTATCCCTATCCCTACTAATATTACAAAAAGCATTAAGGTACGCAAATATTGCAAAAATGTAAGCACTAATTCTAAGCAGTAAAGTCGCGGATATAAATCAGCACTGTATAAAACTACCTATTTATATGTAGACAATCATCTTACTTCCTACCCACTGCTGGATATTAGAGTCCAGCAGTGGGTAGGAAGTACGAGTATGCTTCTGTCAAGCGACTGTGTAATAATTTTATGTTCGTCTACTTGATCACCCTAAGTAACTAACTACTTAAAAGAAATTTTTTTTATTTCTACTATAAGTTGATACTTATAGTAGAAATAAAAAGTTGATACTTATAGTAGAAATAAAAAAATGTTCTTATAAGTAGTTAGTTACTTAGGGTGATCAAGTAGACGAACATAAAATTATTACACAGTCGCTTGACAGAAGCATACTCGTACTTCCTACCCACTGCTGGATATTAGAGTAAGACCAAGCTAAGTTGCAATGATTTTGATAGCCCAAGCGGTGCAAGTGTTAAGTAAACGCCATAATTTCATAGAAGTTGGACGTTTAAAATAACACTTCTGCCGGGCTAGCACATGATTGGCATGTAGGATTAAAAACAGCCGTTTAATTTTTTAGCATGCAGGAACTAATTAATAAAGGAAACAATATGAAAGCCGCTAGTGATTTTATGCTTATTATTGTCACTGTGACAAGGTACAAAATGCTATAGTGGGCTTAGCACAGAAGTTTCCGCGATCCCGGGCACGCACAGCTATCTCCCTCACGCTTACGAGCGAGTGAGAGAAGAACCAACCTGAACCCACGGGGCCTTTACGAGCGATCACCTTTTTTCCAGCTTGTAGGTACATACTGTATTTACACATCAGGAAAACAAGATAAGTATCGAAAAATTATAATGGGAAAACACGCGAATGGTTACAAAATGCTTTCGGGAAAGGAAGCTATTGAGAAAGATAAATTGATAAAATTTGCGAATGGCAGAAAATTCTTTCCTCTAAATACAGTAGGTATGTACACACTCCTTTTTTCGATCTACCTACCAACAAATCAATATTAAAAGTAGGCACATTTTACGGTACCATTTCGAAGCACGAACCTTTTTAGTAGTAAAAAATTAAAAAAACAGACTTAAAAAAGGATGAAATAAAATATCCCTTTTATTTGCGCTTTTACCTGATATGTTTATTTGTTTTCATGGTTAATTATATAATATAAAGTATCAACATAGTAAGATTAGTTAGAACTTCGCAGAAGTAAAGTACCTACATATAGGTATGAGGTCTAATTTTAATTTTATTTAGGCACTCAATGCAGTGAATATAAAATTAGTAGGTATGTACCTATGAATCATGCTCGATTTCATTATATTATAATACTTTGAGCTCCTTTAGGTACCTAATGCTAATAAAAATCAAAGCATAGGTACTTATATTTTATAAAAAAACATGTACAACTTTTAATCATTAATAATAATTTTAATCATGCATAGATAATATCGCATACAATGAGCAATTTAAAAGACGCCGAGTTATCCTAATAGGCATTCTATTTTTCCGAAAACTTGACCAAGGCCAAGACCACACAAATAAAGTAGCAGTCTTGCATACCTATCCCTAATACACATTTAAGTATCAGTATCACAGTATCACCTTCAAATAACATTACGCGAACAAAACATACCTATTAAAATCGACTAGTTTTTGTGTGCCTAATTAAATCGAAGCAAATGTATAATTTGGTTTAAGACACACATCATCAGTATTCCAGGAATTTTTAAATAAATGTTTTATATTGAATGCCATTCTTTTGTATACCTGAACAGGATTTATTATTGTGTTATTTAAGTAGGTAGGTATAGCCAATTGCGTAAATGAAGTGTTTTTCCATAAAAGTAGGTACGAGAATACTGGATTGATGCACAAAAAAAATTGTTAAATAGTTCCAAGTACCTACAATAACGGTGTTTCTATTCTGCGTGGTAAAACTGGTAAATAATCATGAAATTAGCTGTCTGACAACAGATTTCGCAAATCTAGCTTTTAATTAATATAACAGAAACAGAGTTATGACCAAAAAACTACCTATATTTATTTATTTAAACTTGATTGCACAAAACATAAAAATAATGCATTCTCTACCAGTCAACCATCGGGCCAAACAGAGACGTAAAAATATTGCAAGGAGAACAGAGGAATTTATTAGAACAATGGAAAGCAACTGAACAACTAATAATTCTGATAAACTACCTACATATAGAATACACAAATAAAAATACTAGAATATATATAATTAATATCCTACTACATATTTCATACATACTCATAATATACCTATACCTAATATATAATTTGTTTCAATTCTCCTCGGTCTCCCCTACTTAGCTTTTGATAAGTGTTAAGCCCCATTTACATGGTGCGAGTTTCTCGCACGTTTTGGGGCGAGAAATCGTATGACATTATCGTGTGCAATAATCGCCAGGCGATTATCGTATAAAAATGTTTATATTCATGCGAGAAATAAAAACTCGCTTATGATTATGTCATTCGATACTCGTAAGGAGATTATCGCCAGGCGAAATAGTTTACACGGGGCAATTAATAAAATATTTAAATATTCCCAAAAAACGTACAAATTTGGAACTTCAACATACGTAAGGTTATTTCAGATGTATAGAAGCTACGAATGCTTAAATATGAAACCCGGAAGACATCAATTACAAAAACAGGGATGCAAGAGAAGCAGCACTTTATTCATTTTTGCATGAGTTGGCAATTAAAGAGTTTGGTCCAAAATGAAAATAAAATAAATATTAAAAATACACTCATGATGGCGACTGAATAGCACATGAACTCGAAGTACGATTCTCGCATTCAAGTTTTGTTTACACTGAGACATCCAATCATCAAGGGCGAGGCGATTATCGCTCCGTCTCGTGCGATATCGTACGTATAGTTTACATGATACTATATTTTTCCTCGTGCTACGATAATCGCACGATCGAGGCGAGAAACTCGAACCATGTAAATGGGCCTTTAGGGAGAGAACAGCACTGTTTATCGATGGTATCGATAAATAACGATTTTTTAAATTTATGTCGTTATTAAATAATACCTCAAACAATCTAATGACACGTTAAGTAGGTACTCCTTTCAACGGTCGATGATGAAAAAAGTTCGAAATATCGGAAAGTTTAATCCGTTTCATTTATTTTATTGAAATGAATATAATTACAAAAATGTTTTCACTTCTCATGCTCAAAAAGTGCACCTTTATGTCGTGCGTAGACGACATAAAATCGCATTTTATGCTCTAGACTCTAGAGCATAAAAGTAAAATTTTCTTCTAAGACTAAGGTAATCGGTCTCAACAGCCAAAACCTATTGCACAATTTTACTGAGCAATAAAATTGTGTAGATGACAAAACTTGTTATATTATTTTATTTTTGCTACAATTTATTAGAAATCCGTATATTCAGTCATTAAATTTAGTAAATCAGATAAAATAGGAGTCGATTATCGTTCAAAAATGCTCCGAAATGTTTGACTTGCATGGGGTTACCAGATGACAGGAATTTTCCTGACATGTCAGGAATTTTGGCCTTTTGTCAGGAATGGGGACGGAACACGAAAATGTCAGGAATTTTTTGAAGTGATATTTTTTTTATAAAGTACCTTTTTATTAACTTAAATTAATCCAAAAACATTGTAAAAAAAATAAATAAATGTCATCCACTCAACAAATCTTTACTCAAAGAAGTTGACGCGGCTATCGGCTCAATCGGGTGGCCATCGCTAACGGCTAGACCCCCGCCCCCTCCCGTCGTCGTCGTCGTCGTCAAAAATACCAATGTCAGGAAAAATATTCGGAAATCAGGAATTTTGTCAGGAAATTCTAAATTTGTATCTACTCTGATCACATGTTGAAAATTAAAAAAAAAAATTAAATAGTTAGTTGGCGGGAATTGGTTATGTATTATGTTCTTTCGCTTTACGACAATTTCGTGGTGTAAATTGCCGTCAAAAATATAATTTTTCACTTCTCATGCTCAAAAAGTGCACCTTTATGTCGTGCGTAGACGACATAAAATCGCATTTTATGCTCTAGAGCATAAAAGTATTTTTTTTTTCTAAGACTAAGGTAATCGGTCTCAACCGCCAAACAGTTAAAACATATTGCACAATTTTACTGAGCAATAAAATTGTGTAGATGACAAAACTTGTTATATTATTTTATTTTTGCTACAATTTATAAGAAATCCGTATTTTCTGTCATTAAATTTAGTAAATCACATAAAATAGGAGTCGAATATCGTTCAAAAATGCTCCGAAATGTTTGACTTGGCAGAAAACCAAGCGTCTGAAACTATGATCACAAGTTGAAAATAAAAAAAAAATTAAAAAGTTAGTTGGCGGGAATTGGTTATGTATTATGTTCTTTCGCTTTACGACAATTTCGTGGTGTAAACTGCCGTGAAAAATATAATTATTGTCCTCGCAATCGAAGTGAAAAGCAGAGTGTACAACAAGGGCATAAATGTTCATTTTTACCCTCGTCTACTATTTTGGTCTTCGCTTCGCTCAGACCAAAAAATTGCCTCTGGTAAATTATGGGTCACTTTATGCCCTTGTTGTACAATCTACTATTATTTTCCTTGCAATCGAAGTGAAAAGCAGAGTGTACAACAAGGGCATAAATGTCCATTTTTACCCTCGTCTACTATTTCGGTCTTCGCTTCGCTCAAACCAAAAAATTGCCTCGGGTAAAAATGGGTCACTTTATGCCCTTGTTGTACAATCTACTATTATATTTTAGAAAGAGTTGATAAACTAAGTAGGTATTTACTCGCAGTACGTACAAGTGTTATTTAGATAAATTGCATTGATCTCTATCAATGCGATAATTATTTTATCTACCCAAATATCATAAACCCTCCATGATGCGTTCAAGAACCGGACATTATGACCACCATAAAAATAGTTATAATCTTAAAAAATAAAATAAAAAATAAAAAAAAACACTGTGTGAATTCGACAAACCAAGAATATTGTGTACTATATTAATACAGTGATTAGTTGACTTAATTTTCACGCATAGGTAAATCTGGTTTGGCAAAGAAGTCTGAATGATCTAACCTTGCAACTTATTTCCAAATTTGCCATATCACTATTTTAGGGACATTCTGAGTATAACATTTGACGACCGGTCTGGCCTAGTGGGTAGTGACCCTGCCTGCGAAGCCGATGGTCCTGGGTTCGAATCCCAGTAAGGGCATTTATTTGTGTGATGAACACTAATATTTGTTCCTGAGTCATGGGTGTTTTCTATGTATATAAGTATGTATTTATCTATATAAGTATGTATATCGTCGCCTAGCACCCATAGTACAAGCTTTGCTTAGTTTGGGGCTAGGTTGATCTGTGTAAGATGTCCCCAATATTAAAAAAAAAAAAAAACATAAATTTATTTTGCTCTATTAAACGCATTTAGGGTTGACATACGTTTTTAAAATTACAAGAATGTCAATACAAGGAAATTTTGGAAAGTTCTCAAAATGGCGCAGCTATGCGGGTCTGTCTACAGCTCACAGAGCAACTAGTTAAATTAGGTAATACAAAGCTGCCAAAAAAGACCGTTATTTAGTTAGCCTTTATCATTAATAGCAGAGTCATAGCCACATTAGCCGTCGCTATACAATAGCGGTTACGCTCTCATTTTAAAAGGACATTCTGGAATCGTTCAAGTAACGTCAACCGGGTTAAATGCGTCTCTTGTGGTAAATGCGTCTTTTGAAGATATCTTCCAAACGCAACATATTATAACTATTATAGCCGTCTAACACTAAAAAGTTCATTGACCACACAACGAACAGTGAGGGTTGCAATAGTTCTAAAATCTTCCATTTAGAAATAACGTTTAAAAGACGCATTTATCTCAAGGGACACATTTAACCCAATTAACCCTTGATGTCTGGTACTAGTTTTCGTAGCTAGAAATTGTAAATAAGAGCCAGTCGAAGTTTTACATAACAAACTTCTTCTCGGCCTATTTTCTTTATACAAAACTATTTTCAGCAACGAAAACTAGTACCAGGCATAGATATACATATTACGTAAATGCTCGTGCCAATGTATTTAATTTGATCATGTCGTTTTAAAATGTGCGCGTAATATTCGATTGTATGGGAGTGGCTTTTTGGCGATGGGTTCGGGTCTCTTAACCGAACACGTCGATTCTATGGAATCACGAGCCAGGCGCAGTTTTGGTCGTTTCAGCCCGCTCGGGTGCGACAGCCCTGGCGAACCGCAATGCAAACGCGATGTTGCGTGGCGCGGCGCTGCACTGATGCGGTAATCGTTGCCCCGGGACTCGCACGTCATTTCATTGGCTGTTTAATGATACCTACCTACCCAATTTACAATCTAAATTGCTATTTAAGATTATATCCCAAATGGTACATTTTGGTAAGTAAGTAGGTAGGTACGGAGGACAAGTGCACGCGCGACTGACATCATGTATTTACATATCGTTTTGATGTCACAATTTAAGTTTGAATTGGCCGGCTAGGCATAGGTAGGTAGGTAGGTAATTTTTCATAAAAAAAAACATAAATCTTGCGATGTGTTTGAAATATAAATTACATTTATTATAACGATGTCACACCATAAACCCACCAACTAAAAAACTCAGTAAAATAATAGTTCCATTTTATTGGTTGACCACCCTAGAACGAACGCCGTAGATAATAGTGGAAGCATTTATGCGATAAAGCGCTTCGACTGCAGGCAGCGAGCGGGCGGCGACATGGGTGGTCCAAGTGTTTTTTCGCTGCAAATTATACTAACACCAACGCGAAGGACAACGTGGCCGAGATTGTTATTGAAACCTGTTTAAAGTTAAATTTAACGTATGTCGTCCCTTTGCGGCTAAGATTATAATGATATATTTTTAAATTAGTAAATAGATTTGGGTCCTTTATAGGTTAATTTAAATTTTATACTGTATTTATAGGTACCTACTAAGTAATTTATTTAATTTTAAATTACTTAATTCTAATGTTGTTTTGCCAATATAACCTTCTGACGATAAAAAAAGTAAATACTTAGATATTTTGTTATTCTCCCATTAGTAAATGCAGGAACTAGCATTACCAATAAGTATTTATTATTATCACAATTTATCGTTTTGGGGTCCGCTTTTAAAAGCTGGTAAATGATACAAGAAGAGGTTTCTTTCAATAAAATGAGTTAAAAAGAGACTTTTAAGGTACTAGTATAATGTGACAAGCTTTCATGAAATGGACCCCTTGGCTTACGTTGCCTTTAACTTTCATATTTCTAGGACTTCATAATCATAATGCGAACTTGCGTGTTAATAAAGATTAACGCCGGCAAGACTAGCACGACACCTTTATCGGATAGTTCGTAGGCATTTTCTTAAAGGTAGCGGAATGCAGTACCATTCTACTATTTAGTACGCCAGAAAACGGAATACACAAACTATTGTAAACATTCTTATAAGGTTGAGAAAATAACTAGGACTTAAGATGATTTGGCTTAAGCAACCTAAGAATTATTAGTAGGGTTTTTCAAGCAAACCTTGCCACCATCAAAAACACCGCTCTCACTATTGTGTTCAAGAACACATCGCAGACAGCATGTTTCACCCGAAATATTGACCTAAATATTTCTATGATAGATAATACGTGTAAATGCAAGTTAAAAGCATATAGGTATGTACGATTTCATAGGAAGGTTATATTCGGTGCCATAAAAGGTTCTTGAACTTCATATGATCGCATAATGTAGATATTTAGCGTGCCCAACCGGTATCACACACATGTTTTATTGGGAGTTATTTCAAACCTTTCCATATATAAACATGGTTGTTAAGTTTCCTTCATCTTTAGATAACGGCTGGCATGACACATAGCCGTACGGCGTTTATCATGTACCTACGACTAGAACCACTAAGATATGTGAATACGCACACGAAATACTTGCTTCTTTGCAATACGAGTATTTTTAAGGCCTAAAATTTTGGATATCCTCTTAGTACAAAATATCAATTTTGGGTCACTTCACTTGTTACCATAACATTATCTAAGGTATTGCATAAGTGAATCGTAATTTGAACCGAACTCTTTACACTAATAAGCTGTGAGACAGGACAGGGTACGTGCGGGCACGGGGCATTTCGCAAAGTTTGCCACGACTGCACTGACGGCAGACCAATTTATCATTGACCTACGATTAACATGAATATTAGTGTTAACTTTAAGGATCAAATTATAATAGGACGAACTTAAAGGACTAATGGAAACCGATTTGAAAATAAGGACAGGAATTAGGAGCAAAAGGGTCGTGGCGCTAAGCCATGCGCTGTGTCCACATCACGTTAACCTTTTTAATTGAATCGGAGGTCGACTTGCCGTGATCAGAATGTGCCTGAAATAATGTAAGTACCTAAAAAAATTTGTCAACGTTTCGTACTTTTTATTTTTCGGTAAGTAGGTACATAATATGTTTCATAAAATAGATAAATAATTTGTAATTAAGTATTATATTTTATTTTATAATTTTAATACCCAAATTTCGCGTGCTTTAAGGAACTAGGTACTTATACTTAGACTTGCCTCGCAAGACTCGTCCTGCATTCTAATTAAAACTATTAGTAGGGTCAGACTTAGATAAGTAAGTAGGTACACTTATGGTTCACAGACTTATACAGAACAAGAAACTCTTACAGAATTAATATTAAAAATAGAATGCGTAGATAGAAATATGAAAGCGTTAAAGGGTTAATATTACGTATCATCTACTTATTATTTCTTGTGTGTTTTCAGTTATGGATTAGGTGTCAGATATTATGATTTAGGGCAATTATGAACGAGGCTTAACCTGAATCAGTGGTTATGATTATAGCGCGACGTAGTCGATCGACAGGCACCGCGGCGGCGGGCCGCTTCGCTGGCACACTCACCGAGGTAACACTTTCTTTATAAAACACTTGCTCCGCCCTCGATACGGTAAACGTACTAGTGCTCGACATGCTAATGCCCAATGGATGACACCTCGCTGTCACCTCTATTGACAATGACTTAAGTTTCAAGATGACATGTACTGGGACCGCGTCGAGCACTAGTACGTTTACCTTATCACTTTTTTTCTTTTTAGCAAGCAATGCCTGAAGCACACACTCCGCGCTGTTAACATCATTTCACTGTAGGATATTATGACATTAGAAAATTACGGAGGGAACCTGTTAAAATTGCTACTCATTAATTGCACCATTTACTCGTATTTACCTTTTTTTTTTCATTTAAATATTTTGATCAAGTACCGAGGCAATTTCGTCGGGGTACTAATTAAAATTCTTTAATAAAGTTTGTCAAGTAGTTTCTTCAACCGATTCTCATTATTTAATTAGCTTAAAACAAGCTTAGTAGGTATTCGTCCTTCAGCTGAGACTATGTGTAATTTGCAAGTAATAATTTGGTCGTGAAACCGAAGGTAAATGGTAGAACAACATGCGTATCGAGCGGTCCGCGCCGACAGCGCCGACAAAGGTGCCGGCGACGAGCGCTCATTGTCCACGACTATCGGCAATTAACTTTACCGTACTGCAGTATTTCCTAAAAGAAACGTGTTCTTTTCTATTCTATTGTGTGACTTTTGTTTATTTTTCCTTATTTTAAAACTAGTAATGGTCTATATTAGGGTTATTAAATGGTTTGTTTTTATAGAAAAAAAAAAAAAGGTGCGGTGTCTTTTAGTTAACTTATTTATTGACATTTTGTGTGTCTGCTATTAAAGTAGTACTACATGTACTGTACAGTAAACCTAAAAGCAAGAAAACGAAACACCTCATCAAAAAGTTCATACATAATGTATACATATATGTACTTAAAGTAGTAATTGCTTTTGATTGTATTAATTGTATATTATTTACCTAATATTAATTACTTTTAACTGCATATACATATTTACTTAAGATAACGGGTACGAATATACGGCTGCGGCTGCGCATTTATACTTAAGTTATTCTTTCAATGTAGGGATTATTAGATTTATTAGCCAAAAGTATTAGGCCCTATATTCTAAAATCAAGTACATACTAACATTTCCTTAGCCAAAACGTTACCACAGAACCGACTATGGTATTATTCAACATAATTTTATATTTCTTATATAATTGTCTAGACAACCATTTTAGAAAGAGAGGGCAATATTTTTTTCATGCTAGAACTAATAGTTCCCACAACGATTACCTTCACCTGAGAGTCGATAGTGACGGGCTCATTTTATCGATGATCTTTAATAAAGCTGTGGCTACTTAATATTATCTAGATACAATACATAATTCCTACATATATGAGTAAAATCTTTATCAACAAAAGTAGTTATAAATGTAAATTGCGTAAGTAAATTACGCAATAAGGGTGATATGGCCAAAGGTGTAAACGAGAGTCAAATCAAAACCCGACGTTGCAAGACAGAGGTTTTTTGAGCGGGTTTATAATTTTGATATGGCTCCGATTACACGGAATGTTTTAATTTTAAAAAAGTGTGAATAAGTATAGGTACGTAATTTCGTTTCTTTTTCACATAAGATCACACTTAAACAATAGTCAACCAGCAACTTGTTCTATCAAAATAGTTTATCTTGATACTGGTCTTAATTTACGGTTTTTGGACGTATCATTAAGTATATATGACATATATGTAGGTAAAATCCTTCAATTGATAAATAAAATAAATATTTACTTACAGGCAGTGACAGATAAAAGACACAGCCTAAACCTTGGTAGGAACTTGAAATCTTATATTTTTTGATATTTTCTTGTAGCGTTCTACTAAGAAAGGATTTTTGGAAATTCAACCCCTAAGAGGGTGAAAATGGGATTAAAAGTTTTCAACGACTTCTTTGCGAACGATGTCGTGGGCAGAAGCTAGATTAATTAACTGCAAGTACCTAAATAAATAAGAGTTATTAGTAACACCTCACGATTAACTTATTTTCGTCGATGTGAAGTCATTACGCTCACAAACTAACATACTTTATCGATTATCGACAAACAAGTGCGCCACAGCCCTAACAAGAATGCACCTTGACAGCACTAAGGGAAATGGTTTTTTTAATCACATCACTGTTCACAATATATCATCCCTTTATTTACTCGATGCGTTGTTACATATTCGCGCACCGGGCTTTGTCTACTCTGTGATAGATTTTAGCGCAAAGGGGTCATGAATAGATGCAGCCGGTGTTCGGGGTCTTTTTATAAATGTGCCATCGATAACCGACTTTCAAGAATGATATCATACAATAACTGGTTCATTACGCTATGCTTTCATCGGACGCGAATTGTGATACAGAATAATTTCCTTACGTGCGTTTACCTACACTCAGGATCTTTACTGACTAAAGTGTACATGTAGGTACAGGTATAGGTATTCTATAATTTCCTAACTCGACAACAATTTTGGTAAATTGCCTTTTTTAAAGTTAAAAGTAATAAATCAGTCAACAACTGAATTATTACTAATAGAATGCGATTTAGCGGATACGATGGGGCGTGGTCAGAAACGCATTTTATTTCTTTTAAAGCAAAAGGCATTCCGGGGGTCCAGTCCTTTGTCATGGTAATACAAGGAGCATCCGAAGGGATGCAGTGTGTGCAATACGGACCGTGTGACCCCCTTTTGTTAGGTCTGACCTACTGACAGGTGATTCAATGGTCAACTTGTTTGACAGGTCTTCATTTATTGTGCGGTTTAGTCAACAAGTGTCAAGTTCAATGCGGAACTAAATTTCCATACTTATAGGTCGTATAAGTAGCGTCTTTTGGAAACCATATGGACCGCAATCCTGGTGGTTCTTTTTAATTGAGACTGAGATTCTCAATGAATCAGACCAACGTGTGTGTATTGTATGGTGCTGCAATTAGTCTATTAATTTAAACAATAGTCAAATAACTAAGTACATTGTCATATAACAACTGCGTAATTTAATCATGTAGGTACTTAGTATAAGTAAGTACATTAATTTTAAAATACTATTCTATAAAGTCCAGTGCTTTATCATAAAACGTTTAAAAAACGTAATATTTTACGCAATTACATATGTACATCATCTTCATAAAAAAAAACTGTTTGCATTAAATCAGTAGGTAGGTAAACTCGTACAATAAATTGAATTGCCTTGGAGTAAGGGCCGGCCACTTGCCCTTACCTGATGGGAGGCTACGTGCGTAGATACCCTGATGGCGCCGTCCCATATTCCAGGATCCTCGGCCGAAAGCCTCAAACACCGCAAGTAAGGTCACACTAGGTACAGCTACATATTTGCGGCGATTGGTGTGGAAACCTTGGGGCCGTGGGGACCTAGCGCGCATCGTTTCTATGAGGAGCTGTTAAAGCGAATCATAGAGGCTTCTGGTGACCAGAGGGCTGGCAAATATTTTGCCAAGCGGATCAGCATTGCCATCCAGCGGGGCAATGCCGTCAGCCCTGGGCACCCTACCGAGCGACTAGGTAAATTTTTTAATTTAAATGTTTTTATTATGTATTAAAAATGTTATTAAATAAAAGTTTGAAGTAGGATTTTTCATAAATTGAATTAAGTAAATTTAATAACCACATGATTATTTCCAAAGTAAATTCCATGTACCTAAGTAGTATTATATACCTAGCTTTAATAGGGATACTAGTATAGCATTGTTTTTGGTGGTAAGCTACTTATATTAAATAAAATACAATTTATTCGTTAGAAATTCCAAGTTCTTATTGTTTATAACAATTATTTTTCATGCTCACAGGCCAGAGATATCTTTTAAAGAGCGTAATCTATTAATACCTAAGTACCTACTTATATTGACAGGCTATTGTGTAAGTTCCAAAGTCGTTCTTTAAAAGTTGTAAGCGTTTAGAAAAGTCATCTTAGTGAGAGAAGGTACTGTAAATACGATTACGGACTTAAAGACTGAAAGTTACATTTAAAACAAACTGTAGGTAGTGATTTAATTATTCCGCGATTATGAGTTAAATCTCACATGGGAATGCATGCTTTCAAAATAATTAATTTGTATACAAATGTAGCCATATCTTTGGTATGTGTGTGGTTATGTGCATCAAAACAGCTTTCATCCCATTATTATAAAGTGCAGATTGCAACGTCTTCACCTTGTCATTTTAGCCATGAGATCCAAGTTAATCATACCCTGGGTAATAACTAGGAATCGTGACCTCTAAAATGTACACGGTAAGGCATAGAGTGGCATACCCGTTCCGGGATAATAATAATGCATTTTTTGTCCCTGAGATGCCCGTGTGCGATGCACCGACGCGTCTCTGTGTGTCTCTAGCATTCGTCTAGCAGCTGTGCCTATTATTTTGAAGTTGTGTGCGGGTATTGTATAGCGCGACTATGTGAACTTGATACATTTCGGCGTAAAAGATGGAAATATTCACGCAATAGATGAAGACATAATGTTCGCGTGACGAGGTGATATTCGAAGCTGATTTAAAAACAGCGCCTCACGAATGCGTATCACCAGCCCGACTCCGCCAGGGCGGCGATTGATTGTGTCAACCGTGATAATTAGGGTTTTGTATTGACAAAAGCCTAAAGTTACCTAAACGCTCTTATTAGGCAGTAATGTGAACTAATTCAAATGTTATATTGTATTCAAGGATAAAAAATAATATTATTATTACTACTTTAGATTGATCTTGTAGGTATTTTACTTATTACGAACTACATATCTTTAGCACACATTTTTTGCATAGTAATAGAAGGTTTTAAATAATAAAACTAATAAACTAACCCTTCGCTGTTTAATTCAAATCGAGTCGATTTTATCGTTGCCCTCTTTTGCGTGTTTGTCTGACAAACACTTAGACATCCAGAAATTTGTAATTCATTGCAAAGTACATCTGCAAGCGTAAAACTTTATGAGTCAGTAAATATCAAAACTGTTTGTAGCACAGTACACTTAGTTTTTTGCATCGTTGGCGAAGCTCTTCCCAAGACCATGTGGACCGCTACGTTGCCAGTTTAAATACACCATCCTGCCGGCATTGTAGTTCCTTTATCAATACTTTCTAAAAAAAATCCTCGTAATCTGCCATCCTTTTCTAATCTAACAAAAACGTACGAATGTGAGAAGGATGGTTATTGAGAAACATCTTCAAGTAGTTACCTACAATTGTTTTCGAAATGAATAGATTTTAAACAATGGTAGACTTAGAAGTGTTTCTCAGAGTCGCTTATCGGTAATTTGGACTTGTTGCATTAGTTCAACACTTAATACAATAAGAACGTGTAGGTACTTAACTGCTAGGAATATTTAATCTCCATAAGACAATTAAGCTACTTAGTTAAATATTTAAAATACACCACGTGCCATGATCTTTATCACGACCCGCGGAGCGGTGCTTGTTTAGCTAAATCCAAAATAATGGAATCAAATCACGACATGCGAATTAATTCAAATAGTCCCGTGCCACTGGCTTTCTATTTTAAGTTTATACCTAGTTGAAATAAATATTCTCCAGTTCAAAGGCAATCAAAATATGTAGGTGCTTATTAACAGTTTTACGACGTATGAAAGCTTAATACTTAATTAAGAGTAGGTTTATAAATATTTAAGATAATAATTTCGGTTGCAGAGTGGCCGCTATGAATTGCGCTAAGCTTCGTCTCCATGAGAGACTAAAGCCTAGGGCTCGCCCAGGAAGAGTCGCAGCCTCGGGGCCCGACCGGCCGCGACGGTTCTGCCAGAAGCGCCTGGTCAACCCCGCGCACGACGAGGACCCGCGCTGGACAGATCTGTTCGATAGGTAGCATCGACTCATTCCTTTACTTACCTATGTTACGTGATGTGCAAAGTAGGTAACTTTAAGCGTGACGGGTTTCAATAGACCAACCGAAGAGTTTTCAAATTAAGTAATGAATATTTTATTAATACATATATTATAAATCCACCTCTGTAACGTCCGCTACGGAAGAATGTGAGACTTGTGGACCACAGTCAGCTATCTGCTTTGTGTAATTGAATGTCGTTCTTACAGATTCTATTGCAATCCAAGTACCGATGCTGCTGAAAGTACTGTTGGCAACATACACACGCAACCGGATGAAGATTTATTTCTCTCCGTTCAAAATATTAAATTTGATGGCGATATTAATGAAACGAAACGACCAAAAACTTGTTTTAAATATAAAGCAATTAAAGATGGACAAAAGCATCGAATGTTTGTAAAACAGGTTGTCGAAGAAAAAGAAGAGTACATCGAAGACAGTTCGTCGTTGCTCACTTGCTATTACTTCGATGACTACATCAAGTACATACTTAATCCTGAACAAAATGCACCTTCGTCTGACAAATCTAGCACTTTATATTGCGCGCATAATAATATCAGGCAAAATAAATTACTACAATTTAAATCAAAACACGAGACCGATGTTAAAAAATGCAATAAAATTAATAATAATCTTCAAATTAAATGTATCGCCAAGGAAATGAAGGAATCAAATGAAGGGCTGCCTGATCTAACGTTAGAGGATGCAAAGGTGGGATATCACAAGTCAGGGAAGCGCAAATGTCTCACGATATCGCGGACTCAGAGCCCGGAGAGCGTGCAGGTGATCCGTGTGGACGTGGTGTGCCACCCGCGCGCCGCGCCCGGTGACGCGCCCGCACCCGATAGCTCCAAACAAACCCACCTCGACAACGAAGGTGCATTTCACTCTAAGTTTATAACCAATATAAAAGCAAACCATTTCTCTAATAAATATCTGCTAACAAATACGACAAAAACTCTGGATGCGAATGTTTCGGGGGGAGCTAAAGTCACTCTGCTTTGTAAAACATTTAGGCTCTCGAGCAGGACTAAACCCAACATCGAGAAATCTTCCATTAAGAATCCTACTCAAAAATAAATTGTACATAAAATCTTCCAGATGTATGAATGGAATGTATTAGCTTTTCTACTACGTATAATATTATGTTAAAATATAATTTTTCCCAGATGTAACAATGGAGAACTTATTTTTTTGATAAGGTTCGATGATCTTTGAAGTAATATATTATTTCTAGATAATATCTTCAATTATCCATTACAGTAACATGTAATTAAACCGCTTATCAATTATCTTATCATACTGCCCTCGATTTTATTTCTTACTCAAACAAATAAATAACACAAAAAATTACACTATTTATTATTCTATTTCGTTAAGATAATTAAATATTTTGTGACTAAGATAACAAAAGCGCATCAATAACTAAAACATAGCTTTGGCTCAATCTTCGCAAATAAATAAGACAATTTCACAAAAAATCTGTCAGTGCCACAACAATGTGAACTGATTTTTTTAATGTAGATACCTGCCGAGAAAAATCTTGGCGAGCGACCCTCTGGCGCCACCCCTACCTAACTAATGGCTCTCGAACTTTTGTTCATTTAACTATGTATTTATTTATTACGATGCCAGTTTTGGGAGATCTAGTACTTCGTATCTGTGGCCTATTAATCGAAACTATTACATATTCTAGGAAACCCTAAATCTAAATGAACGAGCAGTATTTAATTATTTCTGATAGTGAAATGTTACATTTAGGGGAAAAAAATCGATTAGATTTTTCTATTTTTAAGTAAGTACATAATGTATCAATATTTAATAAACAAACTTATTTATGGTATTGGTTTAAACTTATAAGATTGATTCAGGAGACGCGGGCAGGACCAACACTGGGCATTCAGTAAAATTTACCGTACAGATGTACAAGTAGAAGTACAAAACATTACTAAAAGTATTTATCGGATCTACATAATGAAGTGAATACAATCGAAATATTACAGGTAAGTACCTAGTATTTCTAAATAATCATATTTACATCGCATAATTCGCATAATGAAAATACCGATTAAAGTAAGGTAAGTAGGTACTTATGGCGTCTGGACTCGCCAGTCGCTTGCTCGGCACGCTCGCTTCGCTCGTTCGGCTCATGCGAGATATTATCTACCAGTCACACCATTTTTTAAAGATTGATAGTTAGTAGGTAGCGCAGGATTTGTAATTTTTATACTGCTGATACTCCGCTGAACGTAAAGTGGCCGCGGCTTGTAATACGAGTAAAGGTGACAGTCCATTTCCAACAAAAGCTGCACTACTGTTACGACATTACTGTCATTCATTGTCTTGTCATTCATTTTACTATGGAAATTGACAATAACATCGACGTGTCGGAGCAGTAGGTAGTACAGCTGCGGTCAGAAATGGAATGTTACCTTAACTATAACTTTGAGAATCATAGTATTGATTATAAAAAAAAAAATGTTTTTAAGCAATAAAGTCGTGGGTCGTGTGGTAGTTTATTTTCAATTATCTTCCCTTTTAAATAAAGTAACTTAATAAATTAGCGTTTTAAGCCCTCGTATGACGGAGCGCGGATCCACGTACGAGGAAAATATTAGAAAAAAATAATCACGGCACACGAGAGGTTAAACATAATACGTAGTCAACATTTTGTAATTAATTAGATAGATTGGTACATAGTTAGACACCGATTGTCGTTGTTCAACTATGTTCGTTTCCACACATTTTACAGAAATCATAAAAATAAATTTAATATAAATTTGCATAAACAACCGCGAATTTAGATTTTAAGAGGGGATGTAAAGTTAAGAAAAAAACGGGAATTCGAAAGGAACAGAAGATAATATCGCGCGAAACTTACAACGCTAAAAGGCTAACGCATAATTGCCATAAAAATCACACGAAAACTATGTACATTATATTTGCAAGGGTATATACTTAAACTCCAAGCAAAGCTTACTATGTACCATCACGCTCCGCGATTGTTATGCCATTAAGGGTCCTAGCTAAATTGGTCGTTCAATACTTACGCTATAGAATTTCCAATTTAGCAAGAACCATTATGGCATAACAATCCCGGGTGGTGACTTTACTTAGGTTAAAGTTGCCTCGATAGAAAAAAAATCACGAAATATGTCTAATTTTCATTTAATTTCAATACTAGGTACATATATCGTTACCAGTTGCAGTAGGTATAAATTTTAGTAGCTTTAAAAAGTCGAGGGATTGACAAGCGCATTTTTAAACGTACCTATACTTCACGTTCAAACCCGCGCGATCGCCAAATCTTCTTCGCAAGTTTCGTGTGCATGGCGCTGGCGCGCCATAATCTTTACTATCTTTAGTTCCGTTCTAATTTCACGAATCATGACTTTACGCCCTTTCTTAAGGCCCAGTAAATAGGTTCGTGTTCTTCTGCGTGAGCGAGATGAATGTGCATGCTGGGGACGTTTTTGAATTTATATTGTTGTTCGTTTTAACAAATAAAAGTAAATAATCGATCAGTTCCCTCAAAAATCAAATTGCGCATTGTTAGAAGCAATTTTCATATTTTTAGCGTTTGTGCATAAATTATTACAAATGATTAAAGTGCGTTTTAGACCAATGTTCGAGTTTTTTTTTCTATAAAATGTAAAAATCAGGACTCGAATCAATGAAGTCAGCAGAGCAATTCCTCGAGATTGCTAATTAAATTTTTGGCAATCGTATTGTGATATTTGTGATCTAAAAAAACGGTTCAATTTTAAAAAACTCTACTCTCTGAACCTACCTCACCTTAGTTTTTTTTTTTCAATTACATACTTAAGCCCTTGCTACACAGTCGCCGACAAGCCTTCTAACCGTCTGACCTTGGTCTGTGCTTGGTCAGTTTTGGTCAAATTTTGTTGGAAACAACTGTCTACACGGTCCGGGACGGACCAAGGCCACGCGGTCTGAAGGCTTGTCGGCGACCGTGTAGCAAGGGCTTTAGAGTCGCACCAAGCAAAGTCTGCAGCGGATTTGATAGCCCACGCAGTGTACGTGTTATTTATACGTCATAATTTCATAGAAGTTTGACGTTTAAAATGACACTTCCACTGCGTGGGCTATCAAAATCGCTGCAGACTTTTCACGGTCTGACTCTACTTTGAATAATTATTTCTGTTTAAAATTTTGCCAGTGACGTTGACGTCGCTCGGCTATAGGTTAGTATAACTAGTAAGTTATTTCTTGCTAAAATTATACGGCTATGCTAATATAAGGGTGGTATTCCATCTATACAACATCTTTATCCAATGTGTATTTGCGTCTCACATTTTGCTTAGTAAGAGAGTGAGACGTAATGCATTTTGGACCAAGAATTGGACAGGTGGAATATATAGTGGCTTCACCACATGAGGACAATATAATATACCTATTCGATTTTTTTAAATCTAATTTTAAACACTAAAACATGCTTTGTCGTGCCGTAACGCACACCAAATATAAACAAAAAGTAACACTTACTTCACATTAAAGTTAAAGTAAGTAGTTACCTACAGTTCGGGTAAGACGTCTCATCTGAGGAATTTCGAGACAGAGAAATGGAAAGGAAATCTGCACTTAGGTAGTATTTTATTGAGTATCGGTTACCAGAATGTGATCAAGTTTTTATCAAGTATTAACTTAATTACTGAAACGAAGTTAGCGTGCAACCGGGAGGGGTTCGGTTTGAAGAAAGCGAGCTCAGCGTTCGCGACCCTACGACCTAGAGTTACGGGCGATTTCACCGTGCGGCTGCGTGTCGTGAGTCGTGAGACTCGTGAGCCAGCGTGTATTTACACCCGACCGCATTATAGTTGCTGCTGTACGAAGTTTCAACCAACAAAAGGTTGAATCTAACAAAGGAAAAAAATTCGTAGCTGCTGAATAAATTAATTGTTGAACTCATTTTCAACTTGGCAGTTCAGTCTTTGATGTTTTAAATATTTGCATAGGTAGGTACCTAGTTTTTGTTTCTTTCAACTTCATATCAAGGTTATATCAAGGTTAAGGGCTTTGATTAAATAAGTCAACTTAGAAGGGACAATATGAATTTTTGACAAAGTTAAATTCAATGAGCACGTTACCAAGTTAGGCTCGGCTGATTGTTCGCTTAAACAACAACGTACAAATTTTCTAACCTAACGTAAACACGTCCTAAAAAGTTGGTACCGAGAGTTCCCAAACAGTATATTTCATACGAGCATATCGGGGTTCGGGTGACCTGTATTACTATCGCAAGTCTCGGCGCCGCGCTGTGCGCTCAACTTAAACTTTTAAGTAAAGTGTTTCTGTAAAAAAAAATCAGGTGAACCAGGAACTCGGTCAGGAGGTAAATAGGTGATTTGATGGAATCGTTCCTAGTTGATGGCGTGAAGATCCGCAGTACATGAACTGAACCGAGATCACGAGCAGAGAAAGCCATGATTAACGATCCGAACGGAAACGTTTCCGAATATTAATTTGTAGTGGAGGTCACCGACGCGGCCGCCTAGCTAGTGTGACATAGCCGCACCGAAAGGATTGGGACGCCACGGGCCACCCCACCCGATGGGGTGAAATGTGTGTGCCGAATTTATAGGTGTGAGAGATGGAACTTCAGGGTAGCTAAAGGGTGAGGTGGACTTCGGACCTCCCTTAGGGGGGTTGTAAACCCCCCAATTTGCCCTAGTCCGGCACCCCCGCCCGAGGCTCCCCGTCCGTTCCTGTCCAAGCGATAAGAGGGAAGAGGGGTGAGCGTCAAATGGACGTTTTACGCATAATTTAGAGCAGTAAATGGATTCGAACAGTCTCCACACAGTATACCTACCGTGGAGGCATTAACGTATAGTCTCCCTGGAAGACCGACACCACCGATTATGATGATATGTGCTTCCAAGATAAGCCTTTGGCAGTAAATTACGCCTTTAAATATTTTGCAAATAACTCGTTATTTCTAGCACTCAGCACTTTTACAGTGTTCTAAAACACCGGAAAAAATTTCTACGAGTAGATTATATGGTCAGTACCTAGTTATGCAAATTTAGGTAAGTAGGTACTACCTACTTACCTAAATTTGCATAATTTTATGGAAGAACTTACGTAACTTTAAAAAGTGTAACAAAGTAGCGACGATAAGAAAGGTAAGAATTTATGTCAGTAAACCTTGGAACTTTAGTAGTACTGCATAAAACACATTTTTGTCTGTGTTCGCAATGTGAGCCAGTCTCCAGGCCTCAGTTCCCGTTGAATTCCTTTTCGTATTCTTGTAGCTAGGTCACGTGTATTTTATTTCTCTAAGAAATAGACTCAAGTGGATGTAGGTATGTATCTATCTACCTACTTTCGCATTAAAATGGCGCGGTATGATTTAGTTTAAAATGTGTGTAGTAGTGTGTGGGTGTTTCAAGTGAAAGAAAAGGACGTACCTAGCACGTTATAACGTGAGCTTAGCTAACTTTACTATCGTTAGACTTTATCTCGTTGCCAAAAGGTTAAGGAACAGACAATTAACTGTATGAACGCTTAATTAAACTTCCAGCTTAGGTACAGCGTACAGCCAGCAGACAATTAGTGACGGCCAAATTGGCCAAATATATCGGTACACGTTATATCTGTAGTAACGAAGGTGTGTTACGATAATTTGACAGTCACTATGTGTTTGATGCTGACTTTACGTACTTTAAGGTAGATCTTGTACAAATGTTACTTAGTTATTGTGTTTATGTTTACAATAGTATTATAGCAGGTATATATGGCGCCGGGGGTAACTTTTAACATTTTGAAAATTGCTATTATCTGCTAAACAGGACGCACTTTCTCCTGTAGCAACAGTTAGCAAAATACTTTTTCACGTCACCTATTCGAAAAAGGGCTTTTTCTTGCCCGCTAGGAGGGATCAAAGTGGCACTTTTCTTCCCTGCTAGGAGGGATCAAAGTTTTCTGTTCTAGGACACTTTTTTTTCGTCTTGCATACTGTACTTTTTTGGTCAAATACTTAATACATTTTGGAACATAACAATTTCCTCATAGTT
Source organism: Cydia splendana (assembly GCF_910591565.1). Lineage (NCBI taxonomy): Eukaryota > Metazoa > Arthropoda > Insecta > Lepidoptera > Tortricidae > Cydia > Cydia splendana. Next base: position 29,765,721 of record NC_085987.1, read on the forward strand.
GATGTGAAAAGCAGTATGTGTCACACGGTATCAAAATTATTTCGTTTTGGGCGTTAACACTTGAATCCCTCATTACGCTCAGGTTTCTACTTTATTGTATAATCCATCGCTTCATTCAGGATTCAATGCGGAACGCTTAACGGAAATATATCATTTTGATCCCTTGTAACACAAAATACTATTTCACATCACCTAATCGGAAAATGGATTTTTCTTCCCTGCTAGGAGGGATCAAAGTGGCACTTTTCTGTTCAACGACTTTTCATTGCCAGTATAAAATATTAATATAATTAACTATGAACATCGTATGTACAGCCTGGCAAAAAAGAGTAGAATTTAAAAAGTGGCAACACTGTAGTGTCAACACTAAGATTTATTTATTTTCCTCATAGTTGATGTGAAAAGCAGTATGTGTCACACGGTATCAAAATTATTTCGTCTTGGGCGTTAACACTTGAATCCCTCATTACGCTCAGGATTCTACTTTAGAATTCTATTGTAGAATCCATCGCTTCATTCAGGATTCAATGTACGCCCTTAACGGAAATATATCATTTTGATCCCTTGTAACACAAACTACTATTGTAAGCGTTGAAGTAGGTAACGTAAGTGTAACCAAAGTATGATGTGCTTCTGGTTTAAGTCACCTTAATGCACCTTACCTAAATTTTGTAAAAAGGTATTATTTTATGTAGATAACAAGTAAATACACGGTTTGATAATTCTATATTCTGTCCCCGAAATTGGGGGTTATCGAAATCTACTTTTTGAAATACCCAGGTTCTGTATTTTTTACCGGTAATTAATTTACGACTACATACCCTACTTATTAACGCCAAATAATAGTTCTTTACGATACAGGTGCGAAAAATAGGAAGTTCGCAACGAGTGGCGTTTAAATCGACTCGAGTTGCGAATTACCCATTCGCACGTGTATCGTACAACGTTTTACAGTACATATGGCCCTTTCAATTTTCGACGTAGTCGCGTAATGTGCTTGTTATGGCACAGGGTGTTGTAATGGAGCACCAGATCTACTGTAAAATTCATTATTCCTTTGGAAGTTATTTAAATTAGTAATTATTCCATCTATCCTTGCATTAATAACAGCCTTCATTCTGGATTAGAAATATGATCGATCATATTAATAGATCAAATCAGAGTCAGAGTATATACCGGGTGTGGCCTGTAACATGAGCAAAAAATTAAACTGTAGGCTGTACTCCTCGTACTGACCAACATTTGTTCAGCGACTTTTAAAAATAACTTGTGGTTAGATTTTTAATACACTTTAAAGTTTGTTCAGAGACGCAATGTATTGCGAATTTTGTTATGTTAAGGCGTGACAAGCAACGTCAATCACAATGATATGGCGTCACGATGGCGTCCATTGAAGATAATATTTATTTTGTATGAAAAATAGGGAGTCTAAATACTTCATAATTTTTAAAAGTTGTTGAACAAAAGTGTTACCGTTTGAGTAGTACAATCTATGTTTTAATTATTTGCTCGTGTTACAGGCCACACCCGGTATATTATCCAATCCCATGGTGTAGGTATATTAGTGTGCGGCAGTGATCTGCTCTGAAAGGAAAGTAAAAATCAATATCACATCAAGATTTGATTTTTGAAGTTTAAATGCCGCTACTGGCAAGAGCAAAATTTTCAATATAAGCAGGTACGTCTTTTAAAAAAGTCGGAGGACGTAAGCAGTAGTGTATCGAGATTTTAATGCGAGAATGTTGAAAATCGTTTTAATACCTGCACTTGTTCCTAAATATGTGTACCTAATCCAAATTTGCTTAATCCCAGGTGGCGTGTATAAGTTTTTGCTCTTTTTCAGTTTTTTGCTTGTATGTAGCTCGAAAACGTTACGTCTGACGGAAAATTTGCTCTAATCGTGATGAAAATTAATATCTGAATATCCTAATTTCCAATTTTTCTTAAAGGTAGATATTTTACAAGAATGTACCTATGTCAATAGACTGATAAATGACGAACTGAGCAGTACTTATCAGCAAAAATAATAGAGCACTTTATACCGAGGTGTACAGTATTTTTTTTAAACTTATCGGTACTGGCCATATGTTGGGTAGTACTTAATCTGTAGTACAGATTCTGTATATTTAAAATCGAGTCGAATTCGCGAGTTGAGGGTTATGTAGGTACTTCCATATTTCTAACCATTTTTGAGATACAGTTTGTTAAACATTAGTTAGTGCAAAAATATGTATGTTTCAACCCTAGCAAGAAGATCCTATTAATGACATGACATGTGTTAATTTAAAATGTAAATAACTTCGTAGGGTTGTCACTGATAAAAAATATATCATTTGAATGATTTTGTTTTACTTTTTAATCCAGCTTTCCGATTATAATAACTCGATTGTAGATCACTTAGATAACACTATCGTTTCAAAAAATTGTCCAAAAAATACTTTGGTACCCTAAATGGCCTAAATAAAGAAATCTGTCGTACCAAAAAAAAATACTGAACACCAAAAAAATAAGGCCTAAAATTACAAAAATACCACCATTTCAATAACGACTGCACTTCAAATTGTATTCAAATACCAAATATATTGAAAATTACCAAAAATCATTAATGGTCACCAAAACTTGAAGACCAAATTAATGCGATATTTTCACCTCAATAAATCACTATGATTACCAAAAAATGTATACATATTACCAAATAAAGTAAAATGATGCCAAAATTACTAGTCCCTCCCGCTCAACCCCCCGTACACCGCACCGCATGGTCATAGTCATACCGACCTAACCTAACCTACTTTTCTAGTAGCATTTCAGTATGCTACTAGAAAAGTAGGTTAGGTTAGTTTTGAACTGCTATCAGATAAGTGGGTTAGGTTAGCACTGCGACTCTTACAAAAACGAAATGTTACTAGAAAAGTAGGATAGGTTAAGTTTGAACTGCGACCTTTACAGAAACGAAATGCTACTATAAAAGTGGGTTAGGTTAGGTTAGAACTGCGATCCTCACAGAACCGAACTGCTATCAGATAAGTGGGTTAGGTTAGGTTAGAACTGCGACCCTTACAGAAAGGAAATGCTACTAAAAAGTGGGTTAGGTTAGGTTTGAACTGCGACCCTTACAGAAATGAAATGCTACTAGAAAAGTGGGTTAGGTTAGGTTGGAACTGCGACCCTTACAAAAACGAAATGCTACTAGAAAAGTGGGTTAGCTTAGGTTAGAACTCCGACCCTTACAGAAACGAAATGCTACTAGAAAAGCGGGTTAGGTTAGGTTAGAACTCCAACCCTTACAGAAACGAAATGCTACTAGAAAAGTGGGTTAGGTTAGGTTTGAACTGCGACCCTTACAGAAATGAAATGCTACTAGAAAAGTGGGTTAGGTTAGGTTTGAACTGCGACACTTACAGAAACGAAATGCTACTAGAAAAGTGGGTTAGGTTAGGTTTAAACTGCGACCCTTACAGAAAGGAAATGCTACTAGAAAAGTGGGTTAGGTTAGGTTTGAACTGTGACCCTTACAGAAAAGAAATGCTACTAGAAAAGTGGGTTAGGTTAGGTTTGAACTGCAACCCTTACAGAAAACAAATGATACTAGAAAAGTGGGTTAGGTTAGGTTTGAACTGCGACCCTTACAGAAACGAAATGCTACTAGAAAAGTGTGTTAGGTTAGAACTGCGACTGTTACAGAAATGAAATGCTACTAGAAAAAGGTGACGAAGTGGATTAATTAATTTAATAGGATAACGATATATTAAATATTTGCACATTTTTAATTAAAATGTGGTTACAATTTTGGTGGTCATTTACTATTTTTGGGTTTACAATGATTATTTTGGAGTCATTTGCTTTAATAGGATAGCAAGATTTAAAAATTTGGTTATAATTTAACATTAAAATGGAGTTCCAATTTTGGTGGTCATTTACTATATTTGGATTTACAATGATTATTTTGGTGTCATTTTCTTTAATAGGATAGCAAGATGTAAAAATTTGGTTATCATTTCACATTAAAATGGGGGTATCATTTTGGTGATCATTTATTATTTTAGGGTGGTAAAATAGATTTTTTTGGTGTTAAATTTTATTATATCTGGTGATCAGTTAAATAGCAGCCCCTAGAAATTTTCCACCCGTTATACGTAATTAGAGAGTTAGTGGATTTTCCCGTAAATAACTTTAAAACAAAACAAAGTTTAAAATACCATCATTTAATTATGAGAATGAGACGAACTAAGTAGAAAGTATACCCTTTCAAACAAAAAATAAAGTATTTTACAAATCGGTCTAATAATAGTAATAATATCCGAGTAATCGGTGAAATAAGTACATACAATTTCTTAAATAAAACATTCCTACATTTCCGGCATATTGAGAACCTTTTTATTTAAGATGGTTAAAAATACTCTAAACTAAATCTAAACAACCTGTTTCTTTGATAATACATACCTAATATTAATTGCATCTATATGTATCTGCTGCGTATGCTATCAAAATCGTTGCAGACTTTTCTTGGTCTAACTCTAGATCTAGATGTCTAATTGTACAATGGGTTTCTAAAAATGAAACAATTGGATCTAGATGATTGGAGGACCTTTACAGATATCTAGGTATCTAATGTTTGGGAAGCCCGTCTCGATAACACAGAAAGGCATAATGTAGGTAGCCTAAGAAAGAATACATTCTGCATGTCACGTTTTTCTTTAGAATAGTATTATAATTTGATTTACTTATGCGAGTAGGTTTCGGATGGTCCATAAGTAAAATAACACGATAATTAAGCCCGAAAATATTCTTATAATCGATTGAAAATTGAATAATAACAATTTTACTACGGTACAGGTAGTACCTACCTCAAGAATTAACTCGACTTCCGTAAATATTGTTCCTTTGGCTTGCACTGCCATCTATCTAGTGCGTGGAAGAAAAATAAATGCTTAGAATTTCATTTTTAATTTTATAACAATAGTGGATTCAAAAATTATTTGTACTTTAAATTTTGATTGATAGCTGAATATACTAATGATGACACCACTCACCAAATACATAATACCTAGTCCTAATAAGTTAACATGTAGTACAGATGGATACATATGTGGCGCCATCTTTCTATTATAGACCCAATACACATGCAATACATTTATGGCCGTAATGGCCGTATTTTGCTGGAATAACGATACGTTGGATAATCGCAGATTTTAAAATAATAATGCCGGATAAAATATATTAACTAACAGCTGTTAATAAAGTGGTTCAGGGTTGTATTTAAAATATTCTTAAAAGGAAAACCACTTAGAGTCAGACCAAGAATAGTCTGCAGCGGATTTGATAGCCCTCGCAGTGCAAGTGTTATTATAAACGTCAAACTTCTATGAAATTATGACGTTTAAATGACACTTGTACTGCGTGGGCTATCAAATCCGCTGCAGCCTTTTTATGGACCGACTCTAAGTACCTACTTACTATTTACTTACTTGCTACTTGGAACCACGAAAATACGCTCGCTATAGAATCTCAGTTTATTAGATAGTAATATACATTCGCGCATCATAAATAAATAGTCTGTCTCTTTAGGTTGTTCAATAAATGTAAACAATATGTTTTGACATTTTCAGGTACTTGAAACATTTATCACCTAACCAACCAAATAGAAAACTACCTGGGTCTGTCCCTCATCGTTCTGGCTTTAACCTATTTCATTTAATCGTGTAATGTCTTCATCTACCCTCTAATGGCTAAATAATCAGTCTCGTTTTAGGTTTTTTAATATGCAAATATTACAAAACATAATTATTTACTAATGATTATTAAATCATACCGATATATTCCTATCCAGCTTCGTTGTTAACTTGAGTAAGTAATATACATATCATATTCTGTAAGTTTTGCCCCATCGAGTTAAATTAATTGACTTTAGAATACTCTTGCCCAATAAAATACCTTATTTTGATTTGTTTACATTTTTAAATGCTTAAAGATATAGACTTATAGTAAATAGATAAGTTTACACCTTCTTGTGTACAAAATTATGTTTATTCAACGCAAAGATATATGTAACTCCGTATAAGGTAAATAAAGTCTAAGACAAAAACGTGCCTCGGAAATCAAGAAAAAGTCATTCTCGAATAGATGGCGCCATTACCTTTGGCCTATTCTCGGCTAGATGGCGTTGACGACACCGTTCGATATTTAACAATTTTAACACATATCAGTGAAAGAACATGGGTCAATATGGAACAATAAAAATGAAACATCATTTATCCGTATATTTTAATTAATCTATACATTTTCAATTTTATTTTAAGTTTTAATCGTGTGTCGATAGATGGCAGTAAATGTACCGTGACTACAAAATTTACTATGGCAATAGCCCTCTATACTATCTGTTCTCTTTGTTCAAGGTTAGTAAATATAGAAGACCTACAATGTCGAATTCTCCATACATCACCGCGTACCCCGCATGCCTCATCATCTCATCAATTTGATCATCGTTGTAGGTGTGCTATCTAGCAATATTCTATTTAAGCTTTGTGTATATGAAAACTCTAAACCACTCTAAACCTAACGCTATTTGTGACTATTAATATTTATTTAATAATTGGACTTGCTTGCAAAATATGGATTTTAAAATTGAATTTGCTGGACCGCTGTCATAAGAACAAAAGTAGGTAGATCTAAAAATCTAATGCATAATAAAAGCAGTTTAAGCATATTTTTTATTTCAGAACGCCATCTAGTGAGCTCTCAGACAAGGTTAAAAACATGGCATTTGCAAATAAATAAAATTAAGGTAAAAAAGATTTAAGTTAAACGATTTTATGTTAATCAGAAAGTGTACCAAAAACTAGAAAATAAATAGCAGTTTGTTAACCAAGGGTTGAAAGTCACCCATTTCTGTCGAGGTAGTTTGGCACTCGAACGCAGTGAGATGAGAGTGAGATGCGAGGAAACCAAACAAGACAAGACAATTTTGCAAAATCAGTAATTCAACTACTTGCCTAAATAGACTTACGGCCATGATTTTTAGTTAGGTTTTACTTGCAATCGGAGACTTTACATCTGTGAAGATTAAACCCCTAGCGAAAATAATTTAGATTGCAATATTTACGAAAACACACATTTTTTAACAAACTGCAGTAATTTTAAAATTATTTGTTCATTATCATTATAGTATGAAAATCAGCGGGATTGTCTCTTACTTTTTAATTTTATACTTTTTCGTTCTAAAAGCCGCAACAGACTACCGGACCGCACCGCGACCTTGGTGCGCCGCACCACGTAATGACATAATAAAAGTATTTTAAATATTAAATAACAATTTAATTAATAATATAAGAAATTTTTATCTTGTATTTTATTTTAATTTCATGAAATAGTGCTAAATAACTTTAAAAACCAATTTAATATCGTACAAACGTTTAACTGGTGGCTGTATAAGATTCTGCCTTTGCTCATTTACGCAAGTGTAAGGTTTAAAAAAATATTGTGGAGTATTCCTTTTGCCTTACGAAATCGAATAAATAGAATTCAACGAAATAAATCAAGAATAATTTGTTTTTAACAATTTACTTATATCATTTTTTATAAAAAAAGGATCAACGTGGGATTAGGAAAATTAAACAATTACCAATTGTTCCAGGCAAGGAAATAAAGACTCTATTTTTCCATTTTGTTTCCACCCAGTTGTTCGTGGGACGGGGACGCAGCGATTAGACCACTTTTCTGCGCTAGAGCATAAACGTATCACTTTCTGCGCACCTTTCAGAACAACAACGACCCACTTTCAGAGCATGAGATATGAATTATTATACTAATCGGAGTTCTATATATGTACTACCTATGTTTCCTTTCTGGACAGTAATCATGCAAGACGTGTAGCAAAATGTTTTTTTCTCGAGTCTGATTCTAAACGCCACTTTTCGACACTATGTCAGTGGATTAAGTATTAATCGGATTTTTTTCTCAGACTAAAATAAAAACATTAACATAAAACCGTTTTCTAACTTAAAAAAAAAATTACCTTAATTGAATTTTTAATTTTTTAGTAGCATTAAGGTAAACATACTAGTGCTCGACATGCTAATACCCAATAGATGACACCCTGTTGTCACCTCTATTGACAATGACTTAAGTTTCAAGATGACATGTACTGGGACCGCGTCGAGCACCAGTACAATTACCTTACTAGTAAATAAACATACTTGATTGCGCTTCCGCTGCAAGATTACAATAGTTATTTGTTTTACTAGGGGGCACTAGGGGGCGTTGGTGTAGCAAAAGTGTCTCAATTGCGAAGGCCGAAGGCCGAGATCCGCGTAGGGCCGAAGGCCCGAAGCGTCCGGCAGGTTAGTGCTCGAACAGAGAACAATGGTTCAAGTGTCTTAATTGCGGAGGCCGAAGGCCGAGCTCCGCGTAGGGCCAAAGGCCCGAAGCGTCCGGCAGGTTCGTGCTCGAACGGAGAACAATGGTTCAAGTGTCTTAATTGCGAAGGCCGAAGGCCGAGCTCCGCGTAGGGCCGAAGGCCCGAAGCGTCCGGCAGGTTCGTGCACGAACAGAGAACAATGGTTAAAGTGTCTTAATTGTGAAGGCCGAAGGCCGAGCTCCGCGTAGGGCCGAAGGCCCGAAGCGTCCGGCAGGTTAGTGCTCGAACAGAGAACAATGGTTCAAGTGTCTTAATTGCGAAAGCTGAAGGCCTAGCTCCGCGTAGGGCCGAAGGCCCGATGCGTCCGGCAGGTTAGTGCTTGAACAGATAACAATGGTCTAAGTATCTTAATTGCGAAGGCCGAAGGCCGAGCTCCACGTAAGAAGCGTCCGGCAGGTTAGTGCTCAAACAGAGAACAATAGTACAAGTGTCTGAAGGCTTGAAGCGTCTGGGAGGTTAATACTCAAATACAGAACTATAGTATAAGTGTCTAAATGTGAAGGCCGAAGGCCGAGCTCCGCGTAGGGCCGAAGGCCCGAAGCGTCTAGAAGGTTAGTCCTGAAACACGGAACTTAAGTGTCTTCGGCGCCCTCATACTAAAATGGGACTTCGCATATTTTCCAAGCTAGGGGTTATATAGTGTTGGCAGGCCACACCTTGCATCATCACGACTGAGGAGTTGGAGGTCATTTTTAATTGCTAATTCCTACTGCCTAATACTTCAAATCCTACTTTGAAATCAGAACTTTATTAATCTTGGTGCTTAAGGCAGGCAGTAACCCTGCAGCATCAGAACTGATAAATGGAGGTCATTATGAAACGTAAACACCGCTACTTAAAACTTAGAGCACTACTTAAAAATTGGCATATTCTTTAACCGGTCGGTTATGGCAGGCAGTAACCTGTCATCATCACGACTGAGGAGTTGGAGATCATTATGAAATGCAAGTGCCCCTGCCCAATACTTAAAATCCTACTCTAGAATCAGAACTGTATCAATCCTGGTGGTTAAGGCAGTCAGTAACCATGCAGCATCAGAACTGAAGAGTTGGAGGTCAGTAATAAGTAGGGCTTCCAAATACCGGACTTCTTACAATACCGGTATTAATACCGAAACTGTCTACATCAATACCGGGATCCCGGGATCCCGGTATTGACTATGAATCGCTTAAAATTTTGAGTTTAATTAAAAAAAGGCTCACTGTAACACCAGATATGTATGTCCTTAGCTTAGGATATTAAACAATAATCGCCATCTGCAATAATTATCATTTCACCCTCCAGCGGGCTCAGCACGGTTCCATTTTTATCGACTATCACTATGCGCGTCCCTTTCGCACTTACATACTTGTTAGAACGTGACAGGCATGGTGAGAAAGGATAAAAACGCGACCGTGCTAAGCCGCCAGGTTGGCAATCATTTTATCCGCCTTGTTGACTTCACCAGTCACATGTTTAGTTCAACTTAATAAACCAGCCAACTATGTATATTCAAATTTGCCGCTAAAAATTCGTTTGCTATACTACAATTCCTTGCTCATTTCTTTCTACTTTTTGATATAATTTTAAGAACTAATTATATTAATATCATATCCTGAACATCAGAATTCATCACCAAATATTTTCTAACGCATATGGCCAGATCTTGTTTCAATTAAATGAGGCCATGATGCCAGTTAAATGCATCTGACGTGTAGACGTCTTCTTGATTCAGCCAATTTAATCATTTTAATGGATATTAAACGGTATAATCGGCACATTTTCCTTGTTTTTGTAAATACCGGGATCCCGGTATTGCATTAAAAAATACCGGTATTAAAAAATGCGTTTAAATAGACGGGATCCCGGTATTTCGGGATCCCGGGATCCCGGTATTGGAAGCCCTAGTAATAAGTCACTAATTATTTGTTTCATAGCAACAATAATCGAACGAGCGAGCGAAGCAAAGTGAAGTTTTTACATTCGACTTTGGACACACGGCTGGCTAGGGGCACGTCCCGGCATTTTGTTGTTTTTAAGCTGAACTATCAGAGGATAGTTTGATCCTCAATAACTTAAGTAATTTTTTTTCTAATTTAAATGAAATTGGGTGAACGTATTGTTGAGGGCATTATATTTTAGTCATTAAATTTTGAGCAGGCTCGAACAAGAGGTTATTATGAGCTAGAAGAGCTTAAAATGCTAAAAAGCCATTTGTGAGGGGTCTTGCTATTCTGGTCATTTTAATTGCAAGACAGTATGGACGAGTTTTGTATCAAATGAAAGTGCTCGGTTTGTTACACATTTATAATATTGTTTTTTTAATTTAAGATTTTTTTCAAAAATGATGACAAGTTTGGAATCCAAGATGGCGGCCATGCACTATGTCATAAAAGTCGTCATGGATGTCGTTTTATAGGCTTTAGGGGGCGCAGATTTCGAAAATGATGACCATTTTGGATTCCAAAATGGCGGCCATGCACTATGTCATAAAAGTCGTCATGGATGTCGTTTTATAGGTTTTGGGGGGCGCAGATTTCGAAAATGATGACCATTTGGAATCCAAAATGGCGGCCATGCAGTATGTCATAAAAGTCGTCATGGATGTCGTTTTATAGGTTTTAGGGGGCGCAGATTTCGAAAATGATGACTAATTTGGATTCCAAAATAGCGGCCATGCACTATGTCATAAAAGTCGTTATGGATGTCGTTTTATTCGTCATGGTCATCATTTTCGAAATCTGCACACCTGTTTCAAATAAGGTATAGGTAGACGCATCCTAGTAAGTGAACAACATCTTTATCTACTATCGAAATGTACTTTTGATAGTAGTAGTACGAAATGTAATCTGAAAGGAATCAAGTAATATATTCCTGTAATGAGGAATCGACAATGATTCCAATTACTACTAATTGTAATATTCGAAAAATTGATTCCTGATTCCTCAAATGGAATTGTACTTAGTAATTCGGTATTGTTAGATTACAAAGTAATCTGGGAATCGGTAATCAGATTACAAAGTAATTTCAAGTAATCGTGGAATCAGGAATCATTTACGAAATGCCCATCTCGGACTAAGTAGCACTGCATTCAATTGATCTTTTTGGTGAAACGCGAGTTCACAGTTCGGGGCGAACTACTAGTATAGTTAAACTAGCAAGTCTGTACGACTCTCGGTTAAGGGAAGCAGTGTTTCTGCAGCATCAGGATTTGAAGATCAAAGGTTGAAAATATCATAAAAAGTCATTGTCACGGGGACTTGATACGCATACCAAATTTCATTAAAATCGGTTAACTAGAAGTGGCCGAAAAATCGATTGCAAGATTGGATGGTCCATATAATATATGTATATACAAAGATAGGTATATACGGGATCAAGCTAAATAAAACCGTTTAAAATCGACGAGGCGCTGAGGGCTATTTTATGCTCAGAATTGAATAAATAGTTATTTGTTTTACAAGGGGGCAAAGTTGTTGTTTAACCTCTCGTGCTAATATTAATACCCGAGCAAGCGAAAGATACCTAAATAGTTCTAAATTGAATCTTGAGCTTTTCGAGGGTTTCAAGGCACGATAGTTAAAGAAATTTTTCCATCGAGTGAAACACAAAATTTTTCACCACATCGTACTAACTGTAAAATATAAAACAAAATCAAAGCAAATCGATTCAAAATAAATTTTATTAAATATTTATCGTATAAAAGTCAACTCTACCAGCAAACATAAGAAAACACCTCATAATTTGCTTTTGATTAAGTACTTTGCTCACATGTGGATAAAATTCAATTTTCTTATCAGTTTTTGAACAATCAAGAGGGCCTTTACCAGCTGGTGTGGTGAAAAAGAATAAATGGGTAGTGGAGATACAATTCTGCAAGTAAAGTTGACAAAATATAAAGTGAGTTCCGATCTTGGTCAAACTTGTTCGAGAGCTCGGCTCACTTTAAATTTCGTCAAATTTAACTACTTTTCATTGGAAATTTCCTCCTCTTTAATAATATTCTATTTTGATTTCATAAATCATTATTAAGATATTGGCGAAAAAATTAATATCTTCTTCTTTTCGCCTTTTTTGTCTATAACTTTTGAATTGTTTGTGTGCTAATAAACGCTTAGAAACACATTTTTTATAGATTTTTAGGAGTAGTATCTCTATTTTTCACCTTATGAACATTTCGACTATATAATATCTACATGCTAAACACAAGTTGTTTATTTAACGAGATGCAATTTCCTCTTTTCTTTTTAGTACAGGTTCAATTTTATTCAGTTGATGGGAGTAAATACTACACAAGATCATGCCACGCTAGTCCAAGTTGTTAAACTATATCTTTCTAATTAGTATGTAATTCTCTAGTAAAGATACGACTAGTCGAATAATGCTGTCTTGGTCGACATGTGACATTTTACACCGTGAGATAATTTTGTCTAAATAAATTTTAGATTGTCCGTCAACTTGTATGAAAATAGTTTTACACCCATAAATGTAATTTAGAAAACTTGTTTTTATATATTCGATACTAATTTGACCGTTGCATAGTCCAATCTATCTCAATCTATCTTATGTTTCATACTAAAGTTCGATTGTCATTTTAGTATCTAGAATATGTAAGTATATAAACCGAGCAGCGTCGGTAACACTCGTGAATAAATAGAGGCAGAGAGTCGTAAATGTAAATGTGTGTGTAACACATGCCGCGCGCGGCCGAGAGCTCGCCGCAGTAGCGCTCGGCGGACGCGTGACGTTGACGGAGTTTAAGACAGTTTAGCCTATTGAATTTTTAACAACTATGCTACCCTTTTCAATTACCCACTGAAAATGGGGTTGCTACGCTGTCCAACCTCGACTGACAATCCTTTTTGCGCCAATTAATTATTAACGGAAATTTCCTAATTTAGATCCGAATGGAAAAAATCTGTCAGCATGTACTTATAGGTACTTATTCGGATTTATTTTTACCGTGTCATTAAATTACTTTCTGGCCTTAAAACAAACGTAAATAAACAATGTATTTGCGTATTTAAATAGATCCGTGAAAAATTTATTGTATAAAATAACTTATGTTTATTCGGGTTCTTGTCGCTATCTAGAATATATAGATTAATTATTTATCTTTACATTTTTAGGGTTCCGTACCCAAAGGGTAAAACGGGACTCTATTACTAAGACTCCGCTGTCCGTCTGTCCGTCCGTCTGTCACAGTGGGCTCGGTGGGCGAGTCCGACTCGCACTTGTCCGGTTTTTTTAAATACTATATTAGGTCTGACGATATTTCATAAGATACTCCAATTTACACTCGTAGGTAAGAATTCTATTTCTTGTTGTCCAATCAGTAATCGGTCGAAAATGAGTCGGACCCGCGCAATTTACAATCTACATTGATACCACAACTTGATGTTTATTGATGCGATGAGTTAAAGTATAGGTACTTAAACATATATGTATGCGGAATGAAATCTGGATAAAATTCAATGTCGTATAATAAAAACCACATGATTATTTTTCAATAATTTTCATGTTATTGAATAATGTTTTGACGACCGGTCTGGTCTAGTGGATAGTGACCCTGTCTGCTAAGCCGATGGTCCTGGGTTCGAATCCCAGTAAGGGCATTTATTTGTGTGATGAACACTAATATTTGTTCCTGAGTCATGGTTGTTTTCTATGTATATAAGTATGTATTTATCTATACAAGTATGTATATCGTCGCCTAGTACCCATAGTACAAGCCTTGCTTAGTTTGGGGCTAGGTTTGATCTGTGTAAGATGTCCCCAATATAAAAAAAAAAAATGTATTTATCAACAGTATTTAACATGCAAGATAAAGTTTACTTAAATGCGAGATTTTTAACAGCATCAACAGTTATAGTATAGTCTGACAAAAAAGAGTAGAAATTAAAAAGTGGCAATACTGTAGTGTCGTCCCTTTCAAATCAATCTATAGAAAACGTGACAACACTACAGTACTGCCACTTTTTAATTTCTACTCTTTTTTGTCAGACTATACTTTAAAGCCATCGGTGTCGAAAACACACTGTCGGCATTTTTTAAGTTAAAATTTTATCTTCCTTAGGAAAACTTTTTTATTAAACTTAGTACCTATGCTTGTCATATTTCACATTCTGGTCCATTGTACCATTGGTGTTCTCAAAACAATAGTCACTTTGCAAATAATTTCAATTTTAAGTAACATATGATGCCCATAAATCCCATAATGCAAAAACAGCTGTTTTTTAAAATTTTTGACTGACGACGTAGCCACATTTTCAGAGTTCATTAATAATTTTCGGAGGTTTAACTTTTCTTGAATGTTTGTCGATGCCTATATCTTCAAGATATTTTTAAACAGTTTTATTTACTGCCACATTAGAATGTTCTTGTGACCTCTCTGTAAGATTTTGTGACTCAGCGGGCTTTCATATTCTTTAATCGTCTCTCCCAGAAAACTAGCTAATGGTGGAATGTTTACCTGAACCAGACTTTCTAGTGGTAATTTTTTTTAAGAAAAAGAATGCAATTATATTATATACGTAGCTGAAGGCAGCTCTATCCCGCTTCCACAAAATATTCCACTATCTTCGCTTTCGGCCATAGGGAAATAGTACTGGAGACATCACATACAGTTTCCCGACGGTGTTCTTCTACATTGACCATAATATCAAGACAAAGAATCTAATGACCAGGAAACTTACAGGATTAATTGACATATACATATAAGCTTTCAATTGGCAGTTAATTTTATTGTTTACTTTTTACATGTTTAAAGCTGTCCAGATTTCACTCCGAATACGTTACATAACGCAATATACAATGCATGTTATGCGTGTTGCTTTTAATGGAGTTATTTTTTTTTATTAATTCACTCAGAAATAGTTTTAAGAGTGATCACTCCATACGAGTACATATATAAACACTCATTTATAATAAGTTTTAAGCGAGCTTTACGAAAACTTTGTGAAAAAATGTAAGCCTAATAAGTACGAGTATTAATTTTAAGCGAGATTTAAACTTATTAATAATTTACCATATTATACCTACCTCCCATACAATTTAACTTATTATTTAGTAAGTAAAGAAATTGATGTATGGATTAAGGTATATTTATTTACTGGTCATAAAGTCATTATGTTTTTAAAATTATTCATTAAAGCATAAGTGCAATGTTTCTACCCATGAAATGATGTTTTTGTTTATAAAGTAATCCGCTCGTGGTTATGTAATGAAGGGATGCTACGAGTACTGACGAATACACGATCGTAGCGCTACGCCGTAGCCTCGTGAAAGTCCAACCGACCGGACTGAGAGAAAAATTATTTCGTAGAGGTCTAAACATGTCGAACAGATTAACCATTATTGATCAAAATTGAGTAGTCATTAAAAATAGTTAGCTAATGTTAATATAGACTAGTATGGGATGTAATAGTTGAATAATGTATTCTCCCTTAATTACAACTTAAATAATTAATTCTCAGCACACAACGCAAATAACCAAGAAGATATGACGCAGATGATTCGATACGAACAGCAATATTTATTATGGTACAAGAAAACAAGTTTTAAGATTAAGTAGACTTATCAAATCAATATCTGAAACAACTTAAAATTTGCTTAAGTAAATATTCTAAAAGTTATCTTCTGAATTATCCAGCATTAAAAAGGGTAACGTACTTAACTGACCACAATATAATTACGGGCACCATCGGCGTTCTGAAATCCACGCGTAAAGAAGATACATATTAATACGGGAATTTAAGCCGGGGAGAGAGTCGCAAGTATTCGAACGCGCCCTCCCCCGATAGCCACCTAAGTCCGAGTACTGGGCGCATGTGTGTGTGTGTCCGCCTTGTCTGTGTGCACAAATTTCATAATAGGTGTGCGCTGCTCCACTCAAATTTTACATCTCACATCTCAAAGATATAGGATGTTGGTTTACGGAAACTGGTGGCAATATTATGTTACGTTATTGAGCTGGCTGGTAAGACAGCTACTTAAACAAAAAGTTTGTCAATCCAGTTAAGTTTGTTTGTATTAATTAGTCATTTGTGTTTGTAGAAAAAGACAAAATCATATCGGAACTAACAGAGGTATGTTACTTTACTACATACAGCAGCGGTTACTTTTGATACGACCACATATTCTAAGGGCAGTTAGTATGAACATGAAACTTAGTAGTAAAATGGTACGACTTTTATTTTTCGTTGTAAAATAATTCAGCTTGCAATATGTCACTGATATACCAAATGTCGTACTTGCACACGCGACGTCGCATCAGCAATCGAGTGGTGACTATTACGCAATACATTGCCGCACGATTTTTTTATATAATTGCACTCCATTAATTAACACAAAATATTTTTTTTAAGATCGTTTCATAGCAGTAAAACCTAAGACTCTTTTCAATTTGCGGTTATATTAAAATACACGCTGTATAAACAGTAGAGCATTTGTAAATTAAATAAACAGATAAAAACTAAAGTAGAGTATGTACTTATAAAATGCATTGCGCATTTCCCGAAGAATAAACTCATGTCAAAAGTACCAATTACGTGGGCAATATGCTTTTAACATCTCATTACTTTGAACTCTTGCATAAGTGAGAGTTCGGTGAGAAAGTTGTTCAAAAGGAGAGATCACCCCGTCCCGTGGAGCTGGCTCGCGGGGTAGATATATCCATATCCGTACAGCTGCGTTACTAATTTATCTGTAGAACTAACCATCGCCCGCCCCTCGCCCGATCTACCTCGCTGTTTAAACATTTCCAAATGAGTATGCAGAAGATTGTACCTAATACACGGCCACGCGTGGCGTATTCGTACACGCCCTGGCCCTCTAAATTACTTGAGCTTTAATTAAAAGCCGAGCCATTCTGTACATGACAAGTATTCCAACAACGACCGCTATGACCTCTGACGGTACTATCTCTAGTCGCCTTCTCTCAGCGCCGCTTTACAAACTGGCCATTCACAACTTTCATTATCTTTTAACTTCATTGTTTTGTATTAATCGTTTTCAAAATAATTGATCTTATCGTATAGCACTTATAAGATATCGTGTGTTATGCGAGGGTGGACACTTTTTCAATGAATATAAAGATGAAATAATATATTAAGAATAAATTTCTATGTTTTACTAAAATATTTTTATAGTTTGTACCTACCCTACACACTTATTTAGTTATTTATGGTTCATTTTACTTTTTACGATGACATTAAGACCATACAATGTATAAGAACACCGACCAAATTATACTTTAGTCTGAGACCTATTCCTTTGATTGCACATAATATATGTGGAAGTACATATATATCAGTATTCTCAGTCAATCAGCCATTTCTTCTTAGGTAAGAACTCATTTAAGTGAGAATATTTAGTAAAGTGAGATTTGAATAACGAACCACAAGTAAATGAAGTATGTTACACAATGGTGCTCATAATAGCACAAGGCGAGAGCCTACCGATACCTCCAGGCTCGCGAGAATAAACAAGTTTCCGCCAAGTGAATGAAACGAAAAGTCAACGGCCGGGAAAATTGTTCACAACAAACAAGTTTAATAACTCGGCCAGGCCATTCATAGAGCGCCCTAATCTTAGTCGCGGCGTCGTCACCACGGCGAGGGAATTAAGCAATTTAATAACGCTGAATGTGGACACGAGTAAAGTTTGGAACGCACGGACTAGAAATTGTATAAAATGTGGCCGAGCACATTTCCATCGCCAGGGGAATTTGCACAAGGAGGAAGAAGGAAGAAGCGGGGGCACCCCTTTCTCTGGGGTGTTAGGGACGTCCGTCCCTCCATATAGGGTAGGCTGTTTACAGCGCGCCGGGCACGCACGGCGCCGCTGTTCTACAGAATCAGGGATGCGCGCTGGACATCCAGGGCTGCCACAGCTCATCGACACCTCATCTTGTTTTACTTTACTCTTTATTTTAAAGGATTCACTCATTGTTAAACTCAATCCGTTTTTACACGTAACATAAGCAATTTAGTACCTATGTATTAATAAGTACATACTGTACATAGGTACTTTTTAATACATAGGTACTAAATTTCTTACTTGGGACAGTTGACATCTATCCAATAGTAAGATGACCGTCGTATGAAGGTTCACTGTTTTCCACGACGTGTGTTGCCATCGTTGGTATTTCTTTTAGAAAAATAAGTAATGGGCCCCATACATTCCATGACTCTTCTCCTTCCGCACAAACTCTAAAATCAAAGACTACATAACTTTTATATAGGTATTTTTTAAGGATCTCAGGCGTGCACATACAGCTTTTATTGCACAATTAAATTGAATGAACGAATATTGAATGATACCTACTGAATGGCAGTAGGAGTTGTGCCTTTAACTTTAAAATTTCCTCCCGTGTTTGAAGAAAAGCACTATATAATCTAGGCAGGAATAGCAATTCGTGGATTCGTCTCCTTTGTCGAAGTTTGCTTCGCCTCGTCCGACAAAATCGATACTCATCCACGAATTGCCATATCCCGGCCTCTGTAATAAATAATATACTATTAAATTTAAAATATTCAAAATAGGAATGGTTGAAACCCTAGCGCGCTAGCCGCGCTAGATGGCGCAGGGGGGTGGGGCGGGGGGCGCCTGGCCGGCCGGTAACACGAGTGCGCCTATGCGAGGCATGTATCTTGGACGGGCAGATATAACAGAGAAGTAGCCCCCGGTTCCCTGCTTGTGTTTGGTATGTCAATTATGTAACTCTGCTTCGTTTTGAAATTATGTCACTTAGGTAGGTACTTATTGTTCACAAGGTTTAAGCTTCTTTGAAAAAGTTTATTGGTGCTACACTGACTTAAATGTACTACTTACTAGTTATGAATTTTCAGTAAGTAGTTTTGTATCAAACAAGCGTTGGTAGGCTGGCAGTAAAGAGCGCGACTTTCAAAACAATGGTTTAAACCTCGACTCGTACCAAATAATTTTTCAAAACATAAGGGGCCTACAGATTACCAGTATGCCGGACGATATCAACCTGTCAGTTGTTCGGAACTGTCACCTTTTGGGTTTAACTGACAGGCTGATTTCGTCGGGCGAACTGGTAATTTGTGGACCCCTTTATGTACGAATATTATCAAATATTTGATATTTACCATATCGCTCATCGCTAGTCGTGAGGAAAGCGGACTAATCCCAATGTGGCCTAGTATCCGTCTGAGTTAAAAAATCAGGGGGCCGATTTTTGAATTTCGACCACTCGATTTCGTGTATTTCGTTCAATAATATCTCCACTACTAGGCACTTAAATTCTACTAATAGAATTGAAATTGAGTGGTAAATTCCACTAGATTCCAAATTTCGATAGCTCGTATTTCAAAAATTAATATTTCGCCGTTTTCCACCGATTTTCGAGTGACGAAATCGAGCGATCGAAATTCAAAAATCGGCCCCCAGATGGCATTTTCTGTCATGAAAGAGCCTACTTACGCCAGATCTTGGGATCAGTTGCAGAGTGGACCCCAGGGTCCCATGAGCCGTGGCGAAAAGCCGTGACCAAGCTAGGAGGATGACATGTATGATATAGTGAACTGCGTGGGCTATCAAAATCTTTTTCATTCAATCAAAAACTTTTCTTGTTAACACCGGTTACAAACAGTAGCTCGACAAGTGGACTTCACAATAAAGAGATGATCATGAACATTGCTGATCAATGTTCATGATAGGCCTATTGTAACATTTTGTAACTTTGTTGTTATGGGCTGGACTTGTAGCCGAGACCACAATACAAAAACTATAAAGCACCACCACACACTAAAACAAACAATCTTTAGATTAAAATTTTTACGTTTTTTTTCCATTTAAGGTTCACCGGCAAAAAAATAAAAATAAATGTGTAGAGCGTTAAGTTAAGTCATTTACGTGTATTAAATATCTAGGATAAAATAAAAATTGTAAACTTTTATAATAAAAGTAGAGCATATTAAAAGTTGAGCAGAGCTATTTTACATGTGCGCGGACTAGCTAGCAGCCGCCCATCGGTAGGTAGGGCAGTCGAAATAGGTTTCCAACGGCGACGCTGAATACGTTTTATTACAAGTATGTAGCGCATGTGTATATGGAATATACCTATCCTCTTAACATTTTACTTCAGATTTATAGGAATTCAAAACATAATTAAGGTTTTATTGATTTTACCCACTATACTCCCCTATGTTAAGTACTTACATATAATAAATTGGTCATATTACCCCTCTAGCGGTTTTGGTAGACTTAATTCTGATATGTCGCCCTAGAGAAGACTTAGGGCCTAATTCGAACTTTAAGAAACGTCAAATATGTATTTAGTCTAAATACTGGATTAGATATGTCAGTGTCAACAGTGACGTTTTTGTTTGAAGAAAGGTCACCTTTGACACTGACATATCTAACCCACATTGTATCTATGCGTCCAAAGTTAAAACGGCCCTTTTTAGGTCCTAGTTCGACGAATCCAGCAACATAAAAACTAAGTTTGATGTATTCAAAAGGTACTTAAATACACAATACAGTACGTAGCGGCCCTTCTTTTTTAAATACCTGTCGTTAAATTTAAATAATCACGATTATTTAGCAGTGGCGCTAGTGTGCACGTTGATGGGCTCTTAATAGTAGGTAAAGTATACGTAGGTTGCGTAAAATTATGTAACTATACAGAGTGGCTATAAAATTATTGCATTCCCGTTGCCAGGGAGGTTTTGGGATTATACTGACCAAATTTTACTATGGGTTTCAAATCGCGAAAATGGACCAGCCAAAATGTATGAAACAGCCAAATTAATTTTTCGCGATTTCGCGGTTGGTCCCATAGTAAAAGTTGCTCAGTATAATCCCAAAACCACCCTGGCAACGGGAATGCAGTTATATTTTAGCCACCCTGTATTAAGTGCATTGGGTTAAGTTGATAACAAGGGTAAGACAAAAACTCCCCCGTAATTTCGACTCACGTCGTGTAATATTTTTAGTGCTGGCAACATTGGTCCAACTGATATTTACCTAGTTGAGTCCCGAGTCCCGTCGCTCAGTGAAGAATCCCCACTTGAAGTGCGAAGTCGCGTGCATTGAGCAAATTTGTCACTAGTGGAGTTTTCGTCGTTTACTCGACGATTTTCAATCTTTTTCATCTCTAGTAACTACCATCAGAAAAAATATTCAAATGTCATAACTACTCATAATCGAATAATAACGTATTATTTTTACATTTGATTTGATTACATTAAATCTAGATAAATCAGGCTGTTTTTCTTGCCATAGTATTTACAACACGTTTCTGTCTTCCACCCGCATTGGGCCAGCGTGGGGACTATAGCCTAAACCCTCTCGTGCTTGAGAGGAGGCCTGTGCCCAGCAGTGGGACGTATATAGGCTAAATTAATTATATTCATTCATTCTGTCTTTACCCGGCAAAACTTCACGGGGTAAGATGAGGGTCAAACAGATCACTGTGTTATGTCTTTCCTGTAGACATACACAAGAGTTAAGGGCTATAAAGGTTAATTTTCTTATTTAACCCTTATCCACGTGAAAAGGTCCTCCTTTTATTTAGAGAACTATGATAAAATCATTGCTTACATGCCCACAAGCTGTTAACTATTGCCCACAGGAGAGAAAAATGTACTGTTCGCTATAACACACTAGTTTTCTCTCCTGTGGCCAATAGTTAACAGCTTGTGGGCATGTAAGCAATGATTTTATCATAGTTCTCTAAATAAAAGGAAGTCCTTTTTACGTGGATAAAGGTTAAATAAGAAAATTAACCTTTATAGCCCTTAACTCTTGTGTATGTCTACAGGAAAGACATAACACAGTGATCTGTTTGACCCATGAACATGTGTGGTTTTATTACATCGAAAAGTACCTTATATCAACTACATAAGGCACTGCATAACTGCATGCCCCGGTGCAGGTTTACACGATAATCAATGTTGAGTTTTTAATTTTCGAAAACCTAGTCATCAATAACGCATTCACCCATATAACCATTCCAGTCGCAGAATCACAAAGTGGTAACTAAATGTCAGATGTGTCGTAACAGAGTCCACACAATGTGTCTAGAATTGTTTCGAAACAAAGTGTCGTCGCCGTGTCTACACTTTTCCGTAACAAGGTGTCGACACATTTGTGTGCACTTTGCGTGCGGTTTGCGACTAAATCTGACAGCAAATTTGTGACAGCAAATGTCAATATAAAATACCTCTTGAAAACCAAGGTTTGTCAAACTACTATTAGTGTCTCGTGTGCTCGTAATTCTAGTAAGTCATCATGGGCAATGCAAATGATAATAATCGACCGAAACCATATAAACACCCAACACCCGTCAACCTTTTACAGAAAAGTTTTTAAAGAAATTCAATAAGCTACTTAGGTCAGGCAACGAATGCTCCAAAAGTTGTAGAGGGAAATGCTCGGAACACAATTTTTGACTCCGTAACTCGGTTTGACAAGTTAGGAGGTGAACATATCAAAAGTCCCCGGCCGTAGCCCTTGAGCGGGGGGAGAGAGGGGGCTTTGAAGGTCCCATTTTCCCGTTTTTCGATTATATCTCGGAAACTATGCATCTCAGCGACATGGCCACTTATACAAAATGAAAGTTAATTTAATTTGTTACAAGTTTATTCAGTCAATTTTTTCGATATGTTGAATAGTTTTTGAGATATCCGCTCTTGAAAGTTTATTTAGGGCTCTCAATTTTATCTTGATATATCTATATCAGTGAAGGTGCTAGGCCGTGTTTGGTATCGTTTTCGTATAAATCTGGGGTGCTGAATCCATTTAAGATATCACATTGACACCATTCCACAAAATAAAAATAAATCTTTTTAGGGTTCCGTACCTCAAAAGGAAAAAACGGAACCCTTATAGGATCACTCGTGCGTCTGTATGTATGTCCGTCTGAATACACAAAATAGTTCTTTACCTATAGATGACAGGAAAACCTATTAGAAATGTGCAGTCAAGCGCGAGTCGGACTTAATGTACGGAACCCTTAATACGCGAGTCCGAATCGCACTTCGCCGGTTTTTTTGAAACTCTTCTTGACGCTTAACCGCTGAACCGATTTCGTTGAAATTTGGTATAGAAATAGTTTGCGTCCCGGAACAGGACATAGGATAGATCTTATAACCAAAATCATCTTTTGAAGGTGTGAAAAGTGGCGTGGAAATTTGTACGGGAAATCAATAACCGCTGAACCGATTTATATGAAATTTGGGATGGTCTACATCTTTGATTTAGTTAAAAATGATGAAAAAACATGACTTCAAACCTAAACTTAAACAGTAACTTCAAGAAGTCAATTCTGAATTCCCCCCTACACCTCATTTCACACCTTTAAAGGATGATTTTTGAGATAACTTATTATATCCTGTCTCGGGACTCAAAATATATGTGTACCAAATTTAAATTAAAACTGTTCAGCAGTTTAAGCGTGAAGAGGAGTTTAAAAGAAAGTATTTTAATAAGTTTATATGTTTTTACTTCGGAATGGTGTCAATGTGATACCTTAACTAAATTTGGTACTGCGAATTTATACGAAAACGATACCAAACATGGCCTCGTAGCTTTACTGTTGTAGAAGTCAAAATAAAATTGAGAGCCCTAAATTCTTATTACTTGGCCAAACTTGTGTAGAAGGAAAAGGTAAAATAAAAGTCTTTGGCAGGAATATAAGACACAAATATTTTTTTTTTTTTGCGTTAATATTTCATTCATCAAATATAAACATACCTTGATTATACTATTCTAGTGAGATCCTCATAGATAAACAAAAACATTTACTTAAAAAATTACAAGGTCGAAATGTCACGGAACTTGTGAGAGTAATATGTGAAAAATATAAACTTTTATGACAAAAAAAATCTGGACACAATTTAAGAATCACCCAATTGCGTCGAGGAATCATGTGTATTTTTGCTTGTTTCATTACCTCCTCGCTTCTTTTTTGTCCTTTGTATTCTGTAGCAATTTGTTAGATCTGAAAATAAAGATAACTTGCGTCGTCACGGATGTCGATTTATAGGTTTTAGGGAGTGCAGAATTCGAAAACGATGATCATTTTATAATCCAAGATGGCGGCTTCGTATTTTGTCATAAAAGTGGAATCCAAAATAGTCATCATTTTCGAAATCTGCGCCCCCTAAAATCTATAAAACGACATCCATGACGACTTTTATGACATAGTGCATGGCCGCCATCTTGGAATCCAAAATAGTCATCATTTTCGAAATCTGCGCCCCCTAAAACCTACAAAACGATATCCATGACGACTTTTATGACATAGTGCATTGCCGCCATTTTTAAATTGAAAATGTTATCATTTTCGAAATCTGCGCCCCCCAAAACCTATAAAACGACACCCATGACGACTTTTATGACATAGTGCATGGCCGCCATTTTGGATTCCAAAATGGTCATCATTTTCGAAAGCGGGGCCCCCTAAAACCTATAAAACGACATACATGACGACTTTTATGACATAGTGCATGGCCGTCATCTTGGAATCCAAAATGGTCATCATTTTCGAAATCTGCGCCCCCTAAAACCTATAAAACGACACCCATGACGACTTTTATGACATAGTGCATGGCCGCCATTTTGGAATCCAAAATGGTCATCATTTTTTAAATCGGGGCCCCCTAAAACCTATAAAACGACATCCATGACGACTTTTATGACATAGTGCATGGCCGCCATCTTGGAATCCAAAATGATTCTCATTTTCGAAATCTGCGCCCCCTAAAACCTATAAAACGACACCCATGACGACTTTTATGGCATAGTGCATGGCCGCCATTTTGGATTCCAAAATGGTCATCATTTTCAAAATTGGGGCCCCCTAAAACGTATAAAACGACATCCATGACGACTTTTATGACACAGTGCATGGCCGCCATTTCGGATTCCAAAATGGTCATTATTTTCGAAATCGGCACTCCCTAAAACCTATATATCGACACCCATCTCGACTTTTATGACAAAGTGTTTTGCTACCATCTGCATGCAAGACATTTCTATTATTTTTACGTACAAAAATGGCCCCCTGTCAACTTTCAATCGAGATTTAATCGATATTTTATTCGATTAATATTCAGATTAATTCAATTTCAATTTATGTTAGGTCGACTAAACTAATCGCGATTAAAATTTGAGAATTAACTTTTTTTATTCCATTAATTAGTCGAATAAACAGTTAATCGATTAATGCCCATCTCTGACCACGGCATTTTTACACTTTGAGAATATCTGAAAACAAATCAACACAAGGAGCCATTTTGCAAATCCAGTAACATACCAGTAACTTTGTTATTACTTTTGACAGCGCGTGTCATGTGTCAACACAGAGTCGACACAAAGTCGAAACATTGCAACTACTTTGTGACTGCAATATTTCTCAGCCTTAAACCATATTTATACATCATAATTAACAAGTTTCGTATGTAAAGCGTTATTTCTGTTATTTATGTATAGTATACGCATCGAAGTACTAAAAATGCTTCAAATAATATAGTTATGAACACAGGCACTAAGAAGTAAACAATTTAATTTCCGGCTAAACTAAAACAATGTGGTGGCGCGTTGATTATATTACACTTAGTTTATCAAATCACTCGAGCAGTTTAATTCCCCATAATAATTTAAGTCATATTGTAATATAAATGCAAACAATATATAATTACGTCTTGTAATCCGTTTTAGAGATGGCGTATTAATGTCACTTATTTTTATTTAAGTATTTTTCCATCTGACAGTTTCCATTTGACAGGAACAAAATGAACGAATGAACGAATGATTTTGGCATAAAGTAGTCGCAAACCCGAAACAATGTGTGCACACGGCGACCACACTTTATGTCACTTTGTGTCATGTGTCGACCCTTCCCCATTTCTGGTAACTGTGTCGACACGGCGACGACTCTGCGACTGGAATTGTGACCGAAACAGACGGTGTCGACACAAGATGTGTCAACACCGCGTCGTAACGGCGACTGGAAATGGTTGTATGGGCAGATACACAGTTTTATACAGTACTAGTTAATTATTATTTAGTTCGTAGTTGTGCGAGTCTGAAAAGCGTCGATAACGGATGGGTTGGTAAAGTTATAGTATAGATACCCCAAATTACAGACTTGCAAGTTGTGGAATGTTTCCAAAAAGTGGAAATGTTCACGGAAATTTCAGGAAAAATCCATGGAAACAAAGGAAACTTTCATTTTGGAAATAGAAAAAATCGTTTCCTGTACTAAATAGGAGAAGTTTCAGAATGTTGTACATGTGGATATTTCGCCATTTTGGAAACTGTGGCACATCAATACCCCAATTAATGTGGCCCATAGTATGTCGTTGAAATAAAATATCAAATAACTAATCGAACCATATATAGCGATGGGTTACTCAGATAATTCTTATTAAGTAGAATTTGAATTTAATAAGTACCTACCTAATAATAATTTAAATTTTTTTAATAAATAAGAAAATTTTCGAGCTAAATGCACTACGCGTGCCAGCACCAGTGTCAGATCCACAACAACCTAGCTGGTAGTGACATTATAATTGATGGTGGGTTCCTTCTACATCGAGTGGTTTTGTCAATCCAAGGTAAAATATATCTCCCAAGGCTTCCAAAATTTATCCACACCTCCTGGGATAGGTAGAGCAAACTCGGATTATACGCATTTAGGACCAAATGAAGATATGAAGCTTGCTGGCAATTAATTCCTCAAAACGCTTTTTTGGATCTAATTTGGCTGGCCTAAATATTAAATAGGTAAGTAAATATGGTACGAAAGTGCACATGTTTTTTTATTTGCACAAAAATAAATTAACGTGGTGGACTAATTGGACTATATAAAACGGTAGGTAACAATTATAAAAAGGACTCCTCAATGCGACGAATATCTGCAAAAACTGTTGAATTGATATTCATGAAGACCTTAATTTATGTAAGCGCTACTTGCACCATCCCACTAACCCGAGGTTAAGCGGTTAAAGCGTTAACCCCGTGTCCAATTGAACTGATAACCATGGTAACTCCAGGTTTAACAGATTAACCCCGGGTTAGTGGAATGGTGGAAGTGGCGCTAAGACTATTAAGTCTGTAAAAAGTAGGTACCTACACATAGGCAACGCAAGAAAAAAATGTCATCGCTTTATTCATATTTGATGAAAAAGGGATTGTTTCATCATTGATTAAAAAAGAGTTTTCGTGAAAGAAAATAAAGTTTGCGCGCGTATTTTTTCTTAAGGAAAAGAGGCAGTGAATTGCATAGCGATTTAATATTTAAGAGGGGAAGTAAGATTTTAAACATAAAAGTTTTGAATATATATTATTAATATTTATTACAATTCTAATTACATTATATCCAACTATGGTTGTGAAAAACTAGAAACACTTAAGGATTTTCTTTGTTGGTAAAGCTATCGCACAAGTCTTGCGTTCTCGCCCTTACGGGGGCGTGCGTAACCGGTTGACCGTCGAGTTATAACAAGTATCTACTATTATATCAACATTGATACTATACATTACATCAACAACACTCGATTGAGGACTTCTATAAGTAATAAGTAATAAGTAAGTGCATCACGAGGTGTAGCTGGGCATTTTCACTTAACTGTGTACCAGTGGCGGCGCGTCCATAAAAGCCGATTCCCACCGGCTTGCCTGTTTTTGGACGTTTGAGCAGAGTTGTAAAGGAAATATGTAAGCCAAATTAGCCCCGGCTTGCCTATGGATATGTTTGACGCGCCGCCACTGCTGTGTACCTACCATTAAGCAATCGTCACAAAACTGACGGTCAGTGTCAAAACCCATACATTTTGTCAGAAATGTGACGGTTAGACGTTACTGAAACACGACTTAAGTCGCGCTTTAAAGTGCAAGTTAAAATGAAAATGCCCAGGTACGAGTATTCCAAGTAGCAATAACGAATCCGTTGTACTATCGCCAGTGAACTCTATGCCAGTGTCATAAGGTTCAATGCTGGCTGGCTGGCCTGGCGGGTGGTTGCTCCTAGTTTGACAATAAGCCGATTTTCAGAGAAGGCGATATTGTAAATATAGCGATGTTGGGCTAGATTCGTTAATACTTAAAAAAAAATAGAAAATACTTCGGTTTTAGAAAAAAATATTTAGCGAGGAGGACTTTTCCTTACTACCCGGAAAAATACCGACATTATCTGTGTCCAACGAATTTATATATGTAGTTGGTTTATTAGTGTCGTCATAACGGTTATTTCGGTTTGAGTATACTAAGTAACAGGTAAGCATATTTAAAATTGACCGGCCCGTTCATGTGAATCTGGAAGACGACATGTATTTTCATACGCTTACTCAATACTACACGCTCGTAGCGCTACGTACAATACGTCGTAACTTGTCGCTTAGTTTTCCCGGTATCTAACGAAAATGTTTCGCAGTAAGTGTAACGACAATGTGTCGTAATTAGAGTTGAAAATCTACTTAGTAGAAAACTATTCCATACAGTTTCAGAGTGTTCAGAAATATGTTCTAGCTATATTACAGGTACACACAGCTGCAAAAGTGCCTGCCCACTTTATCAATGAATTCGATTCTTAAAGTGGGTAATCACTTTTGCAATTCGCCGTACTTTGAAAGTACCAAATATATGAAATGTATGTGATGTGTGTTAACTCATAAAGAGTAATAACGAGGCGAGCGCAATAAACAGTGATCCGTGCGTGCGTTCCGAAAGGCAAATCTCTAAATTCAATTAAGGGCGCACATTTTTCGGACATAGGCGTCCGGGCCGAGCGAGCTACAGCCCTTCCGCCGCGGGCTCTCGCCCCCGCATTGGAAAATTTTCTCTCGAAAATTGAAGATATTTCGTGCCTGCCTCCCCGGGGGCGACTCGTTTCTCGACACTTATGGTCGGCGTCCTCCGGGTGTGCAGGAGGCTTTTTACATAAAGTCCACACGTATAGGTATCGATCGAGGGCGGCCGGACAGGGTGTACGCAGATGACGGCTCCCCGCTGCCCCCTCAGGCCCCCTTGCTTCCCCCTTTCATTATGTAAGTGCGTAACGCGTGCTCGCGCGGACCTGATTAGGGGGCCTCTTTTTTAACTGACCCCCTCACTTGGCGGCGGAAACTTAATTTGAGAGTGTCCTGTGAGCTGCGATTAAGTTTCGTTAACTATGCTAAGGCCTGGCAGACCTTCAGCTCCAATTATCCTTTTGTCCATTTCACTAATTAAGCCCTAATATGCTCAAGTCTACTCGGTTACTTGACATCGAATGCCTACTCCACTAAGATGATACCAAAACTGGGTAACCCATAGACTAGCGATGTAAGGATGCCGATACCGATATTACTTGTCGGCAGTGTAATAAAATAGTTTTAAAAGATTAAGATACGTCTGCTACGATTTTGACAGCACCCGCAGTGCAAGTATTATTTTAAACGTCAAATTTCTATGAAATTATGACTTATAAATAACACCTGCACTGCCTGTGCTACCAAAATATTAGCAGACTTATCTTGATCTAACTCTAGGAGTCATCAGGATGACACAAATCGTGATTCCATTGGGTCAATAATCACGAACTAAAATCAAAATTATTAATTTGTAATATCTAATAAAAGTTGGTATAGGTTTACATTTATAGTAATACTTTAATAAAACTAGTGGCTCTGTGAGCTGTAGACCTCGCGAGCATATCTTATTGGACACGACGACAGCGCCACCACAGATTAATAAATAAATAAATAAATAAATATTAGGGGACATCTTACACAGATCAAACCTAGCCCCAAACTAAGCAAAGCTTGTACTATGGGTACTAGGCGACGATACACATACTTGTATAGATAAATACATACTTATATACATAGAAAACAACCATGACTCAGGAACAAATATTAGTGTTCATCACACAAATAAATGCCCTTACTGGGATTCGAACCCAGGACCATCGGCTTAGCAGACAGGGTCACTATCCACTAGACCAGACCGAATAAATAAATAGTTACTACGCGCCACACAGCGCAACTTGCAACTTGCAACTTGCAACTACCTATACGCCCGTATTTTGTCACAACTATTAAGCGAGAAGTGAGTAAATCGTAATAATTTCAGTTTTTACTGAAATTGAAACTGAACGGATGGTGTACTATGTCTATCTTTTAAAGATAAATTACTATTTCTCAAAAATGGACGTCAAAGTCGACTTTGCCGTTTAAAAAATAGGTTGCGAAGCGCGTAGTTTATGGTCAGTCAAAAATTAAAAAGTTAAAAACATTGCAGTCTCGATTTTGGGACTGCAATGTTGCATACAAATTCCATTATTTGTCGAGTTCCAAACTTTTTAAAAGTTGAAATGGCCATATCAAATGAAGGCACAGGCCCATTAAACAGCCAAACAGATGATTAGTACCGCGACTATTTAGCTGTCTCAAATAGGTTGGCGTATTTTCGGCAGAAAAATACACTTCTATTTTTTTATTAAAAAAATAAAAAGGCGGCAAAGCTAATTTTTTCAATTGTTTCTACTTTTTTCTGTGAAAATATATACGTAAGAAAGTTGCTTTTGTAAAATATTTCTATGATATTTATATTTCTTGCACCATTTTTGAGAAAAGCACTATATATGACTCGGCGGGAAGGCTACTTGCTGGCTTCGGATTCAATTAAACGGACTCCCAAGGTCGTCCGTTTAAAACGAATCCTCAGCCTGCAAGTAGCTACTTCCGAGCCTCGACAATAATGTACTATACCTACCCATTCTTATCTTCTACAAAAAGATTTCATAATATGTGGTATTTGAAAAGCTAATATTTACACGGATAACAGTATTAATAATTATCAAATTAAATACGTAGTTAAATATAACGCATTATAATATTTTTTTCTACTCATCGACTGTAATTCTTGAATTAAGATTTCGTATACCAAACTGCAATTGGGTATTTTTAATGGAGGGGCTCCCAACTCAAATATAATAATTATTTCGATACAGTTTAGTCAACTATAATGAAATTGACCAATCACAGCTCGCCGCGATCAGGACGAAACAAAACCATAGCTCAAATTAATTGTTTATTTTAGTATGTATAGTAGAAACAATTGCTTCATAAGTCAGAACCGCGCATGTGACACCCCTAATAAAGCAACATCCATAGACTACGAAAACCACTTAGCGTTGCTTGTTAGTCTCCATAGGCTACGGTGGCCAAAGTCGAGAAAACAACTGTCTAAAATTTGAATGTAGCGCGGAGCAAGTACCAGGGCCTCACGAGTTACGAGGTGTCGTTGACCAGCCCACCGAGCCGCGGGGGCCGGGGCGCGTACCAGTATGAAGGTATCGCGGCTGCTAGCGTATCTTAGCTGTATACTTTTGGTTTGATTTGTTTGTATGATTCTACTAGTTTAAAGTATTATTTTTGTTGATTCGTAGAAAAAGTATTGTATACAATAGTGATATAATCAAGCTTTTCAATCTCGTACCTTACTTAGGCAACTCAGCAAGCTTCGTTGCCTAAACACGGTTTTCAACTGAAAAGCTCTCTATTATATCACGATTGTATAAAATACTAATTAAGCATTCCATGCAGATTACAATGGTCACTTACACCATACAATTTAAATTTAAATATACCTAACTTGTGATCATCATGATGCTCTCCTGACCGATTTCGGCCATAGCGACTGTGGGTTCTGGAGTAGGCAATTTTTAATTCGTGTTTTAGTGTAGCTGATCCACATAGCTTTTATGAAATGTTACCTTAAACTCCCGTTAGTGCCTATTTATACCACCTTATGCGCCTTTACTTGCGCTACCATGCGCTTCACACGGTGCCAATAATTTACAATTTTTCATGGTGCTTCGGCGCCCGGCTTTGGAACGCGTACAGCGCGCCACGTAAGTACGTCAGGCTACGCCTGACTATTTGCCGGGCTTTGGACCACGTGCAGCGAGCTTCGTACGTCGGGCTATACGCCCAACGCTTTTAGTATTGGAACGCCGAAGGCGCCCGGCTTTGGAACGCATACAGCGCGCCACGTAACCTACATCGGGCTACGCCCGACTCTTTTAGTACGGCTTTGGACCAGGTGCAGCGCGCCACGTACGTCGGGTTACGCCCTACACCTTTAATATTAGGGCGCTTCGGATTTGGAACGCGTACAGCGTGCCACGTACATCGGGCAACGCCTGACTCTTGTAGTGTGGGGGCTCCTTCGGCGCCCGGCTTTGGACTGATTGCAGTGCGTTACGTAGGTAAATTTCAGTATACTTCGCCTGACAACAACCAAGGCCTTTTTGTCCTGTAATATTTTACGAAGTGAATATATGAGCAACTTTTACTATAGGACGTGTATAGGACCAAACCCGATCTTATAAAAAAATGACTGTTTCATACATTTTGGCTGGTCTGATGTTGACATTTGAGTGTGGCCCATAATTTCCGAAAATCATTTTTCTCCGAGGCAATTACTCCGTTCTCATATTTTGCGTTGATTTCCCGAAATTATTCATTCTCGGTGGCAATTACTCAGTTCCCATATTTTCCCAATGGTTTTTTCCCGCAATCGCCTATTTTTAATATTTTTAAATTATTTTAATCTTTTCCTTATAATTTTCGTTCTTTTAAATATCTAGGATAATATTTTCTTGTTACTGTATGTTAATAGTGTAGTAATTATATTTGTTACTTGTAGGTATTTCACATACAACTAAAATTAAAACATAATCTAAAAAACTACAAGTGAAAAAATTGCCCCAAACGCTGTCAGCCAATAACCCTAACTTACCTATCTCTGGGAGCAATTCGTTTTTAGGGTCATCAAAAAAATAACTCTAACCTACCTATCTCTGGGAGCAGATTCGTTTTTAGGGTCATCAAAAAAAAATAACCCTAACCTACCTATCTCTGGGAGCAGATTCGTTTTTAGGGTCATCAAAAAAATAACCCTAACCTAACTATCTCTGGGAGCAGTTTCGTTTTTAGGGTAAGAAAAAGAAACCCTAACCTACCTATTTGAAAAAAACCTGGTTATTTTTAGCACTAGCATTTAAAAAAAAGACAAAATATGGAGATAGAGAATATATTTAATTAGTGAAAAAGAACCTACTGGTTATTTCAACTACTGGGATTAAAAAGAAAAGGGAATAAATTGAGAAAGAGAAAATTTATTTAATAAAAAAATGTCCACAAATATAAAATAATGCGAAGAAAAAATGGGAACGGAGTAATTGCCTCGAAGAAAAAATGATTTTTGGAAATTATGGGCCACACTCGTAATATAAGCAGATGTCACTTTTTGACAGCTTTAGTTAGAAAGGGCCTTCCACTTGTATTAGAAGTTACTTTACAAGATTTTGAGAAACGGGCCCCAGGTTACTAAAAAACAGACTGATACAGTCTATATAGCGGCTAAACAAATTTCTTTTGCATAAAGGATGCCTCACGCTAGACCGGACCGGCGCCGGGCCGGAGCGTCCGGCGCTTCATTTTCTAAGATAAGCACCACGTAATCTCCGATCAGCCATCATCCAAAATGACGTGTCGGACGCCACGGCCCGGGCACGGCCCGGTCTAGCGTGAGTCATCCTTAAGTCTTCTTGTATCGCCGTAGTCTGGTAATGCGCGGATAGAATCCAGAGCGCTTGTAAATTCGTAGTTCGAATTACCCGATAAATTATGTTTTATCGGGTGCATGCAAGCAAAGCCGGGCGCAAAAACTAACAATAAGTATGTATGTGAAATGTGTTAAAAATCCCTTTCAATTGATATACAACACGTCATCATTACTTATTTGTATTTTTTTTTGGTTTGCGACTTTATGACCTCTAGAGAGCACCGTGTTCAAATTGTTCTTACGTCATATAGCCTTTAACCAGCGGACGATTAAGACGATTCGAATGACACATCATTTGACAAATTATAATGAGTACTTTAGAAGTTATTAGGAAACAAATGAACATAATACATACATACACAAGTACATACCGGTCAAAATTATAACCAGAGATCGGACAAATTTGTTTCATTGCTCGCAAGAATGTAGACATGACTCCAAAATTGATTAAATAATTAATTATTTAATTAATTTCTTACCTGAGGTTTAATTTTGATTCCTAATCAATAAATAACACAAAGATTTCTTATAATGTAAATTTATTAAAGAAAATAATCAGCATATTTTTAAAATTTTCTGTAGGCACTCATTTTTTATATCAAAAATATATTTAAATTATTTAAGTGCTATTTATTGACTAGGGAACAAAATTAAATCTCAGGTAAAAAAATAATTAAATGATTAATTATTTAATCAAATTTGGAGCCATGTCCACATTATTGCGAGCAATGACGCCAATCTGTCCGATCTCTGATTATAACCCTCCTTTTGCGTTGCCGTAGTCCGGTAAAAATGTATGACTCGGCCGTTTAGAATAATTTAAAAATTTAAAATTACAAAAAAAACTCATTTTTTAGGGATAGTTATATAGACGCTTGTAAAAATGAAACTTGCCCGCGCTTGATCAATCAACAATACGAAATTTTTAACTTAATATTCAAAATAAGTTTATGGCAAAAGTTTAATTTTTGGTAAGTTTATCTTATATATAGCTTTTATCGCTGACTGTACTTTTCTTACGACAGACAACTAATACTCATCGAGACAATTCTAAAAACCCCTAACACAATTAGGTTGCGTTGTTTCATCACAGATTTCCTATGGCCACCTCCTGTCTCCATCATCAGATCAGCTCGATGGTACCATAATATTGCATTGTCATCCGATTTATACATGCATGCAAAATTTCAGCTCAATCGGAAACCGGGAAGTGGATCAAATTTAACTTGCAAGATTTGATTACAGACAGACAGACAGACAGACAGACAGACAGACAGACAGACAGACAGACAGACAGACAGACAGACAGACAGACAGACAGACAGACAGACAGACAGACAGACAGACAGACAGACAGACAGACAGACAGACAGACAGACAGACAGACAGACAGACAGACAGACAGACAGACAGACAGACAGACAGACAGACAGACAGACAGACAGACAGACAGACAGACAGACAGACAGACAGACAGACAGACAGACAGACAGACAGACAGACAGACAGACAGACAGACAGACAGACAGACAGACAGACAGACAGACAGACAGACAGACAGACAGACAGACAGACAGACAGACAGACAGACAGACAGACAGACAGACAGACAGACAGACAGACAGACAGACAGACAGACAGACAGACAGACAGACAGACAGACAGACAGACAGACAGACAGACAGACAGACAGACAGACAGACAGACAGACAGACAGACAGACAGACAGACAGACAGACAGACAGACAGACAGACAGACAGACAGACAGACAGACAGACAGACAGACAGACAGACAGACAGACAGACAGACAGACAGACAGACAGACAGACAGACAGACAGACAGACAGACAGACAGACAGACAGACAGACAGACAGACAGACAGACAGACAGACAGACAGACAGACAGACAGACAGACAGACAGACAGACAGACAGACAGACAGACAGACAGACAGACAGACAGACAGACAGACAGACAGACAGACAGACAGACAGACAGACAGACAGACAGACAGACAGACAGACAGACAGACAGACAGACAGACAGACAGACAGACAGACAGACAGACAGACAGACAGACAGACAGACAGACAGACAGACAGACAGACAGACAGACAGACAGACAGACAGACAGACAGACAGACAGACAGACAGACAGACAGACAGACAGACAGACAGACAGACAGACAGACAGACAGACAGACAGACAGACAGACAGACAGACAGACAGACAGACAGACAGACAGACAGACAGACAGACAGACAGACAGACAGACAGACAGACAGACAGACAGACAGACAGACAGACAGACAGACAGACAGACAGACAGACAGACAGACAGACAGACAGACAGACAGACAGACAGACAGACAGACAGACAGACAGACAGACAGACAGACAGACAGACAGACAGACAGACAGACAGACAGACAGACAGACAGACAGACAGACAGACAGACAGACAGACAGACAGACAGACAGACAGACAGACAGACAGACAGACAGACAGACAGACAGACAGACAGACAGACAGACAGACAGACAGACAGACAGACAGACAGACAGACAGACAGACAGACAGACAGACAGACAGACAGACAGACAGACAGACAGGACCCATTGCATTAAAGCAATACAAAAGTCAGAAATGATAGTCAAAGTCCGACAGTCGTACTTCACACGCGAAACGGCCCTAACAAAACGATAAGTGACCGTGACGTCAAGGTCACTGAGAGTTCATTTTGAAGTATGAACTGTATGAACAAAACATGAAAATTGCGCTTTTGTCGGTGAAATATTGCGTTTGTCGATATGGTTGCTATACAATCTTTTTTTGGATAAAATGTGAGGAATCGAATGGTATCCTTACTTATTTCGTTTTTGGAAGTTAAAAAAAACTTAAATTTTGAAACTTTCAGGTGCTGTATTTTTGTATTATTTCCATATATATTTTTAATATCTACAATATTGTGATAAATTGCTTATTTGCTATCTATTTTACTAGATTTTGTTATAAAATTCAACATGTGTCATCATTAGGGCATGCTCCCGGGAATTCCCGGTTCTCAAATTCCCGGGAATTTTATAGTGTCAACAGAACCGGTACTGAAGACCCGGTATCGGTACTACCCGGATTTCATCATATGACTATTTATTCCTATTTCAATAGTAGTATTGTTTTAGTACTTTAGCTCGGGACAATAAATATTAGTGCTAAATGAAACGGGGAACCCAAATAACCAGACAAACTAACCTAGTAAAGTAGGCATTCCAATATTTTCAATCGATATTACGGATAATGGTAAATTATAAAAATTTACCCAATTTTCTAATTCAATTTTGTTTTTATCTGAAACATCGCTCAGTACTTTTATGCTGGGGGCCGATTTTTGAAATTCGACCGCTCGATTTCGTGTATTTCGTTCAATGATATCTCCTCTACTAGGCATTTAAATTCTACTAGTAGAATTGAAAACGAGTGGTCAATACCACTCGATTCCCAATTTCTATCGCTCGTATTTCAAAAATTAGCATTTCGCCGTTTTCCATCGATTTTCGAGTGACGAAATCGAACGATCGAAATTCAAAAATCGGCCCCCTGGTTACATAAAGGACTATGTTATTAGCAATCCATGTATGTTTGTGTCGTATGTCCCGATGAAGCGTTAAAGCTACTAAATTACACCTACATATTTAGATGAATTAGGTGTCTATCTATACATTTTGACCCGGGTGACTTAAGCTATATCTTAAAACCACTTTTTCCTCTTAAGTAGGATATTCGAATATTTCGAATATTCTTCTTCTAGGAAGTTGGATTTATATGAAAATATTCCGTTCTCGGGTTGAATTTTTAACTGCCGTGCCGTCATACTGCTGATGCTGAGTGCATCGACTACGCTACGGCCGTGTGGCTCGGCTCAGGCGGAGGCAAAGTGTGCCGGTTAATTTCGTAGAATAGGTTGGAACGCCAATTAAAGTGTTGTAATGTTTTTAAATAAAATAAGTCATTTATTAATACTTATGCAATTATTGATATGAAAACAAGTCATTCATAAAGATTGTACGCTAAAATAAACGATTTCTTATAAACAATCATAAGATTCATAAGGCATGAGAACCGGGAAGAACCGGGAATCCCGGTTCTGGCCATGTCCAGAACGGGGAAATTAAATTTTTGGTACCGGGACCGGTACTGCATGCCCTAGTCATCATCCCTATTGCGCCAAATAGTTCTTAGATAAGCTGACGAAATTTAGCTACTCATTCTCAAGTTAAAATTAGTTAAAATTAAATATCTCAATACCTCCGAAACCAGCGAAATAAATTTTCTGAATTTTTGGCCATTTAATCTATAAACATATCTCAAAAAGAAAACACTCGTATAATACCGATACGACTATTTGTTTAGGCGTGAACTATCACAACTTTTCCATTTTGAAAAATTTCCAAAAACCGGCTCGACAAAAAAAATTTATCGAGTCATAGACTTCGGTTACAAAATTTCACGAGAATCGGTTAAGAATTGCGACCTGTAGAGGAGAACATCCGGACATACAAAAGCAAAATGCGCGAGTCAAAACGTAGACCTTCGCTACGCTTCGGTCAACTATACAGGGTATTTATTTAGTCACGTGCAATAATTTACGGGGTGAATATATACTTATATAGGTCCATACTGAGCAACTTTTACTAAGGGGCCAACCCCGAAAACTCGAAAAAAATATTCACTTTCCCATAGAAACTGTGTCAAGGTCAGCCAAAATGTAGAAAACAGGTAATATTTTTTTCGCGATTTTGGAGTCGGTGTCATAGTAAAAGTTGCTCAGTTGACCTATATGTATGTATATTCACTCCATAAATTATTGCAGTTGACTAAATAAACAACCTGATGTAGATCGGAGATTGCTTATTACTCCTACAGTCAGATACATTTTACAAAAAGGTCTCTTCTGTGGTTAATATACAATAAAAATGTACGACCCAGGTATATATAGTATACCCGGGTACCTACCTAATGGCTCCTCTACACGATGGGCCAACGCCGGCCACTCCAAGGACGCATTTATGCGTAAGAGGGAGCAAGTGATATTGCTATCTCATTCTACCGCATGGCTGCGTCCCTTGGAGTGGCCGGCGTTGGCCCAACGTGTAGAGGAGCCATAATGTCTGTCCCACTAAGTACGCATACCAGTCGTCACGGCAATTTTCCAATGTACGAGTAGTAACAGACATTGCCATATTTGTGAATTACATTAACAGGGGCAGTTATCTCATCTCAGCCCAAATGGTTCAATCAAAGTCAAAGCATACTTCTCATCGTCATCAAAATCAAGTCAGTAGTAATTCGACGCTAAGGTGAAACATACGTACATGCGTACATACGGTAAAGCGCATACTTTCTTAAGTAATAGACCTTTTTGGCTTTTGTTATATACATGTATATGGACTGCTGATACAATAACCCCTTCCTTCGCCTTTTAGTCAGGTAAGGAATGTATTAGGTAAGTATAAGTATGTATCTTACCTAGTTTAGTAGTGCCCGTCTCAATTTACCTGTAACTGACAGGCAGAGGAAAGCGAGTCGCGCGAGGCTGGGCCTAATCCCAATAGAGCATGATTTCCACTGGACGGCTCCTAAAAGAGCCCGGAAAGTTGGAAACGGGGAAAAGGGGTTGGTATCTGCATTAAGTATTCTATAAGACGAATTGTACAAGAAAAGCAAAGTCTTGTTTAAAACGGGGATCGAGGCTTATATCGAACTTTTCCAATGGCCGGAGTGAAAGGATTTTTTCAATAATTGAGTGTCTACAGTATTGTTTTCAAATATTTAAGAATCTGTTATATTTTATGTTTATTTATACCTATCAGTTTCTGAATTTGTTATGAAGTAAGAAAATGTATGCTCTCAAAATAATAAATAGTTATTTAAAATATATTAGGTAGTATATCGCCATCGCCAATGCCACCCATCGATCGTTTTATCTGGGTCGGTCCCAGGTACGTTAGTGTGACAAAATAAGAAAATAATATGAGTGACTTTAATGTGGCCATTTGTAAACCTTATTGCAGCGAGATAAGGTCTATCAATCATCAGTTGATCGTATTTTTAGAACATGTTTACTCGTTATAAATCGACTTGTAAATCCCACGTTTATGCCTGGCATTAAGGTCGGGACACACTTATCCCACGTACGCAACATATGCAATGCATTATGACATCTGAACCCTGAAATTTGTACGCTTAGAAACATACTTGTCATACGCAACGCAACGCATGACAAGTATGTTTCTAAGCATACAACTTTCAGGGTTCAGATTGTCATAATGCATTGCATACGTTGCGTACGTGGGATAAGTGTGTCCCTGCCTTTATATCACTACTGAGTTACGCCCTTTTGTACATATAGCCGGTCAAACAAGTTTTTCAGTAGAAAAGGGCGCGAGATTCTAATCTTCTATGTAACGATAACCCTTCGCGCCTACATTTTTTAAGTTTGCCGCTCTTTTCTACTGACCGAAATTGTTTCACAGAGTATATTTAGAAACCTCAATTGCTGTTCCGAGCCGATTTATAAATTTCTATCGTTCGATTTCGTCACTCGAAAAGATGTTGAAAACGATGAAACGCTATTTTGGAAATACGAGCGATAGTAATTGAGAATCGAGAGATATTAAACACGTACTCGTATTCAATTCTATTAGTGCAATTTAAATGCCTCGTAGTGAATGTAGTGTGAATAGTCTTTTTCGAATAGTAGGTTGTAGATCTTTTTCTACTAGTGTGAGCGTAAGAGCTAGGTGCCTTATGCTTTTGATTTTCAATGTAGGTACCTACAGGGCCCTACAATCAGTAGGTAAGTTGGATCTATATCTGAATCCCTAAAGTCTTTTCTCCTATATTTGCATTCCCTAATATTGTTTGCCATAATGATCAGTTGTCCTAACACTCGTATACCCTAATTTTGGTTTCCCTATTATCGAATGGCCGATTTTTTCTGTCCTAATATGTTTTTCCCTAATGGCACTTTCCATATTGAGTATTTATCCTAATGTTATGTAGCATAATTCTTTTTTTTGCCTAATTATTGTTAGGCCTAAAAATTATATATCCTAACCATCTTGTTACCTAATTTTACTTAGCCTATCGTTGCTTGACCTAACACTCGTATGCCCTAATTTTGATTTCCATATTATCGAATGGCCGATTTTTTTTGTCCTAATATGTTTTTCCCTAATGGCACTTTCCATATTGAGTATTTATCCTAATGTTATTGAACATAATTCTTATCTGACCTAATTATTTTTAAGCCTAAAGGTCATACGTCCTAACCATCATGTTACCTAATTTTAACCTAACCCACTTTTGTTGCAACAGTTCGTTTTTGCGAGGATTACAGTTCTAACCTAACCTAACCCACTTTTGTGGCAGCAGTTCGTTTTTGCAAAGATCGTAGTTCTAACCTAACCTATTTTTAACAGCAGTTTGTTTTTACAATGGTCGCAGTTCTAACCTCACCTAACCCACTTTTGTGGCAGCAGTTCGTTTTTGCGAGGGTCACAGTTCTAACCTAACCTAACCCACTTTTGTGGCAGCAGTTCGGTTTTTCGAGGGTCACAGTTCTAACCTAACCTAACCCACTTTTGTGGCAGCAGTTCGGTTTTTCGAGGGTCACAGTTCTAACCTAACCTAACCCACTTTTGTGGCAACAGTTCGTTTTGGCGAGGATCGCAGTTCTAACCTAACCTAACCTATTTTTGACAGCAGTTCGTTTCTACAATGGTTGCAGTTCTAACCTAACCTAACCCACTTTTGTGACAGCAGTTCGTTTTTGCGAGGGTCACAGTTCTAACCTAACCTAACCCACTTTTGTGGCACCAGTTCATTTTATCAAGGAGCACAGTTCTAACCTAACCACCCATTACACCAATACCCATTAGATCAAACCAGTTAGGGCGTGATGTGTTAGGCCAAACATTGTTAGAAATTTCGAGGAATATGGTAAAAAAACATTATGGATATTGATAGTTATGGTAGAAACACTTAGGACATATGAGTTTTAGGCTAACCATTCATTATGGAAAATAATTGTTATGATAATTGATCAATAGGAAAAGTAACTGTTATGACAATTGATCATTAGGGCAATAGCCATTAATTAGGTCAAAACAGTTAGAGTATGTTATTTTATGGCAAACATTGTTAGGGATTTCGAAGAATATGGTAAAACACATTAGGGATCTTGATAGTTATGGTACAAATGCTTAGGACAAATGAGTCTTAGGCTAACCATTACATTATGGACAATAATTGTTATGACAATTGATCGTTAGGGCATGTGCCCATTAGGACAAACCAGTTAGGGCAAGTGACTTTAGGACAAACGTTGTTAGGGATTCAGAATGACACCCCAAGCTAACCTCACCTGCAAGCCAATGGACCTTTTGTACCAGGGACGAGGGCTGTCGTAGACGGGTGTCATTCTGAATCCCTAACAACGTTTGTCCTAAAGTCACTTGCCCTAACTGGTTTGTCCTAATGGGCACATGCCCTAACGATCAATTGTCATAACAATTATTGTCCATAATGTAATGGTTAGCCTAAGACTCATTTGTCCTAAGCATTTGTACCATAACTATCAAGATCCCTAATGTGTTTTACCATATTCTTCGAAATCCCTAACAATGTTTGCCATAAAATAACATACTCTAACTGTTTTGACCTAATGGCTATTGCCCTAATGATCAATTGTCATAACAGTTACTTTTCCTATTGATCAATTATCATAACAATTATTTTCCATAATGAATGGTTAGCCTAAAACTCATATGTCCTAAGTGTTTCTACCATAACTATCAATATCCATAATGTTTTTTTACCATATTCCTCGAAATTTCTAACAATGTTTGGCCTAACACATCACGCCCTAACTGGTTTGATCTAATGGGTATTGGTGTAATGGGTGGTTAGGTTAGAACTGTGCTCCTTGATAAAATGAACTGGTGCCACAAAAGTGGGTTAGGTTAGGTTAGAACTGTGACCCTCGCAAAAACGAACTGCTGTCACAAAAGTGGGTTAGGTTAGGTTAGAACTGCAACCATTGTAAAAACGAACTGCTGTCAAAAATAGGTTAGGTTAGGTTAGAACTGCGATCCTCGCCAAAACGAACTGTTGCCACAAAAGTGGGTTAGGTTAGGTTAGAACTGTGACCCTCGAAAAACCGAACTGCTGCCACAAAAGTGGGTTAGGTTAGGTTAGAACTGTGACCCTCGAAAAACCGAACTGCTGCCACAAAAGTGGGTTAGGTTAGGTTAGAACTGTGACCCTCGCAAAAACGAACTGCTGCCACAAAAGTGGGTTAGGTGAGGTTAGAACTG
Organism: Cydia splendana; assembly: GCF_910591565.1. Lineage (NCBI taxonomy): Eukaryota > Metazoa > Arthropoda > Insecta > Lepidoptera > Tortricidae > Cydia > Cydia splendana. The sequence continues at coordinate 29,809,085 of NC_085987.1, forward strand.
CGACCATTGTAAAAACAAACTGCTGTTAAAAATAGGTTAGGTTAGAACTACGATCTTTGCAAAAACGAACTGCTGCCACAAAAGTGGGTTAGGTTAGGTTAGAACTGTAATCCTCGCAAAAACGAACTGTTGCAACAAAAGTGGGTTAGGTTAAAATTAGGTAACATGATGGTTAGGACGTATGACCTTTAGGCTTAAAAATAATTAGGTCAGATAAGAATTATGTTCAATAACATTAGGATAAATACTCAATATGGAAAGTGCCATTAGGGAAAAACATATTAGGACAAAAAAAATCGGCCATTCGATAATAGGGAAATCAAAATTAGGGCATACGAGTGTTAGGTCAAGCAACGATAGGCTAAGTAAAATTAGGTAACAAGATGGTTAGGATATATAATTTTTAGGCCTAACAATAATTAGGCAAAAAAAAGAATTATGCTACATAACATTAGGGGGCTGTCCATAAATTACGTCATCGATTTTTGACGATTTTGGACCCCCCCCCCCCCCCTATAATCATCCAAAAATCATGCTTCAAATGACCCCATTTCCTCCTACTTCATGCTACCGTCATCCGATGTCCAGACCCCCCCCCCCCTAATTTGAAATGACGTAATTTATGAATAGCCCCTAGGATAAATACTCAATATGGAAAGTGCCATTAGGGAAAAACATATTAGGACAGAAAAAATCGGCCATTCGATAATAGGGAAACCAAAATTAGGGTATACGAGTGTTAGGACAACTGATCATTATGGCAAACAATATTAGGGAATGCAAATATAGGAGAAAAGACTTTAGGGATTCAGATATAGATCCGTCGTAGACTTATAGCGGTCGCTTCCGTAAAAGCAAACATCTGTCGTTCAAATTAACTGTGAAACTAGACGAATTCCAAAACAGCTTATAGGGCATTTTAGTTTTTAAATATGATCAAGAATACTTATATGTACCCTGTACCTATTGTACCTACTGTTAAAATCTCTTGGGTTCCTCGTGGGCAGGTGGTACCTTATATCTTTAAGGGTGAAGTCGTAAAATTGCCTAAAATGTGCGCAAGATGAACGGGGCTTTACAGCCAGATCTAGATACTTCAGGAGCTGAGTAATAACGAAAGAATATAGGGGGATATTACGCAAAATTCTGCGTATGGGGCGCCACTAGCCCATACTGAGGACCTACCGAGAACCACGAAAATCTAAATTTCGTTATCACTCTTGCATATTTGTGACGTTCCACGGGAAAAGGTACCTTATGAGGGTTTCTAGTTTCGGAGATATTAAATGTTTTGTAAAGAGGTGAAAAAATGCTCAATTTTTTTTTATTGTGTGATCTGAAAGCTTAATGCGTAACGTTTGTTTACCTGTTTTTATTTTTGTTATAAGTTAGTTATAAGCCTAGTAATGTCATCTCAGAGTTTAGTAGAAAAGGTACCTTATGGAAAAAAGATTGAAAATTCCCAAAAAAACTAGTCAATACGGGAAAAGAAGTTTGGTAGAGAACTGTATTAGCATTCTGCAAAACTAATTTGATAATTTCAGTTCTGGTTGGGGCGCCTCGCAAATATTATAACCGTACATAGACCGACATCACAAATCCAAGTAGACTGCTATTATACCAAAGTTACTCTCGTCAAGTCTTTCTTAACTAGAATAATCTTCATTTGGTTTGGTCGCATGCAGTAAATCAGCCATTGGTTTGCTGAAAAATGCCAATACCCGACGCATTACCTTATGGAATATCTGAGGTCATTGAACCTCAATGCCGCTTATCTTCAATAGCAACCGAAATATATTATTGATAAGAAATAGACGATTTATACCATCTTAACCCCAAAATATTATTAGTTTACCCTAACTGTTCCATCATCATCATGCCTCATCATGTAACTTGACCACAAGGTACCTTTTCATTACATACAAATTATTGGTCTTTTTTAAGATTATTATGACGAAGAACTAATTAAATTGGGGGCAGTTTAATGTAAATTTATATTTTCTATTCATAAAAGATAAACTATAATATGATTGATATTTTGTAGTGATGTATTATTAGATTTATTTCCATAAGGTACCTTTTCGTAAATGTATGGAGCAAATACTGTTATTGTTATGTAAGTTTAAAGTGGCATAAGGGGTTAAATATAGTATTTAGTTGGGGTTTTAGGATTTATTTCATTTGAATGACAGAATTTCTTTCATATGTGCTCAGAAAAATTGATTGTGTGTCACATTAAAAGTAAAAATATTCAATTTTGTGATTTTATATGAAAAAGTCAGAAAATACATTTTCACCTCTAAATCGGTATTGTTTTTTGCTTAAACTGTCTGTCAGTGTCGTTTTCTAATAGATAAAATTTAAATCTTGAGAGCTCATTGCAATCAATCGTGAAAATGAAATAAAACTTTATTTTCAAGAGATTGGTTAGTATACACATAAATCAGTCGATATCAAAAGTTTCTATTTGCATTACAGAACAAGTCGCAATATTTTTTTAATCTCAGATATATAAGGCATTATTATTTGTAGTCAACTATGTAACTTACTTCAGGAACATAGTTTTTTAGGCGGCTAAACTTAAAACTTCTTTATCGTAAAGTTGCTCATTTCACAACATTATTTTCAAAAAATCATATCTCTGTAACTACGCAACCTAGAAGGTTGATCTTTTGTGCTATCGATAGCTTATTTATTGTAGATTACTGGGGTATGCATAACTCCATACCCGCCATAAGGTACCTTTGACCGTGGGACGTCACATTTGAGCAATAAAAAGGCAGATTAGAAATTTCGATTTTCGCGTTTTGCGGTAGACCTCCCAGCCGCCTCTGTAAACAAACCGCCTTGACGCATCAATGTCATAGCGCACCGAGGGTTCCATACAAACTTTCAATTATCTCATCATGTAACTATAAACAGCGGTAGACCTCCCAGCCGCCTCTGTAAACAAACCGCCTTGACGTATCAATGTCATAGCGCACCGAGGGTTCCATACAAACTTTCAATTATCTCATCATGTAACTATAAACAGCGGTAGACCTCCCAGCCGCCTCTGTAAACAAACCGCCTTGACGCATCAATGTCATAGCGCACCGAGGGTTCCATACAAACTTTCAATTATCTCATCATGTAACTATAAACAGCGGTAGACCTCCCAGCCGCCTCTGTAAACAAACCGCCTTGACGCATCAATGTCATAGCGCACCGAGGGTTCCATACAAACTTTCAATTATCTCATCATGTAACTATAAACAGCGGTAGACCTCCCAGCCGCCTCTGTAAACAAACCGCCTTGACGCATCAATGTCATAGCGCACCGAGGGTTCCATACAAACTTTCAATTATCTCATCATGTAACTATAAACACAAAAGACTTTCGACCAGAAGTATAGGTAGGTACTAAGCATAATTCGTACCCTTGGTAAAATAATGCAACATGAGACTGGACTATAGAACCTATGTCAAAAATGGTTTTATTACGGAAATACCTAGCCTTAAAAATATAAGTATACCTACGTTCTACATTATACCAAAAGAATATTTTTTTTATTACTTTTTAGTTTCTGCGATACTAATTTTACTCGGAAAACGACCTAACGTAAGTATTAATCAGTGGACGTAAAATATATAATATCACTACCAAAGACAAATGTAACTCCGTATAAGATGAATAAAGTCTAAGGAAAAAACGTGCCTCGGAAGTCAAGAAAAAGTCATTCTCGGACAGATGGCGCATACACCTTTGGCCTATCCTCGGCTAGATGGCGGTGACGACACCGTTTCATATTTAACAATTTTAACACATAGGTATCAGTGAATGAACGTGGGTCAAAATGATATGAAAATAATAAAATCATTTATCCATATATATTATTTTTTTGATAGTTTTATACGTTTTCATTTTGAGTTTTGATCGTGTGTCGATAGATGGCAGTAAATTTACTGTGACTTCAAAATTTACTATGACAGGACCCCTCTATACTATCTATTCTCTTTGTCACTACAAATGCGTTTGCTTCGTTGTTTCACGTCGATTCGGCTCTGTGGAATGTGCGCCGCACTTAGGGTTACCAGATACTCACAAATTTAGGATTTCCTGACAAAATTCCTGATTCCCGAATATTTTTCATGATATTAATATTTTTGACGACTATTATTATGGTCTAGCCGTTAGCGATGGCCACCCGATTGAGCCGATAGCCGCGTTTTATTACATGTATTATGTGTATTACTTAATATAAGTAAATAAAAAGGTACTTTATAAAAAAAGTCTATCAATTCAAAAAAATCCTGACATTTTCGTGTTCCGTCCCCATTCCTGACAAAAGGCCAAAATTCTTGACATGTCAGGAAAATTCCTGTCATCTGGTAACCCTAGCCGCACTGAGGTATTATGTATTATGTAAAGTCGACATCTCGAACAAAATGTATCCGCACTTCATAAAAGTGCATGCACTTATTTGTTTTTAGCATGGTATAATAATATACTCCGCCTGGTACTCCATTCCCGTCTTTTCTAGGTCACCTAACTGACACGGGCCTACGTCATCATGCGACAGCGCTATATGATAATATGCGATAGCGCTATATATAGCGGCCATGTTGTTGTGACGTAGGCCCGTGTCACTCTGGGAATGGAAGACCATGTTTTATTAGACTATGGCTTTTAGTACGTCATCGACCACTGACGAGATGCCACACATGTACACAAAATTAAAAAAAAATAATTAAAAAATGCCTTTATGCGTGTTGAAAAGTTGCAACAATAGCACAAGAAAATATAATAAAAGTGATGAAATAACATTTCACCGGTAAGCAATCGAAGAACTGTTGATTTACGATAATTTAGTTTATCACGAAACGTCACTTTCGAACATTCGCGGCTGGAAGCCATTTTCTTCGGCGCAAAGATTAATTTTCTCAGACGTGACACATTGGTACCTACCTATCTACGAAATGGTTGCATACGTTGTTGGTTAATTGCACAAAAGTTAGGAAATGGATATTTTTCTCGTTATTTATTGAATGTTTTAGTCATAATAACGTATTTTATAATATATTGATGTCGATTAAGGATGGTAAGTGCAAAATTGTTACCGAAAATCAAATAGAAAATGTGATGCATCGTTAAAAAATTGAATATAGTCCGTGATACAAGTATGTACTTCGAATATTGTATAGAAATAATATTTTATGAAAGAATCCTCGTTTTCACCCGTGCGATACATAATAAAAGTTATAAAAAAGGAAAATTATATCAAGTTTACGTTTTAGTGGTTGTTCCCATTGGAAAAGTTGCTCGGTATCACCTATATATTCACGTCGTATAATATTGCAGGTCATTAAAAAATAACCCTGTAAGTAGGCAGAATATGAGCAGTTGTCATAACAGTTTCGCCTCTGGCCTAGATACGCTTATTCTTCACTTTAGTGACAGACGTCAAACGCCGAAAATGGCGAACACATGGCGGACACAATTTGTTCGAGATGCGTACTCTATAAAATCCGTTGCGTCAGTGTTACCGGACAGTGAGCAAGTGTCGCGCATGAGATCAAAATTGGCATAAATAAAATTAATGAAAAAATGAAAGCTCTAATAGGGTATTCTCCTATAGTTGAGTGTGCTCAGAGCATAAAAAGGTCAACCACGGCGTTGCATGAACAAGATATTTCCTTTAGCAGGATTGGTCCTTAGGACTCAAGGATGGATTTTGATGCAGGTGGGGGGTGGGGGGGTTTTAAGCGTCAGCGACGTCTGATGTTAATAATTGTTTAAGTTTAGGTCCTATGTCAAGTTTAGTATCATTTTCCAGTAAATCAAAGATGTAGACATAGATTTCATCTAAATCGGTTCAGCCGTTATTGATTCCCCATACAATCTTACACCTTCCTTTTCACTTTTAAGAGTTTTGTTTTTGAATATAAACTATCCTATGTTCTTCCCCGGGACTCAAAATATCTCTATACCAAATTTTATCTATATCGGTTCAGCGGTTATTGAATCCCCATACAAATTTCCACCTCCCTTTTCACACCCTTAAAGGATGATTTTTGAGATTTAAAGTAGGCTATGTTATTCCCTGGAACTCAAACTATCTCTGTACCAAATTTTAACTAAATTGGTTTAGCGGTTTAAGCGTGAAGAGGAATGAAAAAAAAGTATTTTTTTCATATTGTATGTGTTTTTACTTCGGAATGGTGTCATTATGATATCAGAAATGAATTCGGCATCCGATTTATACGAAAACGATACCAAACTTGGCCTAGTAGCTTAAATGATATAGATATCAAGATCAAGTTGAGAGGCCCCCCCCCCCCTAAAAATTTACATCAAAAATCTGGATGGCTCCACTTCTTAAATCCATCCTTGGGTCCTAAGGACTAATCCTGCCAAAGGAAATCTCTTGTTCACGCAACGCCATATTTTAGGCCCAGCACCATCCGCTACTATTAGTCAAATCAGTTTCTCTTTTAAGGCTCCTCTTCACGTTGGGCCAACGAGGGACGCAGCCATGCGGTAGAATGAGATAGCAATATCACTTGCTCCCTCTAACGCATAAATGCGTCCCTCGTTGGCGTTGGCGTTGGCCCAACGTGAAGAGGAGCCATTAGAACTGTCAAAACGTTTTGCTAATCTAATACCTTTAAACGAGCAAATCTTGTTTATTTATTTATTTATATATATATTTCGGGGATCTCGGCTCTAACAATTTCAATGAAATTTGCTATATGGGGGTTTTCGGGGGCGATACATCGATCTAGCTAGATTTTATTTTTGGGAAAACGTGCATTTTAGAGTTATTATATTTTTTCCGAGCAAAGCTCGGTCTCCCAAATATTATAAAATATTACACAGTGACGTCACGGTCAACTCACCTACTTTTTATATTTCTATCCGATTTATTAAATAGAACTTGTGTTTAAAAATAACTGATATCTATGTTTTTCTTATACGACGACGTATGCACAAAGACACGTGTGAACATACGATTCGTAGTCTTTCATCAAATAACGACGAAGGATCACACAAGTATTTTAATGCCTAATTATGTACAGCTACATACACTACTTTATGTGTGTAGGTAAATATTATATATTATAAAATTGAAAATATCTATGATATATTTATTCACTAATCTCATATTATTTCAGCCGACATGGGGCATCGTTGCTCCCTAGCGGAACTCGCAGATTTGAGAGGTGGCATCTCCGACATCTCTTTAACGCTCATTTTACATGAAACTTTTGCTTTAAGTTTCTTTAAAAACAACAAAACAAATTAATTTTATACTTAAAAGTAGTTACAAGATAAACTATACATAAGTACGTCAAAAGGCGATGGCGGTAAATGAAAATTTTTTTCACGCATGTCATGTTCTTTTTTCTATACGTTTCTTAGTGCGGTTAATATTAAAAAAAAGGCTGCTATTTAACTAATCACCAGATTTAGCAAAATTTAATACCAAAAAAATATATTTTACCACCCTAAAATAATAAATGATCACCAAAATTATAACACCATTTTAATGTGAAATGATTACCAATTTTATTACATTTTACTATCCTATTAAAGGAAATGACACCAAACTAATCATTATCAACCCAAAAATAGTAAATGATTACCAAATTTCAAACCCCATTTTAATGTGAAATGATAACCAAATTTTTACATCTTGCTATCCTATTAAAGAAAATGACACCAAAATAATTACTGTAAACCCAAAAATAGTAAATGACCACCAAAATTAGAACTCCATTTTAATATAAAATTATAACCAAATTTTTAAATCTTGCTATCCTATTAAAGCAAATGACTCCAAAATAATCATTGTAAACCCAAACATAGTTAATGACCACCAAAATTCTAACCACATTTTAATTAAAAATGTGCAAATATTTAATATATCGTTATCCTCTTAAATTAATTAATCCACTTCGTCACCTTTTTCTAGTAGCATTTTATTTCTGTAACAGTCGCAGTTCTAACCTAACCTAAGCCACTTTTCTAGTAGCATTTCTTTTCTGCAAGGGTCGCAGTTCAAACCTAACCTAACCCATTTTCTAGTAGCATTTCGTTTCTGTATGGGTCGCAGTTCAAACCTAACCTAACCCAATTTTCTAGTAGCATTTCTTTTCTGTAAGGGTCGCAGTTCAAACCTAACCTAACCCACTTTTTTTGCAGCATTTCGTTTATGTAAGGGTCGCAGTTCTAACCTAACCAAACCCACTTTTCTAGTAGCATTTCGTTTCTGGAAGAGTCGCAGTACTAACCTAACCTAACCCACTTTTCTAGTAGCATTTCTTTTCTGGAAGGGTCGCAATTCAAACCTAACATAACCCACTTTTCTAGTAGCATTTCGTTTCTGTAAGGGTCGCAGTTATAACCTAAGCTAACCCACTTTTCTAGTAGCACTTCGTTTCTGTACTAACCTTACCCACTTTTCTAATAGTAGCATTTAGTTTCTATAAGGGTCTAAGTTCCAACCTAACCTAACCCACTTTTCTAGTAGCATTTCGTTTCTGTAAGGGTCGCAGTTCAAACCTAACCTAACCCACTTTTTAGCAGCATTTCGTTTCTGTAAGGGTCGCAGTTCAAACCTAACCCACTTTTCTAGTAGCATTTCGTTTCTGTATGGGTCGCAGTTCTATATAACCTAACCTAAGCCACTTTTATATTAACATTTCGTTTCTGTAAGGGTCGCTTAGTTAGGTTAGGTATGTATGCGGTGCGGGGTACTGGGGGTTGACCGGGAGGGGCTAGTAATTTTGGCATCAGTTTACTTTAATGGTAATATGTATACGTTTTTTGGTAATCATAGTGGTTTTTTTAGGTGAAAATATCGCATTAATTTGGTCTTCAAGATTTGGTGATCATTAATGATTTTTGGTGATCATTCAATATATTTGGTATTTGAATACAATTTGAAGTGCAGTCGTAATTAAAACGGTGGTACTTTTGTATTTTTAGGTCTTATTTTTCTGGTGTTCAGAATTTCTTTTTGGTAAGCATGATTTTTTTATTTAGGGTACCAAGTATTTTTTGGTGGTCATTATATTTGTAGCCTAAAAAAAACATATTGAATAGGGAACCACAATCCATCACAATCTAGCGGCGCGATTCGGGAAATAGATATAAAATAGTAAAGATACCTATGTGACGTTCCACGGCAAAAGGCACCATTGCCCCGGCTGAATATTGGAGCGGCGTTAATAATAATAGCGTAAGCGCCAGCTGCCATAAGGTACCTTTTGCCATGGAACGTCACATATCTTTACTATCATTTCATTCCTTGGTCTACAAATCAACTATATTTTTTACTTTAGTCTTTATCTTTAGTCTTCGACTAGAGTCTGGTTAATGAAAGTTGAATCTGCAAAACGCGGCAATAGCCATTCATTAGCCAGACTCTGTGCGTTTTATGATTTTATTAGGAATCTAATACATAGGTATTATAAGTATACTCGTATTTCGTTGTTGTGTTGTGGTTCGAAATCGGGCACTTTTTGCAGTAAAATTTTGAAGTAAATTATAAGTATTGACCATGCTAGTTTAGATAATTTCATTATTATTAACAATTAAAGAGCCTGGTTAAAACTGCACGATTACTAAGATTCATAAAAATTATATGTTAAAAGTTGGTGGAATTTATGTTATTGATGTATGCAATAGCTTATGTTTTGTCAATTAAATATATATACTTAATTAAGTAACAACGTGTTTATTTAATGTAAATAAAACAAACTTAATACTTAAGTACCTTATAAAATAAATTTACTAAAACTAAACCTAACAAAAAAACAAATTAATTAATATTATATTCGAGTAACAACCAACTTATTACAGTATTATTGTTATCAAAGTGAAAACGACCTTAATGTCATTGAAATAGAGATCAATGTATCTTGGCAGAATCGCAATATTCTGGTCTATGCCAATGATGGTATTACTTTAAAAAAAAAGTTACGATTGCAAATATTAATTGATTGACAAAATAATATAGATATAAATATTAGAATGTACAAAATACTGTTAATATTATTATTTCAGTTGATTTAATTTTATTATAAGTTTGTTATTTCTTATGCTATTTTATTGCCAGCGAGAACTGCTTAACTTTTTAAAAGTCGGTTTGCTTTGGCGCCAATTTGGAATGTTTCAAAAGTTAGGCTGAAGTTTTTGCACTATTGATTTTGGAATTTTCATGTTCCATGTATCGATACATATTGGATAAGAATTAAATTGTTTTAAGTACCTAGTCCTAGTACAAACTGAAGTCTTTGATTGGAATCTGTTTCACTTACTTCTGTGAAGTTCTTTCTAAAGTGGTATCCAGACGGGCCTGATCAAATCGGTCGATTTGATCAGGAAAATAATTGGCGCCAATCACCAATTTTAGATTTATGGTAATATTAGAGCCCTCTAAATTGAAAAAATGCCCCAGAACGAAAATATTGGCGTCACAAATTGGTATTCTTGCGTCCGCACCTCATTTTATCAGTAATATCGGTCATTATCGGCGGTTGAATTCGGCGAGCCAAATTGGTGTTTGCGTCCGCACGTCCTGATTCGATCGGGAAATTTAATCAGATTGGCGAAAAATTGACTAGTCTGGATACCGCTTAATGCTCAACCGCAGCAGTCAAGTTTTCATTTTTAGACTACAGCTCACTGAACCTCTAGTATGTTCTTTTCTAAGTAAAATTTGGTGCTGTTAACGCCATCTCCACGATAACGTCGGAAGTAGAATAGAAATAGAAAGGTCTGTTCACTTCCTAAGAAAGTCATGTCCCCTTATAATTGCGCATGTGTGCGCCTGAAGCTTCTATGTGTGCTTTGGCCTCCTAGTAAAAGTTGCCAGTAATCAAAATAAAAACATTTTTCTACAGCAACATTGCTCCCAACTAAGATTCAAATTTTCACGAATTTTTTACATTATTAATCATAAAACGGGACTTAAAACACTTAAAACTTAACTACACGCGATTAAGTTTTATAATGAACATTTGCTTCCAACTGTCTTTATCAATGTTCATAAAATATATGGAGGGTAGGTACGTCTACCCACCATAATAAAAAAATATATTTGTCAATGACTCTGTCCAACTGCTGTGGTTAAAGTTCATAACGAAAATTGTATTTATTAAATCTTTAAATAATAAATACAACGTAGCGGTACTACCACTTAAGACTCTGTAAGTCTGTACCTACATGGATTACAGCAATGCACATAGAAAATGTGATAAATGCGGAGCAACGGCTGTTGGAGATAAATGTAGATGTAGTGTAGGGACGCCCGGCCGGAAGCAGGCGGGCTGTCGATCGCTTGTCACGTTCATTCAGCCCAGTTCCCTGGAGTTGGAGCTGCAGGTTACTGTCCCGGCGGCATTCCCACACTATTCTCCTCAAGTCTTCTTGTTTTCCTGCAGAACAGAAGGACATCTTTGAGTTCGACGTCCTTTAGTTCGTTTTCTTTTAGTGTGTCTCTACCGAATGTATTAAATCATGGTGCCGCGTACATAGTAAATTCTGCTAGTAAGTGTAAGCTAGTCTCTTCCTTACCACAATGTGGGCAGGAGGCGTCTCTACTAATTTCCATTATCTTAAGGTGTCTGTATAGTATTGTGACCTGTTGAAGATACATATTTGAGTGAAATTCACAGCTTTAGTGGGTTCAGAAGGCACCGCGTCATAACGCATCTGGAAAGTGTCTTAATTAACCGTGAAGAAATGTATGAATACAAGTTGGAAATCTGTGTAAAATGCCGTGTGTAAAGTGTAGTGTATCTGTGTGTGTAAAGTGTAATAGGTAGGCATGCCTAAAGTTATTTGTATTATAATGAAAACTTTGTGAATGCGCTTTATTAATGTATATTTTTTTATTAAGTTGACAGGGTTTAATTTTCAGTGTATATTTCTATATGTAAAACATTTTTTTAATAAATAAAATAATACAATGTTATAAACATAAATATCCCTAGTAGCATTTTCGTTGGGGCCCACGGTGCCAACGGTAGGGAAAACGTTGGGATGAGGTTCGTTCCGTAGCCAACATTAAAATTTGTATTGGCCCACCATCGCATTTACCAACATTCGCTGTGGCACAGATGCCCAACAATGGGCCTTTGTGTATTTTGGTACCGTTGGCTAAACAACGATAATATTCGTTGGCCCAATGATGGCATATATCGCATTTACCAACATTGGCAGTGGCAGTGATGCCCAACAATGGGCCTTTGTGTATTTTGGTAACGTTGGCTAATCAACGATATCATCCGATGGCCCAATGATGACAAATATCGCATTTACCAACATTGGCTGTGGCACTGATGCCCAACAACGGGCCTTTGTGTGTTTTGGTAACGTTGGCTAAACAACGATAATATTAGTTGGCCCAATGATGACATATATCGCATTTACCAACATTGGCAGTGGCAGTGATGCCCCACCAATGGGCCTTTGTGTATTTTGCTACCGTTCGCTAAACAACGATAACATTCGTTGGCCCAATGGTGACAAATACCGCATTTACCAACATTGGCTGTGGCACGGATGCCCAACAATGGGCCTTTGTGTATTTTGCTACCGTTCACTAAACAACGATAACATTCGTTGGCCCAATGGAGACAAATACCGCATTTACCAACATTGGCTGTGGCACGGATGCCCAACAATGGGCCTCTGTGTATTTTGGTAACGTTGGCTAATCAACGATATCATCCGATGGCCCAATGATGACAAATATCGCATTTACCAACATTGGCTGTGGCACTGATGCCCAACAACGGGCCTTTGTGTATTTTCGTAACGTTGGCTAAACAACGATAATATTAGTTGGCCCAATGATGACATATATCGCATTTACCAACATTGGCAGTGGCAGTGATGCCCAACAATGGGCCTTTGTGTATTTTGCTACCGTTCGCTAAACAACGATAACATTCGTTGGCCCAATGGTGACAAATACCGCATTTACCAACATTGGCTGTGGCACGGATGCCCAACAACGGGCGTTTGTGTATTTTGGTAACGTTGGCTAAACAACGAGAATATTAGTTGGCCCAATGATGACATATATCGCATTTACCAACATTGGCAGTGTCAGTGATGCCCAACAACGGGCCTTTGTGTATTTTGGTAACGTTGGCTAATCAACGATATCATCCGATGGTCCACTGATGACAAATATCGCATTTACCAACATTGGCTGTGGCACTGATGCCCAACAATGGGCATTTGTTTATTTTGGTAACGTTGGCTAATCAACGATATCATCCGATGGCCCAATGACGACAAATGTCGCATTTACCAACATTGGCTGTAGCATTGATGCCCAACTATGGGCCTTTGTGTATTTTGGTAACGTTGGCTAATCAACGATATCATCCGATGGTCCACTGATGACAAATATCGCATTTACCAACATTGGCTGTGGCACTGATGCCCAACAATGGGCCTCCTTTGTTTACTTTGGTAACGTTGGCTAATCAACGATATCATCCGATGGCCCAATGACGACAAATGTCGCATTTACCAACATTGGCTGTGGAACTTTGCTTGTGGCGTCACTAGATGGCGTTACTGTCTCCAAACATCGAAGTTATAGTTATTTTCTCGATTATTCCGGAAATAATCATAATATTTTTTAAAAGTAACTTATAAATCTAATAGCTATAACTATAAAATTTATACATTAATTTAAAAAATTGTATTTTACCAACATTTTCTCAATTTAAATCTCAAAAAACATAAATCTCGCTTACGAAGTTTTGAAGTGCGGTTAGTATATATACAAATTAGAGTGTATAGTAAGTGTACTTGCTTCGGCAGTACATATACTAAAATTGGAACGATACAGAGAAGATTAACAACAACTGGTGCCTAGGACCTTCATGTGGGCATACAACCAATGCCTACCGTAGTGTAATTGTAATATTTATCAGCAAAGGCCCAACGTCGTATTACACAACCACTTACCTAACGTAGGGTAACTGTAGGACTCGTAAACAAATGCCCATTACATAATTAGACTGTAGGCCCACTATAAATTACACAACGATTTACCTATGGTAGTATTGTAAGAATCCTACACAAGACCCAACGTTAAAGTTACAATGTTGGCCCTTTGTGGGACAAGCTGTGTTGGGCCTCCAACCTTGTGCACGACTACCTACCGACCTACCTGACTTGCCGTTGGGTAATTGTTGAATTTGCAAACAGAAGTACAACGAAAAAATTGCCCTTTTTTATTTTTTTGCAGTTGGCCCTACAGCAAGCCATACGGCCAAATGTAACAATTAACCAACCATCAAACAAATGTGTATAGGCCCAACCACGGCCCAACCAAAACCACAACCGTTGAATAATTGTATGATTTATTTAAATAGGCCCAACGAAAAAATTACTCTAATGGCCCTCTGTTGGATTCCCAACAGAGGGCCTTTGTCGAGGGCCCTCCAGCAAATCGTACGGCCAAATGTAACAATTAACCAACCATCAAACAAATGTGTATAGGCCCAACCACGGCCCAACCAAAACCACCACCGTTGAATAATTGTATGATTTATTTAAATAGGCCCAACGAAAAAATTACTCTTATGGCCCTCTGTTGGGAATCTTCGGGAGGGCCTTTGTCGAGGGCCCTCCAGCAAATCGTACGGCCAAATATAACGGTTGCCCAACTAATACGTAAACAAAGGCCCAACCAAATCCCTACAAGAAAATGCTATTAGGTATGCCTTTTATTTAAGTCAATTGATAATACAAACAAGGGGTAATATTTGCATCTTTCATATATTTCGTGATATGAAGATAAGAAATATGTTTATCAACAGAATTACTACCTACCAATACCCGCCAGGCTAAACCGGTTGTCAACTTTAGTTCCATTGGTACACAACGACGGCGCCACTAGTATAAACGTATAAACGGTTGGGTACATTTTTTTGTATGGAGTTACCGTTCTTCTCCTAGTGAGTATTATATTCTTTGAATAGAAACGTGTCACGAGCCATGCATGACACAACCAGGCTGACGCAACTAGGAACAAAAAAAGGTTTTGTATGGACTTTAGTGATCTAACCATAGCCAAAAAAACAAAATAGAACGTCAGTGCTATTCATCTGTCATGTCAACTGTCAGCCACATTGCTTTGTTGCTTGTCATGGCGGTTCGTAGGTTTTACTTACGTATTTCTTGCAATTTCTTTTTTAAAAGCCTTCGTTATTTTCCAAAACAGTCAAACGTGATAAGAACATACAGTGAGTCAATAGAAATTGTTTAAATGCCACCGAAAACTAAGTTGTTTCAGTGCAAAATATGTGTCAATTGATACGCTCGCGAAAATCGCAAAAAAGGAAGTTTATGGCGAAATTTACATTAGATGAAGACCGGTAAGTATTGCTTTAGATTCTTTTAGCATTATTTTGGAGTAGCAGGCTATAATTATACATATCGAAAATTAGATATTTCATATCCACTTTCATTGTCAACTAGGGATGTACTACAAGTATAAGATACGAAGTATCGATATCGACTGCAGCCTTATTTTTTATCAATGTAAATAGTAAATAAAATAAAATGAGTGAATTTCCTGGTAACTTGCATTCAAAATGAGTATAATTATTTCTCCGAATATTTTTAGTGGAAAATTATCTATCATCTGTGCATTAATGGAATGGACATTATATTATATATTTTTGGAATCTAGTAATAGGGGATATTACTGCAATGTTCTGCCGCCAGAGTGCAGCACTACTGACTCTAGTAAATTCATAGACTAACTTATACATACTCTGCCTTAAACTGATTTTTAACAAGTTATCACAGACAATAAATTATGACATTGATGCATCAAGGCGGTTTGTTAACCAGGGCCTACCGGTAAACGCGAAAATCGAAATTTAGATATCTGCCTCTTTATCACTCGAATATGCAAGAGTGATAGAGAGGTTAGATAACGAAATTTCGATTTTCTTGTTTCGCGGTAGACCCTCAGATTGTGACAGATAGTGGTAGTGGCGCTACGTAGAGTTTTGCGTAATATTCCCTATTATTTAAGATTATTATTTATTATGTCTTTCCCATCACGGAACAATGGTGTTCCGGACCTTTGAGAGGCGTGCGCGGAGCCGAAGCCAACACGTAGAGTCCCTTTTGACACTTTAATGAAATGTAAGGGGTACACCGAGCGGAGGCTGCCCTTGCCCGTGTCATGGGACGCACGCAGAGGCAGCACCCGCCAGGGTGTAAGGACTATTGAGAGTGGATGGAATCTAAAATGAACTAGGTTATTGGGTGAAAGCGATGGACTAAGAACTGAGCTATGGGGTAAAAAACCGGACGCCTGCCTAATAAAACGGTATGCAATTTTATTTCCGGCAGACGGTGACTCGCCCTCACAAGATGGGCCCCCACAAAAAGCGACATCTAGGATGGCTCAAGGGCAACACCGGTGTGAGCGGCTCAGGGGTGTCGAGAGGTGTGCGCCGCTTTCTACCCAGTGGCTGTTAACAGCCACTGTGCCAACTCGCGTCTTATGCATATTTCACTTCCACCCCTGGAGCTTATAGCTCTAACGACTCCACTCTGGCCGGCCGGCTAAGGCAAGCCAGAGGCAGAGAATCCTGTCCCACCCACCCTCCTTGCGGGTAACAGAACTCTCTAGGAGCACTCGGGTACGTGAGGTCGCTAATCCCCAACAGCTCGCCACAAGCTGCCCTGCGTTGACTGATTGCACTGGTAAAACCAGCGGGCGATGGGGTCGTCACATCCCTACGCCTTTATTTATTATTATTATTAGATTTTACCTAAAATATAAGAAAATGTATGTGTGTCTGTTTTAATCATTAAATGTTTTCAGATGCAGGCAGTGGGTCAAATAAGTTTTAAAGAAGACTTAATTTTATTATTCAAGAATATAATACATAGAAAAAAAAACATTTAATCAGGTGAACACACATTTTCCTCTATCTGTTACCTGTGGACCGTCGAACCTTCGGGATGTATTTTAAATTAATTATATTAAATTATTTACAAAATCATTTTACATATTTTTATTTTAACAAATAAATATCGTGTTCACATTTAAGTCCAACCATGTATTAATCCACTCAAAGAACACTACATATAACATACGATTTAAATATGGACTCGATTCTAACCTGATTTCGAGTACGAAATTTGTTGACAGGGGCCCATGTTTCAACCCTCCCCAATTTATAGTGTAGTATGCTATACGCAAGCGTGTAGCATACTACACTATTTAAGTCTGTTATGTTGGTAGTATTGCTCTTTGACAGTTGTTTGTCATACATGTTGGTAATGATTGGATAACCAAACATACACACAGACTAATCAAATCGCTACTATGGAAGTCCCGTCTCTTAAAACGTAGTGATTATATTCTCTTTGGACACAACCACGACAAGCCCACAATAAACCAAAGAAACTACAAAATATGTATGAGCCCATTTCAGATGCCCTTTATTCCATTCCAAATTGAATATCACTGAAAATTTATGTTATTTCTTGGATACCCTGTTGATCGTGTATAACTGCTTAACTTAATTTGACAGATAGGTGTTTTGATGCTTGCAATACCAAGACTCAACTGTCATATTGGGAGGGACAGCGTCAGCCTTTCGGTTTTCGCTCCGTGATTTTTTGACTTAACTGCATTTATTTAGTTAAAAACGTTAGGAGTAATTTATTTTGCCAACAAAGCACCTATTTCTTTATTAAATCGTATGAAATGTTACTGATTTTTATCATTATTTATGAACTTTACTTACATTGAAGGGTGAGAGTAGCGTTTTTTTAATTTGTACAATTTACATGATATTTATGAAATTATTAAGGTATCGGGTATTTAAGTAAACCACGGTGTCGAAAAAAAACGAGATTTCCTCCAACACGGAGACGGATTACAGATTCAAAGTAAGTTTTTAGTAAATTTTACTTTCATCGAACGGGAGGTACTTTTTTAAATTGTAGCCTATTTAAAACAATGTTAACGTTTTAGATGCCCGCCGCCAGTTTCGGGGCTCAGCTTCCCCCTCTTGGCGACGGGGGCATCAAAGACGTGTGGAATTCCAACCTACATGAAGAATTTCAAATAATAAGACAGGTATGTAATGACTAGTTTTAATAAAACTTTGTGAACATTATTTTTTATATATTCTATTTACAGTTTCAAAGTACCTAGTTAATAAGTTATAAACTTACGCTGTGTTTTTTTCGTGTCAATGCTGCTTCAGCGAATGTGTTCAATTATCAAACCTACATTACTGTAGAAAACATTTCACAGCTTTTTTGTATGCCATTAATGCAATGAATAATATATAGTCTTGCTTGGCCAGTCACACATACAATGTGTAGCATCTGCTGTTCTGACAGGTTCAGGCACTCTACCAACATTCTAAGACACAAGGCAAGCAGATCTGTATTTTCCAAAGATGATTAGAAATCTATGACCAGCGTCGTAGTATAACCAGTGTTGTTTTACACTACAAACTTTGCTTAGTGGAGCTAGCGTGTATAAGATTCTATGCAAATATTTATTTATTATGTTCTACCTACCTGACACCCTTGCCCATGTGTCTATTATCTGACAATGCGAATTCTTATTCTCGATTATACCATCTATATTGCACATCAGTTGTCTATGCAGTAACCAATGTGACAAGTACTGTGTATACATGATGTTTTTAAAAAGTATTATGTTTATAATAGGTGGTGCAGAAGTACCACTGGGTTGCTATGGACACAGAGTTCCCCGGTGTAGTGGCACGGCCTATTGGTGAATTTAGGTCCACTGCAGACTACCAGTACCAGCTACTCAGGTATCTTTAATAAATACATACTCATCTCTTGCATTGCATGTTTTTTAGGATACTCAAATTAAGTTTGTTTTGTGGAGCTGTGATGGATATTAGTTTAAGTAACTATAATGACAAAAAGAACATCATCAACACAAAATATAAGACAGGATAATAGGATAGAAAGGTTTTTCTTGAAACAATTTATATATGCACCTATTTGTAATATAGTCAAATTGCTTTTTTACCTATGTAATCTTATAAAATAAATAACGGACTTCACAAAACAGTTTGGAATGCCATTAAAATTATTTACTACCTTAATGCATCTTCTATCAATTACAATTAGTCCAAAGATGTCAAATAATTGTCGATGAGGTGTTCGATTCCGGTCTTCACCAGTAGTTCCATTTAAACTTAACAGAGAAGATAAATCACCAGATCACTGCTGCTGAGAAGTTCCATTCTATTCTTCATCAGCAGTTCCACTTCCACTAATGGCACTTTTTTAGAAGCAAATGCTAGATTTGTCGATGAAATTACAAAAATTGCTATAATGTATACCTATTTAAGATTTGAAGAGAGAGATAATATCACCAGACCTTAATTTTTTGCCAAAATGGATCCAATCTGGAAGTGTATCCTTTTTAATAAATAATGTGTCTCAGGTCAAGAAATGACAGAGTTCTAAGGTAACAAATATTAAAACTAATAAAAAAAACCGGGCAAGTGCGAGTCGGACTCGCGCACGAAGGGTTCCGTACCACAATGTAAAAAAAAAAGAAAAAAAAAAACAAACAAAAAACGGTCACCCATCCAAGTACTGACCACTCCCGACGTTGCTTAACTTTGGTCAAAAATCACGTTTGTTGTATGGGAGCCCCATTTAAATCTTTATTTTATTCTGTTTTTAGTATTTGTTGTTATAGCGGCAACAGAAATACATCATCTGTGAAAATTTCAACTGTCTAGCTATCACGGTTCGTGAGATACAGCCTGGTGACAGACAGACGGCCGGACGGACGGACGGACGGACGGACGGACGGACAGTGAAGTCTTAGTAATAGGGTCCCGTTTTACCCTTTGGGTACGGAACCCTAATAACATAATACCACATTGAGAACCTTACATCTATGGGTGTCGGGAGTATGGTATGCTATAAATTTACATGTGTAATGTGCTAATGTGTATAAAATAAGTCAAATACAATACAATGGAATCAATTTAATTAAGACTAGTTACTGCGGTGTTTTACTACTTACCATTTTGTGAAAAACACCCAAAACCTGATGTGGTTAACAGTATAATTTTGTTACACTTTTGTCATTTTCGTTTTTAGGTGCAATGTGGATTTGTTGAGAATCATTCAGCTGGGCCTCACATTCATGGACGAGAATGGCAAAACACCGCCAGGCTACACCACCTGGCAATTTAACTTCAAATTTAATTTACAGTGAGTGTGTCTGTGTTTTATAATAATTATTTTATTTAATATGTTCTATAGTGTTTTACAGTACATCTGGGGCCATTTCTCAAAAGCTTGTAACTTGTAATACAAGTGGATATCACTTTTTGACAGCTTTTGTTAGAAAGGGACTTCCACTTGTATTACAAGTTACAAGTTTTTGAGAAACGGACCCCAGGGGCCGATTGCATAACAAACTACAACTAATATTACAAGCGGAACTCCTTATTTAATAAGTGAAATTTTTTTTTTCTCTACTTTCATCTGCCATCGGCTTTCTTAGCCATAATCAGATTGTATGTATCTATACATTTCCTTTTCAAGGTGGTGGTCCATTAACCACCATTCCTTTTATGTGAAGAGAGAGGATGGATTATTCTCTCTGGTCTAGTTCCAAGATCTGCCACCTTTTGAGTCTTGTGATGTTATCGGTGTCGTTTAATAGGTCTCGGGCAAGTTCGTTCTCATGGTTTGTTAGCCTTTCTTTATATTTCTTTGAGTAGCTATTTATTTCCTCTTTGATGGTTGGTATATGTAGGTAGTCATGTATTTCCTTATTTCGGGCAAACCAGGGTGTACAAGATATTGTTCTGAGGACAATATTCTGGAATCTTTGAAGGATCTCAAGGTTAGAGTTGCTAGCTGATCCCCAGAGTTGTATACCATACGTCCAGATAGGTTTTATGATGCATTTGTATACCAAGAGTTTGTTGCTTAGTGTCACAGGGGACTGTCTTCCTATTAGCCATAGTAAGCGCTTAAATTGTATGTTGGCTTCATTTTTCTTTGCTTTGATATGATTGGCCCATGTGAGCCTCCTATTTAGATGAAGGCCTAGGTATTTAACACAGCATTCACTGGGTAGTGTCTCTCCTCGTAAAGTTACAGGCGGGCAGTCTCCTTTTCGTAAGGTAAATGTTATTTGGAGTGACTTTGATGTACTAGCCTTGATTCTCCATTTTTCGAGCCAGTGGTCGATTTTTTGTAGCTGTATTTGCAGTTTTCTTGATGCTGCAACGGGGTCTTTGTCAGCGGCAAGGCACGCTGTGTCGTCAGCATATGTTGCTGTAACTACATCTTCTGTACATGGAAGATCTGCGGTGTAAATTGAGTACAGCACTGGGCCAAGGACTGAGCCCTGGGGAACTGAGGCCTTAATGTCATAGAGTTCAGAGTATTCATCACTAAATTTAACCTGGAACTTTCTTCCGAGTATATAAGACCTTAAAATCATATAAAATGAGTTTGGTAGTAGGTTTTTCAGCTTGAATAGGAGCCCTTTGTGCCAGACACGGTCGAAAGCTTGTTGTATATCAAGAAACGCGGCAGCGCAGTATTCTTTACGCTCTAGTGATTGTCTTATCTTAGCTACTACACGGTGTACTTGTTCAACTGTAGAGTGATTTTGACGGAAACCAAATTGGTAGTTAGGTATTATGTTATTCTCTTCCAATACTGGTTTTAACCTGCACAGAAAGACTTTCTCAAAGGTTTTGGATAATATTGGCAGTAAGCTGATAGGTCTGTAAGAGCTTGGTTCTGTTGGAGGTTTTCCTGGCTTTGGTATCATGCATATCTGGGAGACTTTCCAAAGCTTCGGGTAGTACTGCATTCTAAGAATAGAGTTGAATAGCATGGTAAGGAATACCACTGGTTTTCTTGTAAGGTGTCTAAGAATCTCAGCCGTTATCAGGTCAAACCCTGGTGCCTTCCCTTTGCCCAGATTTCTTATCACCCTGTAGAGTTCTCTGGGTGTAACTTGTTTCAGTGGTAGTGATAATTGTTGGTCACTGTTTAATCTGGCTTCAACCTCATTTTCAAAGTCCTGCATTGTTGATGTATTAGGTGTAAAGACTTGGCTAAGATGCTGTGCAAACAATTCTGCTTTTTCTTGAGGCTTCTTAGCCCAGGTTCCATTATGTGATCTTAGAGGGGGCACCATTTGTTTTGGTTGTTTGAACTGCTTAGTTATTTTCCATAAGGAATAATTGTCATTTTTTGTGGATGACAAAGAACTTAATTTTTGGTGAAATGTTTGGTTTTCATGATCTTTTATCATTGCTTTTAGTTCTCTGGCAGCTCTGTTAAATGCAGTTTTGTCTTCCCTATATCTACTTGTTTGCCATCTTCTTCTAAGTTGTCTTTTCTCTTTGACTTTGTTTCTTATTTCCAGGGATATATTTTTTGTGGAGTTTCTAGTTTTAATGCATGGAGTTGAGAGCCAGGCAGCTTCCTGTATCTTGTTTGTTATGTAGAAGGTTGCCTCATCAATATCTTCCTCAGTCTTTAGCTTGACCCTCAAGTTTATATGGTTTTCTAGATGTTCTGTGAAAGCAGTCCAGTTTGTTCTATGATTACATAATGTTAATGGGTGTTCTCTTTGTATTACATTTGCACTAAATGTCCCTATGACGGGTGAGTGATCAGATGAACTATCAAAACAACTCCCAATATCAAAGTAAGTATCGGAGAAGCCTTTGATGATGAAGAAGTCCAGTAGGTCAGGAACTTTATTTGGGTCAGTGGGCCAATATGTAGGTTCTCCGGTTGATAAGGTCAATAGTTTAAGGTGCAGTGGGTTCAGAAAACGAAGTTTTTAAAAAGCCGTAGCTCTTTTTTGGATCACAATACGGCTGCCATACATTCAATTAACAATCTTGAGGGCTTTTTCTAGTGACTTCCGTGATTCGAATCCTAAGTTTTTGACTTTTGCTCGATAGAAAACGATCACGAACATAGGTCTAAAACGGACTTTAAACATTCGTAACAATTTGTGCACAAAAGATAAAAATATGAAAACTGCTTCTAATAACGCGCAATTTTATGCTTGAGCGAATTCCGCGATTACTTTTTTTTTTAATTTAACATTAAATAAATAAGTTCAAAAACATGATATCAGCGGTCCCGTGCACGCAACTTCTTTGATCAGATGCCCGCTGGGCTTGAACGAAGGCGGTCCTATCGCGGGGCGCACTAAACTGACAGTTGTGTTTTGCAATTATTTTGACATTAAATCATATACGTATACGAAAAAGTATACCAGTAGACAAATTGTATTTACAAAAATAGGGTAAATTAATTATCATCACATAGAGCTCGGGTCTCATCTTAAATTTGATTTGTTGTTGTTTACGGGGGATAATTATTAAAAAACGCAGTAAACTATCTCAAAACAATACGGTTCTAAAATCATTTAAGTAATTTGCTCCTTCAAACCCCGCTTAAAATGAAAAAAGTTTGAAGACTCATACTTACTGATTGGAGTTAATTTTCATTATGCTGGTATTACCTAATATTGCGTACCCATGTGACTTCTGTACGTCAACGTCAATGAACTGATTGTGATGACAATTTTGTGATCTTGTATTTATGTTAGAGAACTTTTGATCTTCAAATATTGCCTATTAATACGGAACGATATGTAAATATTTCGTGTACTACTTGAAAATCTTGAAGCGGTACACCTATCTTGTTGCTGTGAGGTCCGCCCAGATATATAATGCGGTTACGTGCTGTTATGCAAACCTTCATGAAATCAAGAATAAATAAACGACTATGGTCTAGCCTCAGTCCTAGTGAGTTTTTGCGGCTCGTGAGGCCGGGATATACTTGCCTACGAGGCTTACAGGCCAATACCGTTGCGGACTGGTTTACTGTGATTGTCTATGTATCGATTGTTATCCAAATTTACTATAAAATAAAACAAAGTTTCTAGTTCAATTATATTCTGTGCATATTTAATTTTATTTTTTATACCTCGTCGATGACAAACAAGCATACGGCCCGTCTAATGGTAAGCAGTCTCCGTAGCCTATGGACGCCTGCAACTCCAGAGGTGTTAGGTACATGCGCGTTGCCGTGCCTAACCCTCCGCACCCTCGTTGATAACTGGCAACCATACTCACCGGCAGGAACAATACTATGAGTAGGATCTAGTGTTATTTGGCTGCAGATTTCTGTAAGGTTGAGCTCTGCTCTAGATCTGGAATGACATCCGCTGTGCTGTGTCCTACCACACAAAGCGAGATGTAATTCACAGTGCCCATACCTCTCTTTTGGACGTAGTTCAAGGACCAGAGGAATGTCCATATATCTTAAGTATTTCCGTACTAAATAACTACACAGATTCAGATTCTGAACATATAACCGTAAGTTTACCAAAAATTTGGCGTAGCTGTACAGTCAGATGCAGAGAAAAACAATCCGCCAAAATTAAATTTCCACCCTGCCAGGACTTTATTTATTGATAAAGATAACGATATGTTTGCAAAAATGTAGTGATGAACATAGGTGGACAGTAATTTTGGATGCGTAGGGGAGAGCGGGGAAAAACGCAACACTTTGTACTTTGAACTTAGTTTCTGGCTAACCGTTATTATTTTGATGAAATTAATGTAGTCATATATAACTTCATTGCATGTTCTGTACATTAACATCTTGATTAACCTTATA
Source organism: Cydia splendana (assembly GCF_910591565.1). Classification (NCBI taxonomy): domain Eukaryota; kingdom Metazoa; phylum Arthropoda; class Insecta; order Lepidoptera; family Tortricidae; genus Cydia; species Cydia splendana. The sequence goes on from NC_085987.1 coordinate 29,833,821, forward strand.
ATTGTGTATTTTGTATGTAAGTACCAGAGTGACTAAAAAATCGTCTTTTGTTACTCATGACCCGTTGGCGTGCAGAAAGTAACACGTGTGGGTCAAAAGTAACAAGACACAGTGGGCTGTAATTAATATAATATGATAGGTATATCAAATCAAAAAAGTACTAATTAAATATGTAAATTATTATTGATCACACACTTTAATATTTGCATGTTTTTATTTCAAGTGATGAGGTCAATTATTCTGTTATAAACATGTTTTCTACTCAGATAATTCAGGGTCAGAGTTTTTTCACTCACAAATATGGCATTCATCGTTTAAATCAGGGGTCTCCAAACTTTTGGGCCGTATAATAAACCTGAGGGCCGTATTGCGCCTCAGAATTTTCGAGCGGACCAACGTCGGCGCCGAGGGGGGGGGGGGGGGGGGGGGTGTATCTGGTTGCTGCTGAACTGATACTGATAGAGCTGAACACCGCCGGATTTGGCCCGCGGGCCGGGGTTTGGCGAGCCCTGGTTTAAATCATCATTGACGCATTAAGCATGTGACACCATATTAGATTCAATAGGTATATATTGTATGGGATGTAAATGTTACTTTTGTACCTATACGGCTTTGTTACTTTTGTACCCGACCGCATTTTTCTGAAAACATGAAAGATATCTTTGAAACGGAACGTGGTCGAGAAAATAAATTGCAATCAATCTAATCAATAATCAATATCCCTTCGGGTGGCAGGGCCTCCGGTTGAAGGGTAGGAGAAATGGCGCGGCCATTTTTTAAAATATGCCCCTGCGTGGCAGAGGGCGGGAGCCGGACACTTCCCTAATTGGCGGCAAACCGGGAGACGGTTCCGTCATAACAAGCCCGTGAGTGGCAGAGACCGTCTCCCGGCCTCTGTGCGACATCGTATTTCGCGCCTAAAATAAAACCGTTAAAACTATGCCTTGCTTGTTCACTCTTGCAAGATGCAGTCGTCAATAAACAAGGATGGTATTCCTTAACGGTCGAATTCCCGCGTAAAATAAAGTTTGTTAGAACTGTGTGAATCATATTAAATGTATTGTTTTGTCATAAAAACTGCTTTTTCTACAGTCAATTGTTTTATTTCCTAATTATACGTATTTTTATACATGAAAGTAGAAAAAAAATTGGTAATAATATGAGATTTGATCAAGTCCAGCATAATTCACATAAAATAGAATGTAATTCATTGGTATACAATCAAATAAACCACTTTATGCTGAATTCAATAATACATAGTTAATATATATCCTTCATACATATTTTTTGAGAAACGGTCATATTTCTAACACGCGCCAAATTCGCGATGACCATCCTGGAGGCCCCGCCACTTGACGTATATTTTTCCAAAATGGCCGCGCCACTCAACCTCAACCCACCGTTAAATCTGAGGCGCCGCCATTCAACGGCTTGTTGTGTCTGTCCGTCTCCCGGCTCCCCGCCACTTACCGTAGAGACCGGGAGCCGGACAATGCCACTCTTGGGGATATGCAAATATTCAGAAACTGTATGTATTTTAATACAACGTAAACATCAAATAACTAAAAGTCGAAAAACGTACTTTTGATTCGAAAAATCACGTTGGGTCCTCTCACACAACCTAATAGCACGTGGCGCCCATTTCGACTGAATGCAAGTGAAGGGGGCGCCACTGTCTATCACCTAATAGCAGCGGAGTGGTGTTTTGACTATTAGATACACCTACAGAGCAATAGTTACTTTCCTTTCCACCCGTCGTTACGTTTGTCCCCGCTCTCCCCTACATTTCACTTGAAAAAGCATGCAAAATTTTCTTATTAGCTAGGTACTACAATTAAATATATACAGATTGAAGCTAAGCTAAGTTAAGTAAGTTATACAATAATAACATCATCGGAATACACATATGATTTCAATGAAATTGTCTTTGAATTGATTTTGCGCCTTATCGAAAGCCCTATTGAATAGAGTAGTACCTAAATAACGTTTTTCATCTGACGACTTCTGTAATTATTCGGTTTATTTAGTACGCGTATCTAATGAATTCGATTTTAGTTAATTTACATTTAAATACGTCACATGTGACATGAACAGACAAGGAGAGTAAGATAAAATATATTGTTTCTCTTCCTTCTTTCAATGGAACTTTTTTAGAGTTTCTCTTCCTCAAAGGAGGCTAGTGGTTAACACGAAACTCAAAATACTCTCATTTGCATCTTAAAAAATACAGGATGGGTCACTGACCTGTCCCAGTAAAGTGAGGTAGTGTGCGTGAAGTGTGCTTGTGTGTGAAATGGGGTAATTTGACAGAATCTGAAAATTTTCCTCGGGCATACCTCGCCTTAAGGTTGTCAATGCATTTTTTCAATTCACGACCCCGGGTTGTTACCAGACGGGAGCCCCAATGTTACCCCTTACTGTTCCAGTCGCCTCCGCTGATGAACCGTTTGCCTAGAGTCTTAAAATAGTTTTTAAATGTTTCTTCCTTAATAGAAAATCTTGGAGGGCAGTACGCAGCACTTATATTTATTTCTCCGATTCTATCCTGTACAGTTATAGAGGTACTTTGAAGATAGTTTTCTTTACATTCGCTATGTGGATAGTGTTTTATACTGCTCTTTATTATTATTGCTGTTCCTCCATGTGAGGTCCCATCGGGGTGGTCTGTATTATACACATTGTAGTTTTGTAATTTAAATTGTTTTTTGTTGTTCAAATGGGTCTCCAACACCAGCATTATATCTATTTTATTTGTTTCAAGTATGATTTCTAATTCTTTTTTATTGGTCAATAACCCGTTTATATTCCATGTAGCAATAGGCCTGATGACAAATTTTGAAAACCCTTTTAATATTGTCGGTACACTTGTATTAGTTCCGAAAAACACTATATTTCAGTTATACTCATAAGATTTAACATAGATAATTGCATTTTATTATAGCTAGTTTAAACTTCGCGCGAAAACGCCTCGCATGCCATTTGTGACGTCATCATTTAGTTGGTGGTAGGGTGGTAGACATTGTTTACATACTTACAGTTACGAATTTCCCTTGAATCCGAATGATAATGTTAATTCAGCACCATATATTACGATTAGGGATGATAAATACATTAAAAAAAATTATCACAATAACTCATTTTACACAAAAACTCTCACACGGTTGCAGTTTAAGATGAATTATTTAGATACATGTAAATTTTGAGCGAAAATCACCGAACGCCGCTTTTACTTTTTAATTTTTCATTTTTTCTAGTTACGACTGCCAACATGGCAATGATAGTTCCATTCAGCCAAATAATTAAAAAAGTTTGTTGTTGAAATATCTATTATTTAGCATTTTTTTTAAATAATAACAAATAGATATCTACTTTATATCGTGTAATAATATTTTTTGGACGTAATAAATGTTTAGTGGCGAAATAACATTTTTTTTGCACCTTTCGAACTCTTTGGTGCCCACGTATAGATTTCGGTCAATGAGGTTGTCTATGTTGCTCTAAGAAATATGTTATGGATTGATGACGTCACTCTTTAGAACGCTTCTGATTGGCATTTCAGTAAAAATGGCCGATTGGAGAATTTTGCACTTTTATTTTATTGAATATATTAATAATCCTTCAGTTTATACTGATATCGAGCCATTTTTTAGAATCATATTAACATATATGTTTCGTTGAAACCATTATTTCCATGATTCTTTGTTACTTGCAACAGGCCTATTCTAAGGTCCATCACGGCAATTTGTTAATAAGCGTTGAATGAATGAATGAATGAATGATTGTTTATTTGCGGAATATGGGTTACAATAAGTTGTTACAATATTAGTTATATAGTCCACCATACTCTACTTAATTAAGCATGCAAATATAAAATCTAGACTTCGTGGCTGGAAGTCACACAAAATAAAGATGCCTTATTAGTAAAATAAATGTAAATGCTTACATTAAACTACAACTAGCTCCTATTACTAAACTTAGCATTTAAAAACTCGCTTATAGAGTAAATACATAATTCACATAGCCACATATGCAATTTTTTCTTGAATTGTGTTAAAGGAAGATTTTTGACATCGCTAGGAATTTTATTAAATATTTTAACACACATAAAATAAGGCGTGCGAGTTGTTTGTTTCAGGCGTGCTTTAGGTACATTCAATAGGTTTGTTGTTATTAGTGAGACAAGAGCACCCACTTGTGTCACGAGTTGGTCAATTTTATCTGCTTGTTTGTTTAGTGTTTGTAATAACATTGTTTGGTATTCATTATGATTTGAATGAACATTACTTTCTATCTCATTGAGTTTGTATGGCTGTGGCCTCCTTAAGTCCACTTTATTTCTCATCTTTATTTGTTTTTTAACAGCATCACTATACGTATGTTCTGTTGTTCCCGAGGGTTCTGTTTTGTGGGTTGTCTCCTGTGGTACCGAGGTTTGGTTTGTTTCATTATTGTATATTTCAATATCTTGGTCCTGCATAGTTTGTGTTGTTATGGAGTCAACATAGATGGCCCGGTGAGTATCACCTCTATGTTTTTCTGCTGTCTCTGGATTTTCCATTACTTTTCCCCTATTACTATATTTTGTTTTTATTTTTTTTTACTTAGTATTTCCTGATACACTTTGCACCCTTTGTAACTTGCTGGGTGGGTCCCTTGACAAAAATAACATGTGGCTGCAGTTTTCTTGTCTTTTGTACATGCGGTAGTATTGTGCGCTCCAGCACATTTACAACATACGTAAGGGCGCATGCAGTAATTTTTTGTATGACCATATTGTTGGCACCTTGTGCACTGGACTATATCAGTTATTTTCCTTGGGTCTTCTATTTTGACTCGTTGGTTGTAAATATATTGTATTTCTTTAGCCAATTTATTATTTTCATGGGGATTCAGGTTTACAAAAAACACATTATAGGGTTCTTTTGTATTTTTCTTGCGGGCATTGACAATTTCTCCTTGTTACCTGTATTTTCTATGGCTTCTATAATAGCTTCCTTCGGAGTAGTGTGGTGAAGGTTCTTGATGACTATTTTTGTCCACCTCTCCCCTTTGGGCTTAAAGGTATGACCAATGAGTCCCTATGGCACGGATGTGATCAATTAGTTTTTTGTAAATTGGCACAGTTTTAGGGGCTATTCATAAATTACGTCATTTCAAATTAGGGGGGGGGGGGGTCTGGACATCGGATGACGGTAGCATGAAGTAGGAGGAAATGGGGTCATTTGAAGCATGATATTTGGATGATTATAGGGGGGGGGGGGGGTCCAAAATCGTCAAAAATCGATGACGTAATTTATGGACAGCCCCTTAGTGGAAATTATCATTTCATCCCTTGAGACTATTTTATATGTATAGTCTTCTTTTTTCATAACTTCAAGCAGGCACTTTGTAAGCTCCTCCACATTTTCAATTCCATATAAATAAGTTGAAGGTGGTTTGGGGAAGTTTAATGTTTTATCAACTACTGGCTCGTCTGTTCCTCCATCTTGGGACTTATCAAGGTCTAGTAACTGGAAACTGTTCTCCGTGGGTATTTGCTTTGTCACTGGGTGGTTAATTTGCTTCTGGACAGTACTTTTTGTTTTTTGTATCTTGTGGGTAGGCATATTTTGCTCAGGAGAGCGGACCCTTTTTTGACTTGGGGCTCTTTGCCAGGGGACTGTAATGACCTCTACTGGTTCGGCTGCAGAGACCTCGCATTTGCTCTGCTCGTATATCTTTTCGTCGTGGTTCTGAACCGTTTGGTTTATTTTTGAAGGAATGCTGTTTGGTCCATCCGAGCTTGGTTTTGATTCTGGTGTACTGTTGTTTGGCTGGTTTGGACTGGTGCCCACCGAATTGCATCTTTGTCTGGAGTTCGCATGGAATAGTCCTTTATGGAAAACTTGTTGAACAAGTGTTTTATTTTGTGGCATGTTTTTTGTTATTTCAATGGTTTCGCTGTTTTCTTTTGGGTCTCCACTCATCGGTTAGATGAATCCGATTAAATGGTACACTTGTTATCCATTTTCAATCTGTATTTGGCCGAGCATTATGAATTACAAAAGTTTTCTGACACTAATTTTAAATTATTTGAGGTTATGTTTCACTATGAAATTTGGTCCGTTATTTAGGTGTTATTTCGCACTTTTTTGAAGAAATCACTGTTATACGACACTTTAGAAGGGTTTTGCTAACAATTAACCACTTATTTTTGCAATATATCACGAAAATACACAATAATATCGCTATTACTTCGCAAGCTATAACTGACGCGTTTGCGTTCCGTTTCACAATAAGTGAAATTAGAAAAGGAGTTCCGCTTGTAATATTAGTTGTAGTTTATTATGCAATCGGCCCCTGGTGCTACATTACACCCTGTGTTATAAATACTATAATAAGCACATTACCTACATAAATACGTCGAAAATTTAAAGGGTCTTAAGGGGCCACATATACTGTAAAGCGTTGTACGATGCAAGTGCATAAAATAGGAAATTCGCAACGAGTGGCGAATTACTACCGTATGCGAGATTGTAGGGAAATGTAAAGTCATTCTTTCTTTCATACTGTGTCTATAGCACAGGACGGACACGCCATACATCAAAAATCATTTGCGTTTGTATGTGTGCGCGGCACGTCTGTACACGCGTCATTGTGTGTGTGGGTAAGTCGCTTTACTGAGAGGACGCCAGAAGTCCGCCAGATTCATGTCGCGGCCAGTCGCGGGGCGAGGTAATGCTAATGCGAGTCTGGGCGGGGCGGTGCGTGGCCGTTCTGTATGATAATACTATTACTTATTCTGTGTCTATAGTTGGGCATGAGTTGTTAGTCAGTGGAGAATAGGCAGAGAGAACCATGCTGTCTTTATCTTATGCGTATAACCCCTAAAAAAGGGGTCAGTATAGACTACTCTGTTACTGACAAAACTTGTTTACCAGATTATATTACTTATTGTATTGAATATAATTAATTAAGTTGATTTGTTTTACAGAGAAGACATGTATGCGCAGGACTCCATAGACTTATTGCAGAACTCGGGGCTCCAATTCAGGAAGCATGAGGAGGACGGCATTGAACCGCTAGAGTTCGCCGAGTTGCTCATGACATCAGGTAGCCTTTAATAACTCACTTCATTTTAAATTAAAAGTTTATTCACTGAGTAGGCCTTGTAGGGTTGCGTTCACGTATCTGTACACATTGGCGCCCTTCCACAAAAACCAAAATGTGTTATAATTATAAGCTTGTATTTTATATCTGTTGTTAGAAGTGATTTGGAAAAAGTTTCGGACTAAAATTTATACATTGTAGAACAACGCCAGTTAAAGATAAATTAAGACAGGAAATGTGAAATTTTGCTATGACCTGTTAGACTAGACAAAAAAAATCAAAATCGCTCTCCTTCTTAATGCGACTGGCAAATCATATTACTTTTAAGCAACCGGGTTTTTTAACCTAATTAGACCCCGCTGAATCCGAATTTGCCGGTTGCTCGATAGAAATCTTGACCGGAAGTGAGATATTTGACATTAAAGGTCCCTTTTTTTAGTTTTTCGTAAATAACTCTTAAACGGTGGCGCATAGCAAAGAATGTTTTGAAGATTCAGTACAATTTTTCGCTAGGATCAATATTCAAAGAGATATTAACGCGGGAAATTTAATTATAATCACTTCTAAGGTCCCTTTTTTTAGTTTTTCGTAAATAACTCATAAACGGTGGCCAATATCAAAAAATGTTGTTAATCCTTTACCGCATATGGGTCCAAATTTGGAACGTAATGATATTATCCTCGTGGATTGATATACGCGTCATCTGTTTTACTGAACTTGTAAGGGATAGAAACTATGAATACTACTGAACGTTTTCTGTACTTGATACAGCTTCTAACTAGTTTGTGGTCCATATGGCGTTACCATTTCCACCGACGTCCGGCAATTTTACTTGCAAGTGTGATTGACTACTTTGTAATTAGCTTTTCGTTGTAATATTTAGTGCAATAAATAAATTTCCAGCGTTGAGTATTAGAAAAATATATGCCGCGAGATTTTACGGTAAAACATGTAAGCATTTATATTCAAATTACTATGTATGATGTCGTGAAAGTTTGAAATGGAACACTATGCCTTACAAGCTAGAAGGATTGGACTAATATGGAACATTATGCATTAGTGATTATTTTATCAGTTTGCCAAATATGGAACCTTATGCATTCAGGCAAGCTACTTCTTTATTTTATTTTTATTAAGTTGGATACGTTAGCCGCATTGTTAAAAATCTGTAGATAACCGGTGGCAGCTGATAGCTACAGATAACCAATAACGATCAAATTAATTTTCTACGTCAATGACAAACAAGCATACGTTCCGTATGGTGGTAAGCGGCTACCTTAGCCTAAACCTTACCAAAAATAAGTATAAAAATAATAAATAGTTTTTGAAAATGTAAGTGATGTTTTTTAAACTTACATTTCCATACATATCAATATATATACATACAGTTCCAAATTTGACCAGTTTAATAATCGGGCTCCGGTTAGCCACTAATACATAAAGTTCCAAATTTGGAACAAATTGTTATTTACTATTATTTTTAATTAGGTCGAATATAGATTTTTTTCACAATTTTTTTTATGTTACATTTATAGTATTTTATTACATATATTTAATTCGGGGAGAATAAAAAATCCATGCGGTAAAGGGTTAAACGTTAATAATCTACACAAAATTTAGAACAAAAATGATTGAGTACACTTTTCGCAGGGATCAATATTTAAAATGATAATAAAGAGGGAAAGTTAATTATAATAAATTGTAAGGTTCCTTGTTTTTTATTTTTTCGTTAATAATACGAAAAGTTTGTCTCATAGCAAAAGAAATCTTATACATAAATAATAAACATAAAATTTCCTACAAGAAACATGTAGAACACTTTTTGCTAGGATCAATATTTAAAAAGACAAAGCAGCGGGTAAGTTAATTATAATCAATTTTAAAGTCCCTTTTTAGTTTTTTGTAAATAACTCGTAAACGGTGTCCCATAGCAAAATAGGTTTATAAGAATAAAATATCTACATAAAATCTCCTCCAAAAAACATCTGGAACACTTTTCTCTAGGATCAATATTTAAACTATTTAAAGTGATAAGCAGGCAAATTCGGAAACAGCGGGGTTTAATTAAGGTAAAAAACCCGGTTGCCAAAAAGTAATATGCTTTGCCAGTCGAAATCGATTTTATGAAAAATATGACCAGTCTATGTGACATAACCTACTCACAATATTATATTTATACAGTTTTTAGGGTACACCAAAGGGTAAAAACGGGACCCTATTACTAAGACTTCCCTGTCCGTCCGTCTGTCTGTCACCAGACTGTAACATTAACAGTGATAGTTGAAATTTTCACAGATGATCTATTTCTGTAGCCGCTATAACAACAAATACTAAAAATAAAATAAATATTTAAGTGGGGCTCCCATACAACAAACGAGATTTTTTGCCGTTTTTTGCGTAATGGTACCCTTCGAGCGCGAGTCCTACTCGCACTTGGCCGGTTTTTTATTTAACCTGTATTATCTATTATCTTGCTTGTAACTAATTTTCTTATTTATTTGTAGGCCTGGTTCTCATGGACAACATCAAATGGTTAAGCTTTCACTCCGGTTATGACTTTGGCTACCTGCTAAAGCTGCTCACCGACCAGAATCTACCACAAGATGAGAATGACTTCTTTGAGAGTCTACGGCTGTATTTCCCTACAGTTTACGATGTCAAGGTAAGTTCTAGTTCAATTCATGCATGGCTCAATATTCGTATTATTTTACAATCGGCATATATATATATATATATATATATATATATATATATATATATATATATATATATATATATATATATATATATATATATATATATATATATAATATATATATATATAAAATTAATAACGATCAAATTAATTATAATATATATATATATATAAAAGGCTCCAAAATACCTAGACATTATTAATTATTATTTAGCTACTAATTTTTCAAAATCCGTATTTATCATTGCCTTTACATTCACTAGAAAAAATTCAATAACATAACACATAAGCAATATTACTAAAAAAAAATTATAGTGTGAAGGAAAATAAAATTTGTTTTAAATTGAGGTCGATAATGTGGTTTATGTAATGACCGGAAGATATCGTCATTCTACTTTATAAATATGTATGTACATCCATGTAATATTGTATTTCTGGTACATTTCGTGTACAGCTAGTTCTTATTATGAAGGAATTAAACGTAAAGCATTTGTTTGGCTGTTACATAAGTAACCTAAAAGTTCGTTAGATATATGTACATAATATTTAAATTAGGACTGTTTAAAGTTTTTAGAAAACGGGAAGTATACTAAAAACTTCTAATCAGAAATATACCAAGACCCAGGGCATCCAAAATTCCTTCACTCTAAGAACATTATACATGTTATGGCACTTATTGCTTATCAAGAGCCAAATATTGAGTAACTGAATTTGTTTCCAGTACCTCATGAAGCTCTGCAAAAATTTGAAGGGCGGATTGCAGGAGGTGGCAGACCAGTTGGAGCTGCGGCGCGTTGGGCCGCAGCACCAGGCTGGTTCCGACTCTCACCTCACTGGGATGGCGTTCTTCAAGATCAAAGAGGTATTGTTGTGTTTTTCAGAACAGATACATACATACAGTGCTGATTATACACGGTGTAACATGAGGAAACCGAATAATTTTGACCACGCATTTCTGAGGTCAAAAGAAGGAAAAAAATGTAATATGAGTTTAGGTCAATTTCGCCAAAAAAAAATTGTTTTGTTTTTTCAATTTTTTTAATGTATTTGTACATAAAAAATAAATGTTATAGGTAAACTTGTCACTTAAAATTGATTTTTACATGTTTTTTTCGTAAAACCTACGTTTTGCAAAGTGTTACTTGTCACTTTTTGACATCTATCAATAAGGATATTTAGACCACGTCCCATAGCAGTAACATCACCATCAAAAAGGCCTTTTACACTATGTAGCAATAAAAACTTATATTTTTTTAAATTAATATTATCTCTGAAACTAGGCGAATTTCAAAAAAGTTTATAGGACATTTTTGTCTCGAAATATGATCAGGAATACGCTGTTAAAATTATTCGGTTTCTTCATGTTACACCGTGTATAACCGTTGAATCAATCGTAAATACTACATTTCATAAACTGGATAAGAACTGTTGATGGAGTCGCCATTGCCGGATACGGCAAGGAAGAAGAGAGAGAGAAATACTACGAACTTATTTTGGTATTAACGGTCTCCTGCTCTCTACGACCGACCTATTCGGTTTAATTGTTTTGGATTTAACCTTCGTATAATTTAAAAAAAATGTTAATCTCGCAGTTGGGTTTATCCTTGTTAGAGTCGTCTCGGCGATTAAAGCTTTGTAAATAAATTTAGTAGATGAATAAAGTGTATACAAATGTTGTACGTTAATAACATAGAATCGTTTGTTCGCTTGCAGATATTTTTCGACGACAACATCGAGAGCTCAAGCGGGCACCTGTACGGTTTGGGCGCCCCGTTCTCCGCGTCCGCGAACACCTTCCAGGAGGGCGGCGAGGCGGGCACCTCGTCCTGATCGGCGGAGGCCGGCGCGCCCGCCCCGTCCCCGCGCCTGTACCTACAGGAGTGAACCGCGCCCGCCGCGCCGGCGACTACCTTCCTGCCTCGAGTGCGTCACTCACACAATACACTGGACTCTAAAGTGAATGGAACTCGCATATGAATATGAATTGAAAATGATTTATTCCCTAATTGTTACTGTGCGTCCTCGGTTTTAAAAGTATTTTACCGTTCAAAAAGAATGAAAATATTTTTAAAATAATGACATTTATTTTTTAAATAGGTGACTCATATTTTTATCAATTGTCACATAACGTGTTAGTTACGTTTTTAAACATAATTTTAAGCTTTCCATATTATTTACATTTATTTTATTATGTCTATATGAAATGAAGTGTGTAAGCCGGTATAGAATTATTTTACAGTGGTATACATTATTTCACTAAAATGAACTTTGATAATAACATTATTTTTTACCAATGACAATTTACCACAATGCAACTGAAGCGTATTTTAAGTGTTTAACGCAATTCCAGAAATAGGCAGGTCATGTTTCTTTTCCGAAATTACGTTGATGTATATGCTACCAGCTTGCCTCAAAACGCATGTTACTACCTATTCACTTCAGTACGCTCTAGATTCTCTAAAACATAGACGTAAGAAATGCGATTGTGACTCAAGTTTCAACGTATTTAACAGCCAAACTTGTATTATGAGTTCAATGAAACCAGTCGGTGCTTAGTTTTAATTTCGTTTGATATTCGCACTTTTACAAAAATGGCTTCCCGCCATAGTTTTCAACGTTAAACATAACAGTGAAACCTAGCATCCACGTCCTGGTGAACCATACATGCAAACAAATATTGACGAACTACGATTAGGATCACAGACGTTTTGGCGCAACTGGCCCTTACTCTATCTAAAAACACTGAAACTGCAAAATAGACATCGCATGTCAACTTGCTTGAAGCACAAGACACAGCATAATGAAAGGTGCATTGTATACGAACAAAATCTAGTTCCTATCACTCGGCTTCGACTCCTGGGAACAGTATTTGATATTTAATTTACGACGATTGGGATGATTATTTTATAATGAACTGATTTTACTTAATTTTTATATACTATTTGGTGCGTCTTTTTTACGTGTCTTATACTTATTTATAATCATGTATTAGCTCGATACAATTTTTTTTTATATTTTGGCATTAATGTAAGGGATATTTTTTTAACGTGCAGCAATACCATGTTTATTTGTCTTACTATTGTACAGCGAAAAATTGAAATTCATTCATAACTGTATATGCACTATTGCACCTGTGTGTACATAATTGCATATAGGATTACTTATCATTATATTCATAACGTGACGCTGCTAAACATGAAATTTTGTTTTAAACTGGAACTTCTGTAACTATCATGTGACACATCGAATTTCAGAAATTATTTATATAACGTAAATGATCAAATAATAATTTCTACGAGTCTGAATACTTAGGTACTTATATTTATAAAATACTGAATTGAAATTCATTTGACATTTTTTGTGATAAAAATATCTGTAAATACATAGGTAGAAAATGATACTCCTACGGTGTTTCTATTCTTGTAACAAATAAGACACTTATGATTTCGGACTATGTCTTTGACTAGTGCGGATGGACGGATGCATTTATTGAAGTCGACAGAAAAACGCGAGTGGCATGACTGAAGCAGATAAGATTTTATAATTACACTTAATAATAGGTAATATTACGCGAAACTCTGCCACTACCACAATCCATCACAATCTGAGGGTATACCGCGAAACAAGAACACGCGTGTCCCGGTAGACCCTTTGTAAACAAACCGCCTGATGCATCAATGTCATAATTTTCTTTTTGTGATAACTTGTCAAAAAACAGTTTAAAAAAGGCGCAGTACCTAGTACCTATGTATAAGGTTACTCTATGGTTTACGATAGGCGCTAGTGCTGCACTCTGGCGACAGAACCTTGCAGTAATAGAGTTAGACCAAGAAAAGTCTGCAGAGATTTTGATAACCCACGCAGTGCAAGTGTTATTTTAAACGTCATAATTTCATAGAAGTTTGACGTTTAAAGTAAAACTGCATTGCGTGCTATCAAAATCGCTGCAGACTTTTCTTGGTCTAACTACCCCCTATTATAAGAAATTTGTTGGCCACTTACAACAAATAGTTTTCGCCATCTAAGATTATCAATGAATTTAAGGATTTTCAGGCCGTTTTCACCTATCAAGGGAAGGATTCTTGAGGAAGGTTTAGGTGTATAATTTGCAGGGCGGATAGCTAGTGTTTCATAAGTTTTGATTCAGTCAGTGTGCGTTACCCCAGAGCGCGCCGCGCTCTGTCTCTCTTCCGTGGTTACCCCTTACTTGACGATATAGAACCAGATAAAGAACGGGTGAAAAAATATTATGTAACAATTTTCACCCGTTCTATCATCTAATCACATTTTAAACCGTTGAAAATTATCCTTCAATTTGATGCTCCCATGATTACTTAAATATATAGGAAGGTATGTATTTATATGATGTAGTGTTAATTTTACAAAGTAAATATTGTAACACGATGTATTTTTGGGTCTCAGGCACCTGACGGATTTTAGCAATGTTTTTAAATAAATATTTGAAGGCATACTAAAAATATGTAACGGGTCCATCGCCAATTAATTTGTTTAATTTACCTTTAATTCCGACGTTTCGACACAGGTTTCACTGGTGACGTCGTCGCTGCACACTTGTCCGCGACCATCCCAGTGGAGACGTAGATACGAAAAGTCATGTGACGTTTACGGAATTATCCCGCATACGGATGTGGCCGCGCTGACCTTATACATATACCTAGCCCAAGAAATGATTCCTTGAAGTTAACGGGATCAGAAAAAACCTGCATGTTATGTAGTGAAACAAGTCTCGGGGCGGATTTTTGAATTTCGACCGCCCGATTTCGTCTATTTCGTTCAATTATATCTCCACTACTAGGCATTTAAATTCTACTAATAGCATTGAAAACGCTGTTCAATACACAATTTTTATCGCTCGTATTTCAAAAATTAGCATTTTGCCGTTTTTCACCGATTATCGAGTGACGAAATCGAGCGATCGAAATTCAAACATCGCCGCCCTGAAAGTTGTAGCATGTAGTTCTTTCTCCATACTTGAATCAATTTTGGAACTGTTTACACCTCAAGGTTTCCTCATTTGCCGGATCCAAACTGATGGCGTTTATAATTACAACTCCAGAAAATATGTAAAATAACATTTTTAAGAATTACTATCGAGCAACGAAATAATGATTTAGAACATGTCTTGTTGAAAATAACTTATTAGAGCAAAGTTTAACCGTATATACCCTTTCTTAGATTAGATTAGACATAACGGGTGAAATAATTACTAGATTGTTGGAACTTGGATGACATTAACAAGCTGTTAGGTGGGGGAGAAAGCTTATTAGTGAACTTAAGTTTTGTATGCCTTAAATAATAAATGATTTAGTATGCAGTTTAAGCTCCTGACCTTACAGGATCAAAAGTTCAAAAATTCCGGGATTTTTTTGCCTGAAGTATAGTTGAATTATCGAGAAGATGGAATTGCATTTGTAGTGGTTGTATGCTGATAGTACAAGAAAATAGAAAATTCAAATATAGAATGCCTGTAAACAAACAATACACTACTACATATGCAATTCCACGCTCTCGATGATTCAACTATACATATGTATAACACACGAAACCAGGGGTGCAAAACTCCTGACTTCGGCCTAACTCAGCTCCGCTCGGCTCAGCATTGCTCCGAGCAATTATTAGGGTTGACACAACTTGACGACCCTTTGCGTGCACGACCACAGATAAGATAATGGCTTGAATTTTGACAACCCTAAATAGCCGAAAGGGATAGTGCCATATATTAGAAATGGACAGCATGATTCGACCCTGAACCGCTGTCATACTTCGGTTTTGTAGGAAGTTTCCTTTCTGTACGGTAGTACTATTATTTATTCTGTGATGTAACGACGATTGCCGGTTTTTTAGTCTATAGTCAAGAGGTATTAAAACGTACACGTTGTATACAAATAAATTCAGTACAAAGAGTTGTTGTCATTGCTCGTTAAGCCCGATTAAGACGGTTCAAGAACTTTCAGGCGTCCGAACAGTCTATACCTATGGGGCTTTAGCGTGTGATGTAAAGCTAACCTAACATTCGCCACTTAACCTATAATGGCCAAAAAACCATAAAATTTACTAAAAAGGCAGATGTTACCCACAACAAATGCTGAGCGTACCAATGTAACTATCGTTACTAATGTATAACTTGTAATATGCAATACGTTTGTGTACCTAAGTTATTTTGTTATTCCATAATGTAGATTCGCATCCGTTTTATTCCCGCTGTAACAGGGCATTTAATGTGGCATCGTCTTTCTCTCTCATCTCCTATATTTGACTGTAGGTACATAGGAATTTTTGGTATCGTCAATTCGATTATCAACAATGATCAACAATACATTCTTATGAACAATACCTACGTTTATTTTATTG
This sequence comes from Cydia splendana, assembly GCF_910591565.1. Classification (NCBI taxonomy): domain Eukaryota; kingdom Metazoa; phylum Arthropoda; class Insecta; order Lepidoptera; family Tortricidae; genus Cydia; species Cydia splendana. The sequence goes on from NC_085987.1 coordinate 29,849,977, forward strand.
CACAGTATGTTTGCGTGTCCTATCATTCACCTGACCGAACAGGGGCTTGAAATGATCAAATTACGTTAAAACGGACTTTATAACGACGGAGATATGGATTAACAAACATTTAAAAAAATCGAATTGATAACCTTTTAAGATTTGGAAGTCGGTTAAAAATAGCCTACATGCTTACAAACTTGTAACTTGTTGCAAGTGTTGAAGAAGTATGTAAACAATAAATTAATAGCCATAATTAATTACTATAGTTGGTCAAACCAATTTGTCAGTTAATAAGAACAAAGAAAACTATACTCATCCTTTTCTTTTGGGTGCTAGTAGTAATATAGTATGATTCTCTCTGTCTATGTTTGAAATGAGACAGTCCTTTGCAAACTATAATATTACTTACCTTAAACTACGCCATCTTAGTTTGTATCCTGAAACTTTTTGACATTGGAAATGTCTTTTCGTTCGCTCCAGTATACGGTCCGATTTCACGAAAAAGTGCGATCCCCTTATATCTCGGAAAGTTGTGAAAATATGATATTAAAAAATAGGCTCAAAAGACGCATAATCACGAGAGCTGTAAGGTGCAAAAATAATTATTCGAGAAAGTCAAAAACAAAAAAAGTTATGGTCGAAATAGTGAAAATAAAATTCAATTTTTTCCGAAATTTTTGATTTTGGTGCTCGATAATTTGGAAACGAAGAATGATATCAAAAATTTGAGAAAAACGGCTCTGGACAATTTAGTCAGCTACAATTTGAGCCTAAAACAAAGACGATCGGGTTAAGGGTTTGCCCTGTAGCCTAACCTTAAAATAGTCAAAAAGTCAGAACGACATTTTTCACAGGACATTTATGACTTCATGTTTCGCAGAGTTCGTTATCGGTGTTTGTTGTGAATTATCGGGATTATGACGGCAGAATAACACTTGCACTGCGTGGGCTTTCAAAATCGCTGCAGATTTTTCTTGGTCTAACTCTATCTATCCTGTTTGAGACGGGCGTAGATAACGCACTATTCGACAATCTATGCATTCTTGTGGTGGTGGAAATAGAAATAGAGATAGAGGGAGAGGGAGAGGGAGAGGAAGAGGGAGAGGGAGAGGGAGAGGGAGAGGGTTTAATACAACATAAACACACGCTGTTTTGGTCATCGGACTCGTCTCGATGAGCACTTAGGAGAGTAGTACCCAAGATAGAGCTGATGCTGAACCCTGGCTGTACCTAAAGGAACTCAGGTTTGTTGCAACATAGGCACACGCTGTTTTGGTCATCCGACTCGTCTTGATGAGCACTTAGGAGAGTAGTACCCAAGATAGAGCTGATGCTGAACCCTGGTTGTACCTAGCGGAACTCAGGTTTGGTGCAACATAGGCACACGCTGTTTTGGACACCCGATTCGTCATGATGAGCATTACCCAAGATAGCTGATGCTGAACCCTGGTAGTACCTATTGGAACTCAGGTTTGGTGCAACATAGACAAACGCTGTTATGGTCATCTCTCGTCGCGTCAAACTGCTGTCAAGAAAATTTCATATCTTGCAGCAAATGGGCCGCTGCCGATCACCACTTCTCGAGTTGACTACGGATTTGCCGTGTAATAATTTTCTTGTACTTTGAACATTAATATATCCGGCTTATTCATCGAAAAATGAAATATGTACCTATACTTATGCGCCACGGCGACAATTATTCAAACTTGGATACGCGTGTGGAAATTTTGCAATTTGTTTGTTCACATGCGTTATGTCCAGGATACTTGTGTTAGTCTAAGAATAAAATAATTATCATTCAACGTTGTAGTTTTATTTTGTAACTTTTTCCTTATCCAGACTTTCTCGTCGCTCAGCGACAATATTTTTTCGAATTCCGTAGATTCATTTCCAATGTGCTCGATAGTCGTGTGAGGCACGAAATCTGTGAATTTTTGTTTGAGGCCCCCTAGTGGCGAGTTCGAAAAACCAACACGCTCCCAGACACAATCATTATTAGCAAATTAGAGGGCATAACAGTTTAATTTTATACCGCCAGAGGCCCTTCGTTGCCGGCATCTCGGCATGCAAAAGTTTATCAGAAGCTTTAACGACTTTCTATAATTTTTAAATAGTAAATTGTGTTATTTTGACTCTGGCAAAACCGTATGAAAGGGCTAGTAGGCCGAGTAGGCCGCCAACCGTTTGTGATATAGGGTTCACCGGTTTAATCACGTTTTGAATCGATGAAATTACTAAAGAAAGGCCTCAAGATTGGTGTTGATTATCACTATTCGACAATCTATGCATTCATGTGGTACACTACGGAAAAACTACTGCACTGTTAGGCTGCATTTAACATAGTAATTCAAATTCATGTCTAGACAGGCGTGTCTCACTCCGCGATTTCGTCGCTTTGCTATAGGTAGCTAAAAGTACATCCGTTCGGCCCCAATTTTGGGGTTTACCATAAGCCGCGCGTGGCGCTGTCGCCACCTAGCGGCCATATCTGTGCTGATCGTAACAGACGCGTTTTGAGTGAGTCTTCTGTACTTAGTACTATTATTTATTCTGTGGTCTAGATGTGTTATCAAACATAAAAATATCATTTTATAAACCTAAAAAAATAGAATAAAGGAATAAAACTTTGTATTACTACTAACGCCATCTGTTGGAGAAGTGATGAAATTAACATTCGTGCTAATGGTAAGTAATTATTTGTTTTTCTGACAGATGGCGTTAGTAGTAAAAAAAAATGGACATTCTTACACAAATTGTAAAGTCCTACAGTAAGCTCAAGAAGGCTTGTGTTGTGGGTACTCATTCAAACAACGATAGGTACCTAATGTGGTGTTTTCAATTTCAATATTGTCGATGGTGCTTACGCCATTAACAACGATGAATACAAAGGTGGGTTAAAATTTTGGATTCTGACCCACCGCGCTTCGCTCGGATTGATTCCCAATATGGAGTGTAGAAGTAACACACTCTACTTTCCATAATTCCCAATTTAGCAATTAAAGTTTCTTTGAATACTGGAACGGAACATTCAATCTTGCTGTATATTCACATCAGTGAATATACAGCAAGATTGAACACTTAGGAGAGTACGAGTGTGGTTTGAGAAGTAGCTTGGTTCGATAGTAATTCAGGATCTGGTTTTAGCTGGCAGAAGAATAAAAGAATGAGAATAAGATGAAGCCATTAGAATCTCAACTGAGTGAGTTCTTCACATTTTTCATAAGGCTTGGTTTCATAAAAAGTACACAATATTCCTCAACTCATTTGTTTTCAGGTCGAACCAAGTTACTTATCAAACCGCCCTAGTAGCACCCAAGATAGAGCTGATGCTGAACCCTGGCAGTACCTAGTGGAGCTCGGATTTAGTGCAACATAGACATACGCTGTTTTGGACATCCGACTCGTCCTGATGATCACTTGGTAGAGCAGTACCCAAGATACCTGATGCTGAATCCTGGGAGTACCTTGTGGAGCTCGGGTTTTATACAACATAGGCACACGCTGTTTTGGTCATCCGACTCGTCTTGATGAGTACTTAATAGGAAAGTAATAGTACCCAAGATAGAGCTGATGCTGAACCCTGGCTGTACCTAGTGGAACTCAGGTTTGGTGCAACATAGGCACGCTGTTTTAGTCATTCGACACGTCTTGATGAGCACTTGGGAGAGCAGTACCCAAGATAATAGAGCTGATGCTGAACCCTGGCTGTACCTAATAGTTGAACTCTGGTTTGGTGCAATATAAGCACACGCTGTTTTGGTCATCCGACACGTCTTAATGAGCACTTGGAAGAGCAGTACCCACGATAGAGCTGATGCTGAACCCTGGCTGTACCTAGTGGTTCTCAAGTTTGGTGCAACATAGACATACGCTGTTTTAGACATCTGACTCATCATGATGATCTCTTGGTACAGCAGTACCCAAGATAGAGCCGATGCTGAACCCTGGCAGTACCTAGTGGAACTCAGGTTTGGTTCAACATAGGCACACGCTGTTTTAGACATCCGACTCGTCATGATGATCTCTTGGTACAGCAGTACCCAAGATAGAGCTGATGCTGAAGCCTGGCAGTACCTAGTGGAACTCAGGTTTGGTGCAACATAGGCACAACCTGTTTTGGTCATCCGCCGACTCGTCTTGATGAGCACTTAATAGGAGAGTCCCTAGTAGCATTTTCGTTGGGGCCCACGGTGCCAACGGTAGGGAAAACGTTGGGATGAGGTTCGTTCCGTAGCCAACATTAATTTTGTATTGGCCCACCATCGCATTTACCAACATTCCCTGTGGCACAGATGCCCAACAATGGGCCTTTGTGTATTTTGGTACCGTTGGCTAAACAACGATAATATTCGTTGGCCCAATGATGACATATATCGCATTTACCAACATTGGCAGTGGCAGTGATGCCCAACAATGGGCCTTTGTGTATTTTGCTACCGTTCGCTAAACAACGATAACATTCGTTGGCCCAATGGTGAAAAAATACCGCATTTACCAACATTGGCTGTGGCACGGATGCCCAACAATGGGCCTTTGTGTATTTTGGTAACGTTGGCTAGTCAAGGAAATCATCCGATGGCCCAATGATGACAAATATCGCATTTACCAACATTGGCTGTGGCACTGATACCCAACAATGGGCCTTTGTTTATTTTGGTAACGTTGGCTAATCGACGATATCATCCGATGGCCCAATGACGACAAATATCGCATTTACCAACATTGGCTGTAGCATTGAGGCCTAACAATGGGCCTTTGTGTATTTTGCTACCGTTCGCTAAACAACGATAACATTCGTTGGCCCAATGGTGACGAATACCGCATTTACCAACATTGGCTGTGGCACTGATGCCCAACAATGGGCCTTTGTTTATTTTGGTAACGTTGGCTAATCAACGATATCATCCGATGGCCCAATGACGACAAATATCACATTTACCAACATTGGCTGTAGCATTGATGCCCAACAACGGGCCTTTGTTTATTTTGGTAACGTTGGCTAATCAACGTTATCATCCGATGGCCCAATGACGACAAATATCGCATTTACCAACATTGACTGTAGCATTGATGCCCAACAATGGGCCTTTGTGTATTTTGGTAACGTTGGCTAATCAACGATATCATCCGATGGCCCAATGATGACAAATATCGCATTTACCAACACAGACTGTGGCACTGATGCCCAACAATGGGCCTTTGTTTATTTTGGTAACGTTGGCTAATCAACGATATCATACGATGGCCCAATGACGACAAATATCGCATTTACCAACATTGGCTGTAGCATTGAGGCCTAACAATGGACCTTTGTGTATTTTGCTACCGTTCGCTAAACAACGATAACATTCGTTGGCCCAATGGTGACGAATACCGCCTTTACCAACATTGGCTGTGGCACGGATGCCCAACAATGGGCCTTTGTGTATTTTGGTAACGTTGGCTAGTCAAAGATATCATCCGATGGCCCAATGATGACAACTATCGTATTTACCAACATTGGCTGTGGCACTGACGCCTAACAATGGGCCTTTGTGTATTTTGGTACCGGTGGCTAAACAACGATAACATTCGTTGGCCCAGTGAGCACAAATATCGCATTTACCAACATTGGCTGTGGTACTGATGCCCAACAATACCAGTTGAGTTTGCTTGTGGCGTCACTAGATGGCGTTACTGTCTCCAAACATCGAAGTTATAGTTATTTTCTCCATTATTCCGGATATAATCATAATATTTTTTTAAAGTAACTTATAAATCTAATAGCTATAACTATAAAATTTATACATAAATTTAAGAAATTGTATATTACCAACATTTTCTCAATTTAAATCTCAAAAAACATAAATCTCGCTTACGAAGTTTCGAAGTGCGGTTAGTATATATACAAATTAGAGTGTATAGTAAGTGTACTTGCTTCGGCAGTACATATATACTAAAATTGGAACGATACAGAGAAGATTAACAACAACTGCTGCCTAGCCTAGGGCCTTCATGTGGATACAACCAATGCCTACCGTAGTGTAATTGTAATATTTATCAGCAAAGGCCCAACGTCGTATTACACAACCACTTACTTAACGTAGGGTAACTGTAGGATTCGTAAACAAAAGCCCATTACATAATTAGACTGTAGGCACACTATAAATTACACAACTATTTACCTACGGTAGTATTGTAAGAATCCTACACAAGGCCCAACGTTAAAGTTACAATGTTGGCCCTTTGTGGGACAAGCTGTGTTGGGCCTTCAACCTGGTGCACGACTACCTACCGACCTACCTGACTTGCCGTTGGGTAATTGTTGAATTTGCAAACAGAAGCACAACGAAAAAATTGCCCTTTTTAATTTTTTTGCAGTTGGCCCTACAGCAAGCCATACGGCCAAATGTAACAATTAACCAACCATCAAACAAATGCGTATAGGCCCAACCACGGCCCAACCAAAACCACCACCGTTGAATAATTGTATGATTTATTTAAATAGGCCCAACGAAAAAATTACTCTAATGGCCCTCTGTTGGGAATCTTCGGGAGGGCCTTTGTCGAGGGCCCTCCAGCAAATCGTACGGCCAAATGTAACAATTAACCAACCATCAAACAAATGTGTATAGGCCGAACCACGGCCCAACCAAAACCACCACCGTTGAATAATTGTATGATTTATTTAAATAGGCCCAACGAAAAAATTACTCTTATGGCCCTCTGTTGGGAATCTTCGGGAGGGCCTTTGTCGAGGGCCCTCCAGCAAATCGTACGGCCAAATATAACGGTTGCCCAACTATTACGTAAACAAAGGCCCAACAAAATCCCTACAAGAAAATGCTATTAGGGGTAGTACCTAAGATAGAGCTGATGCTGAACCTTGGCAGTACCTATTGGAACTCAAGTTTGTTGCAACATAGGCAAACGCTGTTTTGGTCATTTCACTCGTCTTGATGAGCACTTAGGAGAGCAAATCATATGTGTGTTTATATGCGGAGCAGCGTGATTACCGCCAGTAGGTGTCCAGACGGGATAGTTTTTCGCTCAATTGTGTGGTGTGGACGCAAAAATAAATTCAAGGACATTGGCTCGCTGACCCAAATTATGTAGGAAAGCCAGTTGGCTTCCTTACAAAAAGTACCTACTGGGCGACCGTGTAGGATGTAATAAGCGCTTATGAAATTGTATATATTACGTGTGGATGATATTGGCAATTTGATTTTGTCGTCTGGACACGTTTTTAATGGACAAAGTAAAAGCTGTAACAGACAGGCGTACCGGACAGCGACCGGGGTCCGTTTAGTATATTTCTTTCTTGTTCTCATTTATCTTCCTGCCGCCCAGAATTTTTTCGTCAAAGATGGGATACAAGCCCAGAGGCCTTTTTTTAGGTTCACATGGTTCCGCCCCAAGACTTCGACATATGATTACATTGTCATAGCATTGTATCATGGGTGTGAGATTTTTTTAGCATCATAAGGGGTATCAGTAGAAGGTTAAGAAACCATAGAAACACCGAAATTCGATGTCTTTTTTATAGGACTCCGGCCGCTGCCTCAACAAAGTGGTTTTTCTTAGATTGTGTATTTCTGAATTTATTAAAATAATTAATGTACCATGACGTTGATTTGCCCCGCTTCTGTAACATATTTTAAATATATCACAGTTAAATAACGCATTTCATGTAAAATTTTATTACGAAACAATTTTTTCCTACCTTTGCCACATGCTAACAATAATATTAGCCACAAGCAGCATATTATATCTTACTTTGACTATTGGATTATAAAAATACAGTGAATATTCAATTCCGCTACAAATATAATGACCACCAAAAAATACTTTGGTACCCTAAATAACAAAATCATGCTTACCAAAAAAATTTACTGAACACCAAAAAAATAAGGCCTAAAATTACAAAAGTACCACCATTTTAATTACGACTGCACTTAATTGTATTCGAATACCAAATATATTGAATGATCACCAAAAATCATTAATGATCACCAAATCTTGAAGACCAAATTAATGCGATATTTTCACCTAAATAAACCACTATGATTACCAAAAAATGTATACGTTTTAGACATCCGACTCGTCATGATGATCTCTTGGTACAGCAGTACCCAAGATAGAGCTGATGCTGAACCCTGGCAGTACCTAGTGGAACTCAGGTTTGGTGCAACATAGGCACACGCTGTTTTGGTCATCCGACTCGTCTTGATAAGCACTTAGAAGAGTAGTTAGTACCCAAGATAGAGCTGATGCTGAAGCCTGGCAGTACCTATTGGAACTCAAGTTTGTTGCAACATAGGCAAACGCTGTTTTGGTCATCCGTCACATCTTGAAGAGCGCTTGGGAGAGCAGTAACCATGATAGAGCTGATGCTGAACCTTGGCTGTACCTAGTGGAACTCAGGTTTGGTGCAACATAGACACACTCTGTTTTGGTCATCCAAGACGTCTTGATGAGCACTTGGGAGAGCAGTACCAAAGATAGAGCTGATGCTGAACCCTGGCTGTATAGTGGAACTCAGGTTGATGCAACATAGGCCCACGCTATATTGGTCGTCCGTCGCATCTTGAAGAGCGCTTGGGAGAGCAGTACCCATGATAGAGCTGATGCTGAACCCTGGCCGTACCTAGTGGAACTCAGGTTTGGTGCAACATAGGCACACGCTGTTTTTGTCATCCAACACGTCTTGATGAGCACTTGGGAGAGCAGTAACTAAGATAGAGCTGATGCTGAACCTTGGCTGTACCTAGTGGAACTCAGGTTTGGTGCAAGATAGGCACCTACAGTTTAGGTTATCCGACTCGTCGTCGTGTGCCTATGTTGCAGGGTCCCTCTAGCTAGGTGGATCAATTCATTTTTTTCTAATCGCCTTCAAAAACAAAGGAGGTTCTCAGTTTGATCCGTATATTTGTATGTATGTCTGTAGGTGCCTTGCCTTGACTTGCCTTGCCAGAGGTATGTACCACCAATGGCGTACCTCTGCAGTGGATCAAAGGACACAGCAACTCACGAGGTAACGATGCAGCCGACATCTTGGCGAGAGGAGGCTCGGAACTAAAGGTGGCAGGACCTGAGCCAATGCTACCTCTGCCATATGCCTGGCTCCGGAACACGCTGCGACACAACACCAAGGTAAACCACCAACAATACTGGTCTAACCTAGGCACATGCAGGCAGGCGAAGGAAGCCCTCCCGACACTCAACCCGACTTCGACAGCTGAAGAGACCACAGCTCCGGCTTATAGCTGGGGCAATAACTGGCCACGCCTCATTTAACAAGCACCTATTAACCCTACGTGTTACAGATAGCCCCCTCTGCAGAGCATGCATGGAGGCAGAGGAGACAGCCGCCCACGTCATTCTCGAATGCCCAGGGGTGGCAAAATACCGGGCACAACACCTCGGCTCACCGGGGTCTCCCAGAAGTCGTCGGCAACGTCAAGGGTCTGCTAGGCTTCTTGGTAGAGTTGGGTTGGCAAGAATAGTGCCGCCAACCCATCACGCAAAATAGGACGAATATGACGAAAGGAAATATGACGTCGAGTTGCGGAAACCAAGCCCGCGAAAACCTATAACCTATATGTATGTCTGTATGTTTGTTCGCGATTATCTCGCGTTTGGCTAAACTGATTTTGAAGCGGTTTTCAGAAAAGTATTTGTTAAATTCTGGAGAAGGTTTTAGTATACATGGATGGTACCACTTGGACCCGATAGGTGGCGCTGCTATCGGTATATCGTGAAATTTGATTTGCTGAGACCGACTTAGATGGAATTTCGTGTTTAGATTATATAGATGAAATGGTGGGAGTGGGAGTGTGAGACAACAACAGTGGGAGTGCGGGTAGGAGTGGTAGTGGGAGTGGGAGTGCGAGTAGGAGTGGGAGTGGGAGTATAAGGTCTGTCATTTACATGCCTATATACTCGTATCTTGACGAGTCTTTTGAGAGTTAACTTTTTCATTATAAATCTTAATCTATTTGGGCCGATATATAATATACGCCCCGGATCCGCATGGGTAGTTCAACTAATTTACAAATTATACACGTAAACCTTTCCCAAGAATCACTCTATTGAAAAGTGAAAGCCGCGTAAAAATCCTTTCAGTCGTTTTTGAGTTTATCGCGAACATAAAGACAGACGAGGTGGGGGACTTTGTTTTATTTTATAATATGTATTGAGATGTATTGATTTTAACCCTAGGCAAACTAAGTTACAGGCAAAAATATTATCTATACCTAACTATTGACATATCGTTTAACACCGAAACGTCAAAGTTTCGTCGCGATTATCCGATAGGATAACCATCGCCAACACTAGTACTAGCTCAAAACTAAATGGAGAGCCCGTCTATGTATAAACAAACTAATTTTATAGCTCAAAACCTAAAATAAATAAAGTACCTGTCACTAAAAAGTAAAAAAAAAAAAAAGTAAAAAATATAAATAAAATAAAAAAAACAAAACCAAAATTTTATTTCTTTTTTAACAAAAAGGGAACCGCCTTCAAAAACCAACCCACTGAAAAGCATTAAATATTTTTTTATATACCCCACCCCTATCCTTATCCATTCGTTATCCCGTCCTAAAGCAAAATACTGCCAAAAAGTAATTAATACCTAATAATAAGCAAATTAATAACCATCCGGGTAATTACTTAGTTTTTGAAGGCGGTGCCAAACCAACAAAAACATTATTTGCTGCCAAACACAAAAAATAGGAGTACATAGTTAGTAGTGCGAGAACTAAATTAATGAGTAAACTATGTATGTATATCTTTTTTATGCAAGTACTTAAGTGGAACGTTCTTCGTTTCTAAAATTTTGGTTCTCTAACATTTTGGTTTGGCACCGCCTTCATAAACCAAGTAATTACCCGGATGCTTATTAATTTGCTTATTATTAGGTATTAATTACTTTTTGGCAGTATTTTGCTTTAGGACGGGATAACGAATGGATAAGGATAGGGGTGGGGTATATAAAAAATATTTAATGCTTTTCAGTGGGTTGGTTTTTGAAGACGGTTCCTTTTTTTATAAGAAATAAAATTTTGGTTTTTGTTTTTGTTTTTTTATTTTATTTTTATTTTTTAGTTTTTTATTGGTTTTACTATTTATTACCTATGTGTTTAATTATTATTTCCTCACAACTACATACATCATCTGTTTTGGAAGGTTACTTCTAGATTGATCCTATATTTGTCAACATATAGATTTGATCTGATGATTGAGATCCGTTGGGAATTGAGGAACCTCAAATCCATACTCCATAAGTACTAATAAACAAGGAAGTCTGTCTGTCTGTTACCTCTTCACGCTTAAACCGCTGAACCGATCGATGTAGATGAAATTTGGTATAGAGATTGTTTGAGTCCCTAGGAAGGACATAGGATAGTTTTTATCCCAGAAATCATCCCTTAAAGGGGTGGAATTTTTTATGGGGACTTAACAACAACTGCACAACAAACTTTGTCAATAGGAACTGTCCCCCCCCCGCGCCCGGGCGGTGTAGCACCGGCGCTGCTGGTGCACGATTTAGTTGAAATTTGGTATAGAGATAGTTTGAGTCCCCGGGAAGGACAAAGGGTAGTTTTCATTCAAGAAATCACCCTTGAATGAAAGGGGTTGAAAAGGGAGGTTGAAGTTTGTATAGGGAATCAACAAAACGCAAGATTGAACAAAATAATAGTTAGGTACCTACCTAAATTAATAATTCCACGCTGACGAAGTCGCGGGCAAAAGCTGATGTTATAAATAGGCAATATGTATTAACTATTATATACATACGAAGTACCTATTACTGTTGTTACATTTATGCCAACAAAGCAAGCATTATTTCATTCAAAAATTAACATTTGAAAATCTGGATTTTCTAATGATGATCAACGTAACTAACTCGGCACAAACGTTCGGCAATTCGTTTTCTTTATTAGGTAAAATGTTGGTAAAGTAAGCTATGCTCCTAAAGTGCCTATTAAGATAAAGGAACTGGTCATGAAGACCCCATACCTACAATGGTCAACGCTTGTTGCTTGAGCCATTTGAAACAGTCATGGAGTGAACTAGTGTCATGTCATGGCAGGCGAATTAAATAAATTATTAAAGTTGTTTTGTAGATTAATTTATTTTCCCGTAAGTAAATTAGGTAATAGGTACCTGTGTGCCATTTTTTTCCGTACGATCATTACATCTAGGTTTTTACTACCGAGTCTACAGAATACAGAAAAAAGGCATATAATTAGCAATGTTGAAGATTCTTTATCCATAGTTCACATAATTCGCATTCATTTTTGGCAGCACTTGAAACACAAGCAAAGCTTAAAGCTTTGGTTTAGCGAATCGATCGGAGCAAGTTAGCGTAGGTCCACGCCGGATATGAAAATATGAGTTGCAGGTAACATGTAACTGGACCCTCGTGGAACTGTGGACTACCGTTATACTTTGCATCGATCGCAAGGGCAAGGGTAGTGACAGATGAATTGTTAAAGGTTTCTCACATTTTGGCAATGGTGCGCGGTAGGCGGGCGCGGCGGCGTATTAGGGCGGCAAGTGAGAGGCGAGAGGTCGATAAGCAGTGTGGTGCGCTTAGTCGAGGAGGACGGTCGCGCGAGCCCAGGCCCTCCTCGCGCAACACGCGCCTTTCGCGCCTTCAGGAAATCACTCGCTGGCGACCGCCACCCGCCTGCGAGAACCGCTACTCCACGACAACCCGCACTAACGACGAAGTGAGTATACTGAAACTGTAGTTTCGCTTCGTCACTCTGCAGGCAACCTGTAGGTTGTAAATCCCTAATTCACTGCACCGCCGACGTTTGTAACGTTTTACAAAACTGCACGTTGTATCTGTGGCTTGACGGGTGATTCCTTCTTGCAAATGCATATAAGTTACGTATCTAATGTTTAGTCTTTCACTTTTGATACAAAATGACTTTTACTTGGTTAGTGTAAGTGTTGTTTGTGTTGACAGTTAAAATAAGAATTGTTAAGTTATTTTAAGATTTTTACTGTATTTATTTAGCAAACCTGTCCGAATTTAAGTATTAAATATTTTAAGTAATTTCGGTCAGGTTTGTCAAGAATTTGTAATAGTTTGTAATTCAATCAACATATATTTGGTAAGTAGGTATATTAGTAAAATGCTAAATGTTGTATTAGTTACACTTGACGGACTACAGCTCTCATACTAATACAATACGCTTGACTGAATATTGTCAGACCTTATCTCTGCAATAAAGTCCATGGGTTAATAAACAAAGGTAGAGAAAAATAATTGCAGGTGGGTGAGCACGTCCGACCAGTCCGAGGTATCTATACAAGGAGGTCATTAAATGCTTGGCTGACCTGGGCATCGGGCTGTTTGTAGTAATTGTTTGAGATTGGAGGTCAGAATTTATTACTTAGATCATCACTTTTGGTCAAATTATATAACACATACTTAATTGCAATTTATGACTAAATAATATTTTTTCATTTTATTGGTTTACGACAGTCAACGTGGTATCAGTAATTCCATTCAGGCAATTGAACAAAAACTTGTTCACATAACTAAATATTATTGAATAACTATCTATTTTATGTAGGTAGGTATGTACGTAATAAAACGTAAAAAGCTTAAATAAAGATTTTTTGAATATCCGATCTCAATTGAGTGGGTGTATAAATTAGGGTCAAAAGTAAACAAAAGCACTTGTTCGCAAAAACGAATTACTGCACCGCTAATAGAGTTAGACCAAGACAAGTTTGCAACGATTTTGATAGCACACGCAGTGCAAGTGTTATTCTAAACGTCAAACTTCTATTAAATATATGACGTATAAATAACACTTGCATTGCGGGTGCTATCAAAATCGTTGCAGACTTCTCTTGCTCTAACTCTAACTCTAATACCACTAAACATCCACTCGACTCCACGGCGAACCTGTCAGGTTATAATTACCCATATTTCTGCAGTAGGGAACTTAATTAATTAATCAAGGTGCAAACTTTTAATGACACTTATACAAACAGTTACTTACCTAGAGAAACGTTACGAAAGGTTGTCATGACATCCGCTAGTAACTTTTAATGAACGGGAACAAATATTAGATAGGGAAGTATTTAAATGAACAGCCGTTTTTAAAACTGATCTGCTAAAGAAAATAGCCATTATTTTGACAGCATACAAATATATTATTTTGCTGGCAATAAATAAAAATGGGGCTACAACTCATGTTCAACAAATAGGTAATTCATAAACGGTCAACATTATAAACCAATATCGGTCTGCTTCTGTTATAATTTATCAGCTTAATAAATAATTGAGCTGCAAAATTATTATTTGGTCAGCAAGATTTAATATTTGCTGACCGAGTATCAATTTCGGCTGACCAAATATATATATTTCGATGAACAATAATATTATTGTTCACCGAAATAGAAATATTCTGCAGATCGATTAAATTACACCCTATTAGATACAGACTAGACTAGACAATAGTATACCCACCTACAGTCACTACAGTGCCTACATTCTATTTGAGACCTCGGAGGCGTACTCTGAGGTTATGAATTTGATCTTGATTTGTTAGAGATATGATTAGTCAGTGTTAAAAGTGACTTTTCTGTGACACTGACAGATCATATCTATTACAGAACCAGATCAAATTCATAACCTGTTATTACAATCAGAATATGCATCTAGTAGTAGTAGAGATATTATTGAACGAAATACACGAAATCGAGTGGTCGAAATTCAAAAATCATTCCCTAGATGCTGCCCTTGTCCGTGCACAATGCATGGTCGGTAAGTATTACGCGTGTTATAGAAATTACAAAACTGTACCTAATTTAAATCTGTGAGTGTTTATATAAAAATATATATATATATATATCTGAGTTGCTTAGTGTTAATTCAATCTGTGAGTGTTTACTTATGTAAATGTATCTAAGGTAAATCTTCGTGCTAGATTAAGAATCAAATTACTAGTAGCTCAGTCCAAGTGCTTTGATTCTCGCTAAGCAGGCGATACTGTCCGGCTTGCGATGATAAATAAGTTAATAGCGGAAGGTGCTGGGCCTAAAATTAGGCGTTGCGTGAACAAGAGATTTCCTTTGGCAGGATTGGTCCTTAGGACCCAAGAATGGATTAAAGAAGTGGAGCCACCGAGATTTTTGATGTAAATTTTTAGGGGGGGTACTCACAATTTGATCTTGATATCTATATCATTTAAGCTAAAAGGCCAAGTTTGGTATCGTTTTCGTATAAATCGGGGATGCCGAATTCATTTATGATATCATAATGACACCATTCCGAAGTAAAAACACATAAAATATGAAAAAAATACTTTTTTGTTAATTCCTCTTCACGCTTAAACCGCTAAGCCAATTTAGTTAAAATTTGGTACAGAGATAGTTTGAGTCCCAGGGAATAACATAGCATACTTTTAATGTCAAAAATTATACCTTAAGGGTGTGAAAAGGGAGGTGGAAATTTGTATGGGGATTCAATAACCGCTGAACCGATTTAGATAATATTTAGTATAGAGATATTTTGAGTCCCGGGGAAGAACATAGGATAGTTTTTATTTAAAAAAAATCTCTTATAAGTGAAAAGGAAGTTGTAAGATTGTACGGGGAATCAATAACGGCTGAACCGATTTAGATGAAATCTATGTCTACATCTTTGATTTAGTTGAAAATGATACTAAACTAGACATAGAACATCATTATTAACCTCAGACGTCGCCGACGCTTAAAACCCCCTACCCCCCCACCTGCCTCAAAAATCTGGGTGGCTCCACTTCTTAAATACATTTTAGGAACACAAAGATAAATTCTGCCAAAGGAAATCTCTTATTCAGTGAACGCCGTGGTTGACCTTTTTATGGCCTGAGCACACTCGACTATAACCAATGGGAGGAAAAATTGACATGTGTTGCTAGCTGACCTAAATATAGTTGTAAATCGTAAAAAAAAGGGAGACACAAACCGCTTTGTAATGCTTTCGATCCGATTGTACTATCAAGTAATTTTAATGTAGGTACCTAATCGTTTTACCATTTATTAATTCACAATATGAACTCCGAACTTCCGAACTTGCGACATTAGGCAGTCTATGTCAGGAATTCAATAGGAAATGGATGTACAGTCGCCATCAGATATATCGGGGCGGATAAGGCGCTCACAAATGTCTGAACACGTCTCTATTGTCATCAAGGCGTTAGAGTGCGTGTTCAGATATTTTTGAGCACCTCGGACGCTCCGATATATCTGATGGCGACTGTACATAGGTAACACTTTTACTAAATCCCCTCTTATATGTGTGAGTGAAAAGTTCTACTTAATAGACATTCAATTTTTGTAATCTGTAATACCTACTAGTAGGTAGTTTGCTCCGAACTGGGAACTCGCGGTTCGCCAAAAACTCTATATAGTATATACTAGGTAGGTTTATGTAGGTTTAGGTAGATTCATAGACATATATTAATTTAATTAATAAAATATAATGTCCTCAACTACAAGTTTACCTAATTTCATTTAAGTTAGAACAAATTTAATTATGTTATTGCGTAACAAACTATCCTCAGAGTTCAGTTTAAAGACATCGAAATGCCGAGACACGCTCCTAGCCAGCCATGTTTTGAATGTAAAGGGGCCCACTGATTAACAGTCCGCCGGACGGAATCGGCCTGTCAGTTAGAACAAAAAGTTGACAGTTCCGAACAACTGACAGGCAGATACCATCCGTGAGCCCCTTTGAACTTGGCCTCGCTTTGCTCGCTTGTTTGTTAACGTATGATTTGCAAACTTGCTTGCTTTGCTTATCTTTCAAGTTTGATTATTCCTGTCCACTTATGATTCTACATATTTTCATAATAAGATATAAATTGACAATCTATACATATAATACTTTAGAATAATTTCGTTCATGAATACCTACACAATACTTTACAAGTAGATACTAGGTAAATTTAAAAACGTTGAATTTGACTTTAGCTAGGCAAATTAATATGACATCGTTTCCTGATCTTTTAAAACACCCATAATTAAATCTAACCGAAAATCACGCATAATGGCTCTTCTACACGATGCGCCAACGTCGGCCAATCCAAGGGACACATTTATGCGTTAGAGGGAGCAAGTGATATTGCTATCTCATTCTACCGCATAGCTGCGTCCCTTGGATTGGCCGACGTTGGCGCATCGTGTAGAGGAGCGATTAGGTACAGTACAGTGGACAAATTTAACCAAGAGGTGACAAGGAAGGAGAACGATTTATGAGTTTCATGAAATTATTAATATGTACAACTTAATTAAATATTTATACATATAATGATTTAGATTTAGATTTGTATGCTTATGTGTTTTTTTGCAAACTGTACTACACGCAATAAGGGCTTTAGTATTTTTTTTACCTACCTATAACATTAGATATCTCTCAACATAACTAGCTAACAATGAGCAACAAGTATCGCCAGCAATGTTGAGATATGCGGTGTTAATAGGGGGTACCTATTACTGCAATGTTCTGCCGCCAGAGTGCAGCACTAAGCTAGCTAGTAAACCATAGAGTAACTTATACATACTGTGCCATAACGTCTAGCCGCCCATACGTCAAACCTTGCCAAGCAAAATTAAATTTTATTTTGTCAACACAAAGTTCAAATTAGAATGGAACAGGAGACCTTTTCACAGACAATAAAATATTATGACATTGATGCTTAGCGGATATAACCAAACGGAGACGACATGTCTATGATTTTCGGTACAAAATAGTCTGCCGTTTTTTGCGGGGGAGGGGCACATCAAATGTATACGTAACGTCAAAATAGGCATGTCAGATAAACGTCAGACCATACATGTGGTTGACCATTGGCCGCCTATTTTCGACAGAGGGGAACGCCTGTCTCTAAGCATTGATGCTTCAAGGCGGTTTGTTAATAAGGGCCTACCGGGAAAATCAAAAATCAAGATACCGTAAACCGGGGATACTTTGATCTATTGTTTGATCTAGAGTTTAGGACCATTTTTTGACGATCCTAATATACGTAAAAATATGAAATAAAAATATAATAATCGGTTTTTCTCTTCTTTCAGCCTGCCAAATAAAAAAAAATTAGGACTTATAATTTTTTTCAGAAAAACATAAAAACAACGTGATCAAAGTTATATTGAGAATGGGGTTACTTTGAAACCACTACTTTTTTTGCTGACAATCTAAAGTAGACCCTCTAATAAGCCCGTAAAAAATAAAAAAATAAAAATTTGTTAAGTACTTTTTAAGTTATATATTTTTTTAAGGTGTGGGGTTACTTTGATAACATACCAAATGATACAAATTAATAACTTTAAGCGCTTATTAGATCATTTACTATAAATAACGTAGGGGTTTAACTTATCATCGCACTTAGCAACAGATTTTTGAATTGCAAGCTTTTCCGTTTCAGTAAATTTGGTCTGTGCCTTTGATATGTTGCCTTTATACTTATTGTATAAAGTTCTATATAAAATATTGTATGCTTTCCATGGCGCACGAATAGATTTTAATCCCGCCACTATTTTTTCAAGTGCATCATTGTGTTGTTCTATTACTTGGTATTTTTTGTAGTCTCGTTACTCGATTTTTTTTTGTAATCTCTGGCATTGTTTCTATAAAAGAATATGCATTATTATTTATTGTAGAATTAATACCCTGGTGGGCAGGTGGCCTCACGCACGTATGATAAAAAACCTAAATCAAAGCCGCAGGATAAAATATAGCCAATTTCCACCCAGAAAGTTAATTCCATACAATAAAAAAGGGTAAAAGAATGTTTTAAATCAGATAAGCAGTTCCGGAGATCAACTCCTACATACAAACTTATAATTTTACATCCTCTTCCTCTTGCACTGACTCAAACGATACTTATTTATTAAAGCCTGTCAACAGTTTATTTGACCCTCACCATTTTGCGGATTTTCAATGGTACTATTAATTTCTTTTACTGGCAACAAGTACTCTTTGACAACGAACGTTGGATGTCATCGAATGTCACCGATGTAAACAAACGGAAAATATCTACGAATATATTCAAATATAAACGGTTTTATTACAAAAATGCCAAAAAAAATCCAAAGATGCGAAAAAAATTGTAGTGAATGCAATCAAATACTTACAGCTTAAAAAAGACGAAGGATTACATAGCATTCCAATAAACAATGTTTTAAAGTTGGTTGTTGACATGACCGGTATTGACATTTTATAGTGCGGTTGTATTGAACTGGTTAGTTGTTTGGTTTAAACTTTAATATTTCCTTTAATATTTCATTTAAGGTTTATGTAGATCGACGATAAAAAATATTTCTAAAAATAATGAGACGGTCTTGACTTTGCCCCCTGTACAAAACAAAGCCCCACACAAAAAAAGAATTCAAATAGACGACTTCGATAAATGTGCCATAAGGCATAAAATTCATGAATTTTATGCCGTGCGAAAACAAGTACCGAGTATCAAAACTCTGCTCACTGCTTTGAAAAAAGACATTGGATTTACAGCCAGCAGAGAGTACAACTTACGAAAACTGATGCACAGTATGGGATTCAAATATAAAAAATGCAGAAACCAACGGTCAATATTGATGGAGCGTTCCGATATTGTGGTTTGGCGTGAAAGTTATTTGGATCAAATACAAGAAGTAATATGCCTATAGTTTATTTGAACGAGACCAACATTCATACTTCTCTGAACCACGCCAAATGTTGGCAGAGTGAAAATGAACCTGGAGTATCGAAAGCCGTTTCAACAGGGAAACGATATATTATTGTTCATGCCGGTGGACCATCCGGATTTGTTCCTAATGCACTTTTGGTATATAATGATAAAGGAAAAAAAACCGGGCAAGTGCGAGTCGGACTCGCGCACGAAGGGTTCCGTACCATAATGCAAAAACCGGCAAAAAAAAACGATCACCCATCCAAGTACTGACCCCGCCCGACGTTGCTTAACTTCGGTCAAAAATCACGTTTGTTGTATGGGAGCCCCACTTAAATCTTTATTTTATTCTGTTTTTAGTATTTGTTGTTATAGCGGCAACAGAAATACATCATCTGTGAAAATTTCAACTGTCTAGCTATCACGGTTCGTGAGATACAGCCTGGTGACAGACGGACGGACGGACGGACGGACGGACGGACGGACAGCGGAGTCTTAGTAATAGGGTCCCGTTTTACCCTTTGGGTACGGAACCCTAAAAAGCAGATTACCATGATTCGATGAATCAAAATAATTTTAAGAAATGGGTTACGCAGAAATTAATTCCCAATCTAAGTGAACCCACATGTATAGTTATGGATAATGCCCGATACCATTCCTTTCGCATTCATAAACCACCAACATCTGGCGACAGAAAGCATGTGATTGCAGAGTGGCTGCGTTCGAATAAAATTTCATTTCCACAAAAAGTATCCAAAGCTAGATTGGTGGAGATTTTGAGATGTCACAAACCTGAACCAATATATGAAATAGACACGATTCTCTCCACATACGGACACAAAGTGATAAGATTACAGCCATATCACTGTGATTTAAATCCTATTGAGATGATTTGGGGCATTGTAAAAGCTAAAGTGGCAACTAAAAATGTGTCTATCGATAATAAGCCTTTTCTAAAGCTTGTTGAAGATAGTTTTCAGGTATAAAACTTATTTTAATATTTAGAATTTAGTTAAGTTATGTAAATTATTTTGAATTATAGACTGAATTCAAAATAATTTACATAACTTAACTAAATTCTAAATATTAATCATTAATGATTTAAATTTTTAATAAATTATTATTAGAGATGCACCGGATATTCGGTTACTATCCGGTATCCGGCCTATCCGGCCATTATTTTAATATCCGGCCGGATACCGGATAGTGCCCTACTATCCGGCCGGATACCGGATAGTAACATTGCTTGATTTCGGAGTAAACAATTTGAATTTAAGAAACAGTCACGGTCATAATCGTACTCGTTTATTATTTAAAAACAATTTAAACTTTCAACTGACTTGCATGCGCACTCATTTCGAACCTAGAAATGAGTCCGCGCGAACGTTCACTAGGAAACAGATCAAACCTGCACAATGCGCACCTGAAAAACCGAAATGAAGGTATAGTTGAGCCGGCCGAATATTCTGCGGCCGGACACCGGATATTCGGCCGATGGTCAGGCCGAATATCCGGTATTCGGTATCCGGCCAAACAACTATCCGTTGCATCTCTAATTATTATCGTAATAGGAAGTAACTCAAGAAAATTGGAGCAATTGCTGTGACCATGTTAAAAAAATTGAAGACGATTATAGGAATAAAGGTCCTATAATCGAATTGGAGACTGAACGTTTTATAATCGAGGTTGGTGGTCCTGAATGCAACACAACATCTGATGAAAATCAGACTTCGTCAGAGTCAGAAAACGAAGGATATATAAATATTGAATATTTAGAATCAGATTTAGACGAATAGGTAAATTGAAAGAACCGAATTCTCTGTAAGCAATGTTTTGACATTATACGAGTATCAACATGAAGCCAATGCCCACTACCCCGACTATACATGACGTACGCACATTATTGCCATACGTAAGCTGTTTGCAGCGACACTATCTCAGGGTTAAATAAACTGTTGTCAGGCTTTATATAACTATTGAAAAATATACATTAAAAAATCGTAAGCTGCCAAAATAATTCATGGTGTTACTTTAACATTTTGATCAATTTCACCACGTATAAGTGACCAAAGACACCCCGACCCATAAATTCCCCGGCTAGGTGCGCATGTGTAGGTTGTCGAATTCGGGTATTTTTTTATAAACTCACGAATAAACACTGATTAACCTAAGACACTATAAAATTACATGTTTAATACATTTGGCACAAATACAGTCAAAGTTTTTCAACCAAGAAAACCAGGAAGAAAAGCGTACCCGCCATTAATATTTTTTTTCTACACGAAATATTAATAATTACTCTCGCATCCGATTACTACGTGGTTAAGCAACTATCAGTGTTGCCAATAACAAAAAATAACTGCGAAGGTATTTTTCAATTCGTTAAAACAAGCACTTTAGTAGCGGAGGGAAGTTGTTATCAAAGTCGACCCGCAAATCAAAGTAGGTTTACGGTACATAACGAAATTTCTATTTTCTTGTTTCGCGGTAGTTTGTGATTGTGATGGATAGTGGTAGTGGCGCCCCCTACGCAGAGTTTTGCGTAATATTCCCTATTGGCGGATTTTTATTGAGCCGTACCTAACAAATTTCTACAATATGGTGTCATCCGGCAGAAAACATGAAACGGCCAAAAAGCTAACCGGTGCGTCCCGTCTCCCATGTCGCTCATAACTACATATTTAGTAGGTACTGTATGTACTGTGGGAAATAAACCTTCCTTGCATTGATCAAAGCAGAATTTTGAGAATCTCAATTTTTATTTTGTAATTTTAAAATATTAGTTTAGAAGTTATTTAAGAAAATAGCCAAAAAAAGATCATCCCGACCCGTAGACGGGTTTTTGAAGGCAATTCACTCGCGTTTCACATATAAAAAATACATTGTTAAAAATTGGGTAATATACGGAACCCTTGGAACGCGAGTCCGACTCGCACTTGTTTATTTTTTGTTTCGGGTTAGGTAAGCTATTTGCATGCCAAGTTTATGTTTACCAGATAGGACCTTTGGACTTTGTGTTAAGAACTCGAAATGCATACCTATTTGCTAATTAGCAAATTTTTGTTAAGCGTTCGATATCTCCACGCGTTCCTGAGATAAAAATGGTCTTGACACACGGACAGACGGACGGATGGACAACAAAGTGATCCTATTAAGGCTTCCGTTTTTTTTTCCTTTTAAGGTACGGAACCCTAAGAACACTTTGTCGTTCATTGAATGGCATTGTGATGCAGGGCGGAGAATTGTTATTTCTAACCCATTTGCGGAATAGGCGTTTGATGGAACCTATACTCGTTTCCGACCCGACCGCTAAACTTATTTGTTGACGAAATAACGTTACCGACCCAATTTACATAACGAAACGGATACGAGCCCTTGTTAAGCCACTTATATTCTATTCTTATTTTCTATTGATTGGAAATTCCAATAGGCACCTATCGTAATATTCGTAATAGTCGTGCTTGCACACAACATAAAAAAGTCAAATACGGCGTTCTCTGAACAAAAAATTTCCTTTGGCAGAATTAATCTTTGTGATCCTAAAGAACACTCATTTTGAAATTAGAACACTATGGTCTGTCAGATAATGCCCTATAAACATTATGTCTTCTTACCTTAGCAATAGAACACAAACAGTTGTAAACAAAACCTCTTCCAAAAACCTTGCACAATTGTGCAAACTTTTGTATGGACTGACGTGGCTATTTGTACGTTACGTACAAATCATGTAGAAATAGCAATACATTTGACGTCCACTCCCCCACAAAAATCGGCAGACTGTTTTGTACAGAAAATGACAGCCAATGACGTCTCCAGTTACTAAATGTTCTAAGAGTCTGCGGAACTGTAGTCCAATTAGAAGTGCCACAAGGTTCTATGGGTCCATTCCTGTTTTTGGTTTATATACCTAAATGATTGTATAGTTGAAAACCTTTGTAAAATAGTTCTTTTTGCTGATGACACATCATTACTTTTTAAGGTTGATCGGAAATCTACCGATTACAGTGTATGTAATAGCACACTCATAGATGTACTTAACTGGTTCACTATTAACAATTTGCTTCTTAATGCTAATAGAAAACCAAATGTATTAGATTTTCTCTGCCGAATGTTAAATCAGTCGATAAGTACTAAGATACTTTTGAATAATGAATGCTTAGAGATGGTAGATAAAGCAGTGTTTCTTGGTTTAACATTGGACAAAAATCTACAATGGAGTCCTCATATAAACACTCGCACACAAATTAAGTTCGCCCGCCTACGCCGTTAGGAGAATTAGATAATTGACTAATGTTGAGACAGCTCGCCTTGTTTATTATAGTTATTTTCAAAGTGTAATGTCACTAATGTCATATGGTATTCTGGTATTTGGGGCAAAGCAGCTGACATACAGAATATATTAGTCTTACAAAAGAGAGCCATTCGTTCTATTTATGTATAGCTTAAAAACACGTGAATTACTAAGAGAACTTTTTAAAGAAATTAATATTTTAACTGTAGCTTCCAATATACTCGTATCTATGATAGTATGATGGTCACGCTAATCACAGAAACGATTATTAACGAAGCACAAATATATTTACAGGAATAATTTACAATAATAGGTGTTGATGAGGATATTTTTCAGACTGTTATGGCAACGTATTCAATTATTTACAGTGACAAGGTTCGAAAAGAAAATAAATAATATTCAAATATAAAAAACCTAAATAAACCTCTTTACAATAGTAGAGCAGCAGAATGCCTCCCACTCCTGAGCGGGAAGCACCGGAAGGTTAAGCCATTAATCCAAAACATAGTCAATAAGGTGTTGTGGTAACCTTCTAGCTCGTGTCGGTCGTACCTCATTAGTCTCATTGCTCTCATTTGTCTCAGTTTGTATTTGTCCAATAGAGTCAGTATCAACTAGCCTAAAAGACAAGTCAAGTCTGTCCTGCGAGTTTAACTCCAGTGGAAAAATGCGTTGAACAGGCATGCGTTGAATACCTTTGTTCCGGCTGCAGTTCTAACTTGAACCACTCTAGAAATAAAAATAAGCTTGCTATCAGAAAGTTTCGTGTCCGTAAAGTACAAAAGTCATTCGTTGGGCAATGTATTAATTTTTATAACAAGTTACCTGACGACGCTTTAGGATTACCCTTTCCAGCTCTTAAGAATTACTTAAAAAGTCATTGATGTTGAAGGCTTATTACAGAGTCGAGGACTACTTGTCAGACAAACATGTCTGGTCCAAACCAGAAACTGCAATAAAAACAAGTACCTACTCTGCAATTAAAATCATTGTATTATGTGTAAAGTTATAGGTGACACATCCCAGGATTCCCAGGTAAGAAAGCACATCAAATATTTGATGTAGGTAGGTATTTCAAACAATCAGTCAGATTTATACATATATGTAATAGGTATATATTCTCATTTCTTTTATTAATTTTATTTTCTTTTGCTTTTGTAAGAATTTGATATGTTTTCTGAAAGAGCTACGTATTTGTATGATTTGATACACATATATTTTTAAATTAATCTCTATAAAGAAAAATACCCACTGTATGTAATTGCATGAATTCTATAGTAAAGTAAATTGTATTTTTTCTCATTTACTCGTAACGTAATGCATGTTAAAGATGTAATGTTTTGAACAGATGTGTCCCGCCGAATTTGTTGCCGGTCCCATATTGGAATACCCTCCTCCAATTGAGGGGGACTTAAATCTTCTCGAGGCAGAGATGTAGGGTTGGAGCCGGTGCAGCTTTATTTGACGTTCATAAGCGCATTGAATATGCCTACTTGAATAATAAACTATCTTTATCTTTATGCATTTCAGAAGTGGAGCCACCCAGATTTTACATGCAGTTTATTGTAGCGTTGGCTACGTCTGAGATTAATAATTTTGTTTAAGTGTAGGTTCTAAGTCAAGTTTGGTATAATTTTCAATTAAATCAAAAATCATTTGCTACTTGCGTTTAGTGACAAATGTATGTACTCGAACTTAACACTTATCATTTATCAATTTGTAAACAAGCCCTAGGATAAATAAAAGATCTCTAAGATTCAAACTGTCATGTTCGTTAAACTGTCAATTAAAAGTATTAAAACTACGTACAACATAGGTACATCTGCAGGCGTATTATGGATGGCTTTATCCACGTGATAAAATAACTGTCACTTTTTAACATTCGTGGGATAGAAAGTGACGAACACCGTTTATCACGCTGTCACGTAGACAAGAACGACCATCATATCCGTACTGGTATTCATTTCGCGTGATTATATGGTAAATAGACTAAACAGAAACATTTCATAATCGACGTAAATAAATAAGGCAGTAAGTTTTAAGTAATGAATGGCAGGTAACTGTGTAGATGGGGCGGTAAGTTGGGTCGATAGCGGTTGTCTCCGGTGCGGGTGCCGTCGGGCGCCGCGCCGCGCTTCGCCCGGACCTGCCTCATCTGTTGCATAACTAACCGTCCTCCTCTCAACTTCACTTTATGTGAAGATGATTTTTTTAAAACATTCCACTAGCGTTAGCCACCATATTTCCATAATTATAACCAGAACTATATAATATCTTATATAAGACTATGCACAATTTGTCTCTCCTTCCTGGAATTGTTTTATTTGTGATGTTGTAATACTTGTAATACTGTCTTCAAGTATAAACTGAGCTGGTACTTAGCGCTAATTGCCAACAGCTTTGAGTTCGGTCTGTGCCAGGCTGTAAGTTCTCGGCGTCTCTGTGACGGTCTATCAATGCAAAATGCATATAGTTCGTGAATATAGTGTCAAATATTTTCTGGATTTTCTTATTACTCGTATTGTGGTGGTTATCCTACTGAAAGTTACCCAGAAGAGTTACCTAAGAAGTGCAGGGGTTTATACTGTAAATATATTTAAAGACAATCGTAAGGTGGTATTCCACCTGTCCAATTTCTTTGTCCAATGTCATTGCGTCTCACTATCTCATTATGCAAAATGTGAGACGCAATACATATTGGACAAATAAATTGAATAGGTAGAATACCACGATACCACCCTTACACAGATAGGCATAGCACCAAAACTGTCTATACGGGCATTAAAAGGTTCTAGAAGTCAGACCAAGAATAGTCTGCAGCGGATTTGATAGCCCACGCAGTGAAAGTGTTATTTTAAACGTCAAACTTCTATGAAATGATGAAGTATAAATGACACTTGCACTGCGTGGGCTATCAAATCCGCTGCAGACTTATTTGGTCCGACTCTATTGATAGAAATGGGAATTTTATTGAAGTTTGATTAATTTAAATTAGACCCACTTCCGGTTTTCGATTGAGGTTTGCATTGCACTAACAGCGCGACATAAAATAGTAGAAAATAAAGGAGGGCGCCGCTTCCTACGTAATTGTCACATTTTTGACGTGAAATGCGTAAACATGGCAACAATTTAGTATGAAATTTTTCGATTGTAACATTGTCCCATAATATTTAATTATTTATGAAACTGATGCACTAAATTTTTTCTTACTTATTTATAACCGTATGTAATTAGACTTATTTTGAAAAGTACAAGGATTTTTTTAATGGCGTTATTTACTAACCAAAAACCGTTTATTGGAGAGCAAATTTCCAATTGTTATAAGTACGGTCACATACCAACATAGCGGTTTAAAGGGACAGTTCTAATAGGTCCAGGATAATTTTCGAGAACTGTTAATAATATTCCTGTAGGTCGCTTTTTTACCATCTGTCAACATGCCTGTCACATTCTAACAAATATGAAAGTGCGAAAGAGTCGCATGACATGACAGGTGATAAAAATGCGACCATGATGTCAGACAGAGAAAAGTCTGCAGCGATTTTGATAGCCCACGCAGTGCAAGTGTAATTTTAAACGTCATACTTCTATGAAATTATGACGTGTAAATAACACTTGCACTGCGAGGGCTATCAAATCCGCTGCAGACTATTCTTGGTCCGACTTCTATCCGTGCTGATTGCTATTTACTAACGGGTTGCACAGTTCCGATGGTCTTTGACGTTTGATGGGTGGCGAAATTTACCCTCTGGAGCAAATATGGTCAATTTGACGATATTCCATGTTGAATTCCTCCCAATCCTGGATTGATAATTCAAGCTTACTGTGTGTTTACATAATGTATTAATTTAATGCATAATTATTAAAGGTGCATACATCTAAAATAACAACATCTGGGTTATTAATATCTCTTAATATGGAGTTACTGTCAATATAATTTGATTTTTTGGATAAAAGGTACATTGGGATAAAATGGAATATTTTTTAAAGTTCCGTAGGTACAGTCAGCCAAGAAAGTGGTCTACCACTTTTCGACTCTATCATCTGATTGATAGAGTCGAAAAGTGGTAGACCACTTTCTTGGCTGACCGTAATAGGTACCTACCTCAAAAGGAAAAAAGCGGAACCCTTATAGGATCAATTTGTTGTCCGTCCATCCGTCCGTCCGTCAGTCCATCCGTCCGTCCGTCCGTCCGTCAGTCCATCCGTCCGTCCGTCCGTCAGTCCATACGTCCGTCTGTCCGTCGGTCCGTCCGTCTGTCTGTATCTTTATTCTGATAGAAGTTATTAGAGATGGGTTAAGATCGAAGATAATACCACTTGTGACGAATTTGGTCGTAGCTCACGACTAGGTACGCACTTCAAGTAGGGATGGACCACTGAACAACGGGGTATAACTAAATGGTTAACAGTTGGTTACACGTGATTCCGAAATATAGAGGATTATTTGTCTTATCCCTGTTTTCAACTTACCCCTTCGCACCTTCCACCTAGAACCGAAGAGCCACTACCACGAGCTGCAATAGTAAATTCATATTACTTTACTATAGTGAGACTACAGTAGTAACTGAATAGACGGCAGGCGTATTCCGATTGTTATAAAAGGTTTTCTTAGCATTTCTTCATCCAGAAACATCACTTTTGATGCTGACAGATCATATTATATTAATAACATCAAATTCATAACCTATTATAACAGTCAGAATACGCAGCCGGGCGTCGAATAGATTTCTTTAAACTCGTTCGTACATTGGGCTCGTAGCATTAACGCTACGGGCTTACTCGTAGCAAAGAGAATAGATAGTATAGAGGGGTCCTGTCATAGTAAATTTTGTAGTCGCAGTAAATTTACTGCCATCTATCGACACACGACTAAAACTCAAAATGAAAACGTATAAAATTATCAAAAAAATGTATATATATGGATAAATGATTTTATTATTTTTATATTATTTTAACCCATGTTCATTCACTGATATATATGTGTTAAAATTGTTAAATATGAAACGGTGTTGTCACGCCATCTAGCCGAACATAGACCAAAGGTGTGTGCGCCATCTATCCGAGAATGATTTTTTCTTGATTTCTGAGGCACGTTTTTTCCTTAGACTTTATTCATCTTATACGAAGTTACATATGTCTTTGCTCGTAGCTTCAGCCACACAAGTACAACAGCAACACTCCTAGACAACTGTACATCGGTGGACATTATTACAAAAGGCATAAGGCGGTGGTACACACAGGGATTATTATACAGGTTGGGCCAATAATTTCTGCACTTTAAAAATAATTTTGTCAGAAATAAAAAACTACAAGATATTCTTAATTTTATTTATTCTTTCTAACAAAAATTTGATGCAATTTTTTTGCAGATGCATATTTAATGCAGATAGATCGAATTACATCGTATCCGTCTCGTCGTTGGTACTCCTGAAATCGTCTACCCTACGACCACTAGGTGAGGGTACCCGCGATCCCTCGCAGCAAGTGTCAGCGAGTTTGCCTAAATTCACACAATCGATAGCAGAAGTGCCATCGACGAGACGCAGTTCATCTGGCTGATGTCATTTGTTAAAAAATAAATTGCATTAGATTGTTGTTAGATTGAATTAAATTAAATAGAAAATAAATAGCTAAATTTATATGTATTTTTAAAAAGTGCAAAAATGTTTGGTCCGACCTGTATGTTTTCCCGAATGTGTACCTAATAGAATAGAGGTGCCCATAAAAATATATAGCTTTCGCAGGATTGTGTGTTTGCCTTGAGGTCTATATAATGATTCGGTCAAGTTGTGTTCTAATGTATGGGGAAGACAAAGGTATCATACTACATTCAATGAATGTAGTATGATACCTTTGGGTATGGTGCTTTACGCAGACTAGTGTCCCATGCCCTCCCCCTGACGCAACTCCCCCTTTTAGCATGAAATATGTCCCGGGTGACGGTTTTTTTTTAATTTTTGAGAAAAGTATTAGAATTAGGAATAAAGTGTCAAGGTAAGAAGTAATCCTTAATAAATTTTAAACAAAAAAGGTTACATGCAACTTTTTGGTAAGACTCACCATATTCATGTATTAACTCGTTGAAGTTCAATATAACATAGTACCTACGTGATAGTACTGAAAGAAATCTTATACGGAAAATAAGCTTGCAAGGTTATTCTCCGTGTAAGATTTCTTTCCGTACTATCACGTACTACTATGTTATATTGATCTTCAACAAATTTTTCAAAGGTAAAATTTTGTCGAAGTTCATCTAGCCATAACATGAATATGGTGCGTCATATCAAAAAAAATTAAATAACCTTTTTTGTTAAGAATTTAATAGGGATTATTTCTTTTATTGACACTTTGTTCCTATATTGTATACTTTCCCCAAAAAATAAAAAAAACTGTCAATCGGGACATATTTCATGCTAAAAGGGGGGGTTGCGTCAGGGGGAGGGCATGGGACACTAGTGTGCGTAAAGCACCATACCCAAAGGTATCACATTACATTCATCAAATGTTGGCTATAATTTGTTTTTGAAAAAACACAATTTGACCGAATCTTGTAGCAGAATTTGTATACCTACCTAAGATACGAAACATGAAAAATATTCTGTAGGGTGGAAGTATTGTGGTGTTTTCGTTAATGATTGTTGATCCTCTTTTTATTCGTGCCTAGCCGCTCTTTAAATAACTGATAGCGATTATAGATAATTTCATGTGAATATAAGTCAGTATTATTGTTTTAGTTTAGTTTATTTTGTTATTGAATATTTATACTAAATGCATATTTTATGTGACATATTAAAATCAATAAACGAATCTACAATACTTATACAAGATTGCAATGTCAAAAATGCGACCAAAATCAGAATGATGTCAAGGGTCCTTGGAAGTATTGATTTGATAAATAAAAACTGGCCAAGTGCGAGTCGGACTCGCGCGCGACGGGTTCCGTACCATTACGCAAAAAACGGCAATAAAAATCACGTTTGTTGTATGGAAGCCCCACTTAAATATTTATTTTATTCTGTTTTTAGTATTCGTTGTTATAGCGGCAATAGAAATACATCATATGTGAAAATTTCAAGGTTCTAGCTATCACGGTTCATGAGATATATACAGCCTGCATGGTGACAGACAGACGGACGGACAGTGGACTCTCAGTAATAGGGTCCCGTGTTTACCCTTTGGGTACGGAACCCTAAAAAGCACATAACTATTATGTTTAAGCATTTCTTTCGTACGCAGTTACACGGCAATCGATTCGATAGATACCTATAATGCTGATATATTACATGTCGTTAGGAGGGTTTTAGGCAGATAATCTATCTTATTATGTATTTGTGTATTCTTTTGCTCTTTACATTAATTGTTAATAAAAAAATATTAGTAAGTTTAGTAGTAAGGTAAACGTACTAGTGCTCGACATGCTAATGCCCAATTTAGATGAAACCCTGCTGTTGCCTCTATTGACAATGACTTAAGTTTCAAGATGACATGTACTTGGACCGCGTTGAGCACCAGTACGTTTACCTTAATAAGTTTTGATACTGCTAATGCTTGTGTTTTTGACAGGTGGTGGCAACGTCGATGTAGGTCACAGGGGACCGCAGCCTCCCCTCGCCGGCACAATGCAGAGGTACTTAAATATAACTTATTTATATCATTTAGGTACTAATTTAACGGTAGGGACCGAGATTTGTCTGGGAGACAGAGCTTTGCTTGGAAAATATATAAAAAACTCAAAAATGCGCGTTTTCCCAGCGATAAGACCTAGCTAGATCGAATTTTCGCCTCAGAAAACCTCCATATAGTAAATTTTATCGAAATCGTTACAGCCGTTTCCGAGATCCCGAAATATATTGAAAAAAAAACAATTTTTTCTTATATTGCAATTTATTTTAAACGAGAGTCCTGTTTTATATAAACGTAGGTGCTGATAGGACGTCGCCCTAAGCGGCCGGCAGCCGGGAGACTTATTCAGAAACTGATATTATTATGTGTACTATAGGGCTTAGTAACATGAGCGAGTGATACGCGCTAATTTTGGTATCATATTTCTAGTGTATGTATACGCCTCCGGCAAGCGGCCGTTGGCCATTCAACAAGCTGGTGCAGAGCCGTTGCCTGATTCATGTTAGCATCACAAAGCTAGTTTATGAGAACACTTTGAATTGCAAACTCTCTAACGGGATTAATTCTCCCGTGAAAGCTCTAATAGCCTTTTACCTGCCTTGCTTTCAGATAGTGTGTTGCCAGTCGATTACACATGATTGCTCTGTGTACATATATGTATGTTTAAGTTTGAATAGTGCGTTATGGACGAAGAACTATACACATATCTTGTAAAGTAAGAATGTAATTATGTAGTACATTCAGCCGGATTTAGGCGAGATGGTCAAATAGTCCATTAATGATTAAACACATTAAAAAATAAAAGTAGAAGTCTTTTTATGAAGAAACCATTTTTTCCAACATTTATTCCAGGAGTACTACTACGATTAATTAAAGTAAAAGCTCTGCAGACCATAACATAACATAAGGAGGTATAAAAAGCAGAGTTTAATATATTTATATATTTAATATATATATATTTATATATTTAATATATAGTTTTTTATATTCATCATCATCACGACGTCGTTTTTTAAACACTAAAGATGTACCTATAACTGTTCTCTCTCGGGTACGAATTAAGATTAGGTATATGGAGGACATGTTTTTTTTTCATTAAGTTTTCACATCAGGAATTCGTTGTCAAAAATAAATTGATATGAAAACTCTAAAATGCGATCGAGAAATTTAGAGCGCAGGACAGCAAAAGGGCGGATATTTGCACAATTGCACATGTAGACGAAGGTTTGTTGTTATTTGTTTTATCAACGTGTGCGTTAGGCCGCGGACTGGACGACAGCGCTTCGCGCCGCGTGCTTCCAAAAAATACCGAAGTATATGAAGCCTCTTGTTCATACGAAGCCATTTCTGGCAGTTATAAAATGCAACACTATTGACACCTATTAGAATTGATATTTTTAGACAATAGTATCTTATGCAATCGTGGTATAATACGGGTCAATGAAGTGACATGGGTTATATTACAATGTGAGTCGAAGCTGCAGGCGTTTAGGCGTAATTTTTCTTCTACTTTTTCCTAATCAGAACACGATTACGAATATATAATCCTTAATACGACAAAGTGCAAACGAGCTAACTCTACCATTATATATTTAAACAAACCAAACGTTTATAAGAATAAGAATAATATTTATGCAAACGAGCTAACTCTACCATTAGGTATATATTTTAATAAACCAATCGTTTATCGAAGGTACTTTCCCCGATTTATTAAAAACAGCCATAGTAATGCCGATCACAATAAACAATCAAAAAATTCACAGATTTCGTGCCTCACACGACTATCGAGCACATTGGAAATGAATCTACGGAATTCGAAATAATATTGTCGCTGAGCGACGAGAAAGTCTGGATAAGGAAAAAGTTACAAAATAAAACTACAACGTTGAATGATAATTATTTTATTCTTAGACTAACACAAGTATCCTGGACATAACGCATGTGAACAAACAAATTGCAAAATTTCCACACGCGTATCCAAGTTTGAATAATTGTCGCCGTGGCGCATAAGTATAGGTACATATTTCATTTTTACTTTTGAATGGGTATTAAAGTTTATTTGTCTTGACTAAAATAAAGTTACATATTTACTTATTATTTAACAAAATATACAATATATTTCATTTTTCGATTAATAAGCAGGATATATTAATGTTCAAAGTACAAGAAAATTATTACACGGCAAATCCGTAGTCAACTCGAGAAGTGGTGATCGGCAGCGGCCCATTTGCTGCAAGATATGAAATTTTCTTGACAGCAGTTTGACGCGACGAGAGATGACCATAACAGCGTTTGTCTATGTTGCACCAAACCTGAGTTCCAATAGGTACTACCAGGGTTCAGCATCAGCTATATTGGGTAATGCTCTACCATGTGCTCATCATGACGAATCGGGTGTCCAAAACAGCGTGTGCCTATGTTGCACCAAACCTGAGTTCCGCTAGGTACAACCAGGGTTCAGCATCAGCTCTATCTTGGGTACTACTGTCCTAAGTGCTCATCAAGACGAGTCGGATGACCAAAACAGCGTGTGCCTATGTTGCAACAAACCTGAGTTCCTTTAGGTACAGCCAGGGTTCAGCATCAGCTCTATCTTGGGTACTACTCTCCTAAGTGCTCATCGAGACGAGTCCGATGACCAAAACAGCGTGTGCTTATGTTGTATTAAACCCGAGCTCCACTAGGTACTGCCAGGGTTCAGCATCAGCTATCTGCTAGCAGCCGCCAGCAACATGCTGAGGTGAGACCATTTCGTGGCACTTTTTCTTTTTTATGTTTCTCTGTATAAGTTTTTATTTTGTGTTTCTCCCTCTCCCTCTCACCCTCTCTCTCGTTATCTACGCCCGTCTCAAACAGGATAGATAGAGTTAGACCAAGAAAAATCTGCAGCGATTTTAAAAGCCCACGCAGTGCAAGTGTTATTCTGCCGTCATAATCCCAATAATTCACAACAAACACCGATAACGAACTCTGCGAAACATGAAGTCATAAATGTCCTGTGAAAAATGTCGTTCTGACTTTTTGACTATTTCTAATTCCCCTCTCCCTCTCCCTCTCCCTCTCCCTCGCCCTCTCCCTCTCCCTCTCCCTCTCCCTCTCCCTCTCCCTCTCCCTCTCCCTCTCCCTCTCCCTCCTCCCTCTCCCTCTCCCTCTCCCTCTCCCTCTCCCTCTCCCTCTCCCTCTCCCTCTCCCTCTCCCTCTCCCTCTCCCTCTCCCTCTCCTCTCCCTCTCCCTCTCCCTCTCCCTCTCCCTCTCCCTCTCCCTCTCCCTCTCCCTCTCCCTCTCCCTCCCTCTCCCTCTCCCTCTCCCTCTCCCTCTCCCTCTCCCTCTCCCTCTCCCTCTCCCCTCTCCCTCTCCCTCTCCCTCTCCCTCTCCCTCTCCCTCTCCCTCTCCCTCTCCCTCTCCCTCTCCCTCTCCCCTCTCCCTCTCCCTCTCCCTCTCCCTCTCCCTCTCCCTCTCCCTCTCCCTCTCCCTCTCCCTCTCCCTCTCCCTCTCCCTCTCCCTCTCCCTCTCCCTCTCCCTCTCCCTCTCCCTCTCCCTCTCCCCTCTCCCTCTCCCTCTCCCTCCTCCCTCTCCCTCTCCCTCTCCCTCTCC
The DNA here is from genome assembly GCF_910591565.1 of Cydia splendana. Lineage (NCBI taxonomy): Eukaryota > Metazoa > Arthropoda > Insecta > Lepidoptera > Tortricidae > Cydia > Cydia splendana. The sequence goes on from NC_085987.1 coordinate 29,885,134, forward strand.
CTCTCCCTCTCCTCTCCCTCTCCCTCTCCCTCTCCCTCTCCCTCTCCCTCTCCCTCTCCCTCTCCCTCTCCCTCTCCCTCTCCCTCTCCCTCTCCCTCTCCCTCTCCCTCTCCCTCTCCCTCTCCCTCTCCTCCCTCTCCCTCTCCCTCTCCCTCTCCCTCTCCCTCTCCCTCTCCCTCCCTCTCCCTCTCCCTCTCCCTCTCCCTCTCCCTCTCCCTCTCCCCTCTCCCTCTCCCTCTCCTCTCCCTCTCCCTCTCCCTCTCCCTCTCCCTCTCCCTCTCCCTCTCCCTCTCCCTCTCCCTCTCCCTCTCCCTCTCCCTCTCCCTCTCCCTCTCCCTCTCCCTCTCCCTCTCCCTCTCCCTCTCCCTCTCCCTCTCCCTCTCCCTCTCCCTCTCCCTCTCCCTCTCCCTCTCCCTCTCCCTCTCCCTCTCCCTCTCCCTCTCCCTCTCCCTCTCCCTCTCCCTCTCCTCTCCCTCTCCCTCTCCCTCTCCCTCTCCCTCTCCCTCTCCCTCTCCCTCTCCCTCTCCCTCTCCCCTCCCTCCCTCTCCCTCTCCCTCTCCCTCTCCCTCTCCCTCTCCCTCTCCCTCTCCCTCTCCCTCTCCCTCTCCCTCTCCCTCTCCCTCTCCCTCTCCCTCTCCCTCTCCCTCTCCCTCTCCCTCTCCCTCTCCCTCTCCCTCTCCCTCTCCCTCTCCCTCTCCCTCTCCCTCTCCCTCTCCCTCTCCCTCTCCCTCTCCCTCTCCCTCTCCCTCTCCCTCTCCCTCTCCCTCTCCCTCTCCCTCTCCCTCTCCCTCTCCCTCTCCCTCTCCCTCTCCCTCTCCCTCTCCCTCTCCGCCTCTATTTCTATTTCCACCACCACAAGAATGCATAGATTGTCGAATAGTGCGTTATCTACGCCCGTCTCAAACAGGATAGATAGAGTTAGACCAAGAAAAATCTGCAGCGATTTTAAAAGCCCACGCAGTGCAAGTGTTATTCTGCCGTCATAATCCCAATAATTCACAACAAACACCGATAACGAACTCTGCGAAACATGAAGTCATAAATGTCCTGTGAAAAATGTCGTTCTGACTTTTTGACTATTTTAAGGTTAGGCTACAGGGCAAACCCTTAACCCGATCGTCTTTGTTTTAGGCTCAAATTGTAGCTGACTAAATTGTCCAGAGCCGTTTTTCTCAATTTTTTGATATCATTCTTCGTTTCCAAATTATCGAGCACCAAAATCAAAAATTCGGAAAAAATTGAATTTTATTTTCACTATTTCGACCATAACTTTTTTTGTTTTTGACTTTCTCGAATAATTATTTTTGCACCTTACAGCTCTCGTGATTATGCGTCTTTTGAGCCTATTTTTTAATATCATATCTTCACAACTTTCCGAGATATAAGGGGATCGCACTTTTTCGTGAAATCGTACCGTATACTGGAGCGAACGAAAAGACATTTCCAATGTCAAAACCGGTCAAGTGCGAGTCAAACTCGCGTCCCAAGGGTTCCGTACTGCACACATTTTCGAACGAGCGAGCAATTTCTTACAACTTGGAACACGGCTGGCTAGGGGCACGGCTCATTTCCATGTTTTTTAACTGATCTATCAGACTAGTTACGCAATAAGTTTAGTAAATTTGTTCTAAACTAACCATTTTTTTTTTAATTTAGTTCGAGTATTATGTTAAACATCTTAGTCCCTACATTCTTTTTGCGTTGGTTAGGTGTATCTCTGTTATTTCAAGAAAACCGATATACGTCTGACACAGCAGTTCGGCCTTCTCATTTAGCTACTTAAATCAATTATTTGTTCTATGTTTGAGCACTAACCTCCTACAGCTCATCCTTCGACCTTGCGTGGAGGCGCACCTCTCTCGGATGGTTCAGGCCTTCAGCCCCACGCAAAGCTTGGTCTTCGACCTTCGCACTAGCTGTCCACACCACGTTTCACGTAAACAATTGCGGTTGTGACCTGTGGCCCTGATACAGCCTACCCGCAATTTCTATTCTTAAGTCCGCTTCACGCTTGTCTGCAGACTTCTTATAGGTTCTCCAGTAATCTATAAGTAAATAACTATTTTTCGTGCTTTTTTTAAATTATAAACTAACTACTTATTTTAAAATTATATAAACCTTTTTCTCTGGTTTTATTTTTAACTCAGGATTTACCAAAATTCCCGTTATGTAGTGATTCTGTTCTGTTTTCATCTTAATAATCCTAGAAATTATAACGATTCGTTTCATAATATATTAAATGTGCGTCCGATTTCATAGAGCGGGCCCAATCGCTTAACAGAAGATAAATAGATAGAACAAAATCGACGATCTTCTTTGCAGGAAGCATGCACATGTCGGAGGCTCCGGGCCTTCAGGGCCTTCGACCTTCGTATTCAGACACTTGTTCTCTGTTTGAGCACTAACCTCCTGCAACTCGGCCTTCGGCCGCGCGTTTCAATGAGCCTCTGCGGGATGCTTCGGGCCTTCGGCCCTACGCGTAGCTCGGCCTTCGGCCTTCGCAATAGCTGTCCACACCACGTTTCACGTACCTAAATCATAACGGCTGTGTCCCTAAAACAGCCAAACCGTGTTTTTTTTCTTAAGGCCAACTCACGCTTGACTGTAGTTTTCTAATAGGTTTTCCTGTCATCTAGAGGTGAAGAACGGGTGTGTAATGTTTTTAATAACAACTATTTTCGAATTTTCATTTTGCATAATTCGAATTGCATAATTTTGAAATGCAGAAATGATTATTTAGTATAAAAACAAAATGAATAAGAACAAATTGCATAATTTCAGAAATAATAATAATTCAGTTGCATAGTAATGTATTTGCATAACAGGCAATCAGTACAATGATCACTTTGTATACTATTTAATGCTCATAACGTTCTTTTTCCATAAAAACCACGCACGCCTTCCAAATGTCCGGGACCCCATGGTCCAGAGAATTTGTAAGAGACAGACAAAATAATAATAATAATTCAGCCTATACACGCCCCACTGCTGGGCACAGGCCTCCTCTCATGATCGAGAGGGTAATAAAAAGTGTACTATTATAAAATAAGTCGGTTCTGGCGCTTCGCCGGCCGCTGCCGCGGCACGCTCGCTTCGCTCGCTCGGCTCGGCTCGCGCGCTGTAGGGTCGCGGTTCTACCTAACACTCCTCCTCGCTTCGCTCGTCGTTGTACCTAACGGCGACCTGCCTGAACCCTTTAACGGGCAAGACTGAAAAAAAACCTCAATTCAGACCTCATCGCCATTCTACAGGTGGTCCAAACCTCGACGTCCAAAATTATTTTTAGATTCCTCACGTCGTGGGCTATCAAAATATACCCCATGTACTTGGAGGATATAACCATAATTTGACACAGTCGCCGGTCAAAGGAACTGAGGTGGAAAGTTTCCTGCATAGTCCAAACCAATGCTGTACAAAAACCAGGAACCGTCAAAAATATTTTTTGATACACACTTTTATTGTCGACTTCGACTGTACTTTGCATGTCTGACAATTACGTCTCGAGACCTTTCAAATGAGTCTAAACTCTATGTGTTTATGTCTTCCCATCGAATAGTTCCTTTGGCTACCTTCCGACTGCATCATCAGATCAGCTCCATGTTAGCATATTATTGCATTGTCTTCGGAAATACGCGATGCGAAATTTCAGCTCAATGAGACACATGGAAGTGGTTTAAATTTAAGTTACAAGATTTGAAGCACCATATACATATAGGTAGGTAGGTACAAAGAATATAGGTACGCAGTGAAGCTAAATAAAAATGTATAAAAAAAAACACACAACCGATTTGATAACCTCCTCCTTTTAGATTTGGAAGTCGGTTAAAAATACAAAAATATGGTGTTTTTGAGACCATTGCCCTATAAAGGGTTAAGGTAGAATATGTAAACTGTTTTATAATTTATGTCATATTAGTCATATTATATTATGTCACCCGATCATTCGTTAAAATATAGTTATGTTATAACAAGTAAAATTATTCCTGATTATCGTTATAAACAACGTTTTTATGATTATAGAACATTCTGTAATTTATTTATTATAACGAATAATATTATGGATTTTGTTTCTATACATTATGTTTATTATGAGTTTTAAAAGTAGTTAAATGTAATTATGCAAAATGTTTGTATTAAAATTGAAAGGCACCCACAGACTGATGCACGAGTGATCCTATAAGGGTTCCGTTTTTTTCCTTTTGAGGTACGGAACCCTAAACACGAATACTAATAACTACCGCTCGATAGTTCTACTTCCTACAGCATCGAAAATATTCGAAAAAGCGATGTGCAATCGCATATACGCATTCTGCGAAAATTATAAAATATTTGATGATTCACAAATTGGTTTCCGTAGGAAACGCTCTACAACTCTGGCGGTTTTCAAATACGTCCAATGTATCCTCGACATATAGAGTCTAATAAGACTCAAAACACGCTATTGGCATACTACTGGGCATAACCAAAGCTTACGACAAATACCGTAAAATGGGGTGAGTAGGGTTCGCGGGGAGAGTTGGGTTATAAATGGGGAGAGAAGGGATGAAAGGGGGTTGAGATGGGATTTTAAGGCTACTGCTACAAAAATAATGTATTCCAATTTAAGATGGAGCTATAGTAATACTCATAATAAAAAAAAATCGATCCAACAATCTTCCAAAATCTTTGTATGAAAATCCATCACACCAAATATGATAGATATTTGATATCGTCAAAGTTATGAAATGGAACTACCCAAAATAAAATAGAAACTAAAATACAAACGTCCGGAACACTTATTCAATACACCATTCAGTTTGCATATGTAAAAATAAAATGTTATCGAGGTTTGAATGTCAGTTTTGCACCTACTCACCCCATTTTACGGTACCCAATCCTATTAAACAAATTATACGGAATCGGAGTTCGGGAACAACTCACAAATGGGTCAAGTCATACCTAACTAATAAGAACCTACATGTTACTTTGAGCATAATACAAAAAGTGCAGTCCGAAACTCAAGCTATCACCTCCATACCGCAAGGCAGTGCAATTGGGTGCCTCCTATTTTTATAAATGCTTACGAGAGCTGGATGCACGATCACCACCTAGAAATAAATTATCAAAAAACTAAACAAATTACCTTCTACCCCTATCAGAAAGAACCAAAGGCAATCAATTTCAGTCACAAATCTGTTAAACTAGAAATAATTGTTTCATTTTCATTACTCGAAATCACTATATATATAAAAATATATCCTGGAAACCGCACATAAATAACATGCTCCCAAAACTAGAACGGATATCGTCAATATTGAAGAACCGGATAGTTGCCAGCCATACTTCGTAAAACATAAAATAAGTACTTACTCTACCCTGCCTTTGCATTTTGGAAACTTGCAAATATGTCCATAAATACACAGAATTTTAGATTTACAGAAAACGAGGAGACATACCCTCGTCCTACCCATCAAGACAATTCAAGATTAATGCCACCACCCTCCCGATTAAAACTACATTCTTCTGGCCCTTTAAAAATGTCGATAAAATTGTATAGTAAAATAACCTTAAGATTTTGCAAATAAATTAAAACAAATGCTTATAACGAAAACCTATTATTCTGTGAATGAATATTTATACGACAAGCTAAAATAGTTATTTACGATACAAGTGCGGAAAAGAGGAAATTCGAAACGAGTGGCGATACATTAAAACACGACCGAAGGGAGTGTTTTAAATCGACACGAGTTGCGAATTACCTATTCGCACGTGTATCGTACAACGTTTTGGTACATATGGCCATTTAAACTTTTGACATACGCACGAAAAGTGCTATTTTACGCACTAGTGCGGGAAAATACTGAAAATAGGACCATATGTACTGTAAACTCGCAACTCGTGTCGATTTAAAACACTCCCTTTCGGTCGTGTTTTAATTTATCGCCACTCGTTTCGAATTTCCTCTTTTCCGCACTTGTATCGTAAATAACTATTTTTGTATAGGATAAGCTGGTTGACAGTGGGTTGGTGGTGCACAGTAATTATCGCAAAATCTGAGAAAACGTAAAATATTTCTAATACTTTTTCCGCATAAAAGGTGCCCCTTGGCAACAAGTTTTTACTAACCTAACTAATAAAGTGAACACAACGACAAGGAGATCTGTTTAAGTGAAGTTGCTGCGTGGGCAAATATTTACGATTATTAAAGTTTTATGTGTTTATCCGAAAAATATAAATATAACTTATATAACTGTATGAATTGATTTATATTTTTTCTTTTTAACTAATTTAATAAGGTACTTCTACATGACATTGATTTATATTTTGACTCATTGTTTATTTTTTTAATTTAAATTTATTTAGTAGTTGAGGCCTGGATCGACAGTGGATCGACTGGATCAGGTTGACAGTGGGTCAAAGCTCGTTAAAGGAAACCTGGCAATGCAAGTTTTTTTTTTGCCGGACAAATTTCCTAAGTAGGAAAACATTGTAATAAACTTGTCTAATTAGGATGTTTCCTCATCTGAAATTAGAAAATTTATAGGTAATATTATTTTTTTTTTACTTATTTACTTAGTCTATTCATTGATCAAATAGTTATTTCCAAGAAGATCGCAAGTCGTTTGAGCATAATAACCAACGAGTCCAATAATTTAGTAGACGATTTTCATCTTTGATTTACTGCAGACCACCGGGTGATTTAGTGTACCCACCCTCTGGTGAACAGTGAGTGAATTCCCATTTTCCATTGAAGGCGTTACTGGCACTAAATGGTTAGGAATTTAGATTTTGAAGTATAACATAATGAAACTTGAATAAATTATGTCTCCAATAGTTCATAAATCAAATATGTATCACAGTTTTTACTCGAGATACGAGCATTAGATAATGGAGTGATCTGGTGTCAACCATCTTACCATACCTAATAACCAATAAGCTTGATTCAGTTGTTACCTAGTGTAATAAAAAAAGTTTTAGTTAACTTAAGTTACTTATAAGAATTGCTATGCCCTTACGGGGCTCATGTTTGAAACTTTTATTTCATAAGATCTTAATGTACAGCAACATAAAAGCAAATACAACTACTTGAATACTTGAATATATGCCTTTAAACGGGTCCCCATTATTTTTGTTACACCTTGTATGTTTGTTGGGAGAACTAGTTGTTAATATACGCTAATCGTCAAACGTATGTGTATCCTTGTACACTCAATGGAGTGGCACATAGTAATGTATATGTATTTTTGACAGCGCCATGAAGCGCCTACGCGAGGTGGATTGGGGGAGCATGAGGCGCGACGGCCACAACATCTTCACCAAGCTCATCCGCACCCGGGACCCGCGCGACTCCGAGACCACGCAGGACATCGCTGTGCCCGGCAAGCAGAAGCTTTCGGTAAGTTTCCTGCCCTGGGGGCATTGCTGAGGTTATAAACGCTAATCATTAAACACTAATCAAAAGAATAAATGTATCGGAATGACCGATGACAACCAACGAAAAGTTTCGTGACAATTACCCCAGGCGAATTATGAATGGCTTTATCTAGGTGATTTATCACTTTTTATTACCACGCGATTGAAAGAGACAGACACTGTCAATATTACGCTGTTACGTAGACAATTACGACCATCATATCCCTACAGTTGTAGAACATACAAGATTAAATTGCCTGTCAAAAATCAAAAGTGCGAACAAAATCGCAATGATTACGCTTACGCTCAGTGAGAGAAGCATCTGAACCCACGGGGCATTAATTATATTTCAGGATCAAAATCTATCCTTTCACTACTCAGAGGCAAGCTGTGCATGCAGAATATTCAGAAGAAAAGTTTTAGAACTTTTTCCATAAGTGATTCCCAACATAACCTCAAGTTTGGCAGGTCGCCAGGTTCAGAGATTAAGCAATTTCATTTTTTACTCACTCACGTTGTGTGCATGTACAATATGTACATACGTTGTATTAGATTATAGTCGATTGCGTTACGGAAAATGGCCGAAAAGATTTACAAACGCGCTAAAAGGTTCAATAATTTGCATCTAATCATTTATCTTAATCTGTCAATTTGACTTATGTAAGTACATATGTGTAAAAAAGTGATAAAACGTTAGTTAACTAATTGAGGTTTAGACGTTATAGAAGAAGACGACCTGTGGAAACTAATCTTGTTAACTTAGTGGACTCGGTTTCTGATCATTGGGAGGGAATACAGTATTAGACGCGTTGTATTTAGACTTCCAAAAAGCATTCGATCGCATATATCTCAATGTGCTTTCGCGCAAGTTGTGCAATATCGGTTTTTTCTCAGAACTGCTTCAGTTCTTTACCAGTTATCTGTTATGTGCGTACACGATAAGAATCAATATGTCCAAAACGACTCGACTGCTTAATCTCGAATAAGTATAAGACTCGATCTGGTGTCAGTGAAGGTTCTGTAGTACTGTGTCCTTTGATCTCCGGTATTATGATTGATAACCTTGCATCAGTTCTTAAATATGCTAGATAACCTAAAGCTAATTTACGGAGTGTACGAAATCTTAGACTGAATCTCTCCAAGGGGGCTTGCCTTCCACATTGCAAAATGTACACTTAAAAGTTTTAGCACTACACACATATCTAGTAGACCTTTTGAGTGTCTAGGTTAAATCTGTAATAAATATTACAGTGCTTTAGTTTTACTCTCATGCGGTGTAATAATATTGAAAAAAAAGTAAATAAGTACATAGTTCAGATGCTGACCAACACTAACTTTTAGTATGGCGTTGACGATCGCCCACAAATTCAGTCACCCGAGAAATTACGCAATCAAAATTACAATGTAAGGCGGCTAAACGTAGGTAGGTATATTCGGAAACCACATCAGTGTAATAACCGCCTTACGAAAAGTGCGAACTGTAAATACCCAAATTGTGCGTTGCATAATAATTATACCTTACACCGTGTCGAGTGACAAAATAACACAGATTAAATTTTATAACAAAACTTAAAATTGGACTTAAAAGCAATATTCTACGGAAATAAAACTTAATAGAAGATCGTTCTGTATATGCTAGGAATACACAGAATACACTTCTCCTCTCCACAAATACATGGGTCATTTCCGTTCAATGGGGTCATTCAATTTAAATTGAAAGTGTTTAAATAATGACGTTAGCCGTGTTCGTGTGCAGCGATGCCTGACGACGATGGATCTGGTGTCGCTGGGTGTGGGCTCCTGCGTGGGCACGGGCATGTTCCTGGTGTCGGGGCTGGTGGCCCGCAAGTTCGCGGGGCCCGGCGTCGTCTTCAGCTTCATCATCGCCGCGCTGGCCAGCATCTTCTCAGGTACAGCTTGAGACTATATTATGGCCGCTGTCTAATAATGTAACAATACATTACAATACTCTTTATTGCGCACCTCTATAAAAGAAAACAATATGTAAAATACATATGTACAAAATGTACATATTGTTTTCGTCTTTCTGAAAACAGAAATAATATTGTTGTTTACACAACCGGCGGTCTTATCGCTATGAAGAAGAAGAATGTATCACATATGTATGTACGTATCTAGATATATTTATGACATGGTAGAGTGATGTGACGTGTTGACGTGTGGAACGTACATAAGTATTTGAATGTTGACTTAAATCCCATGTCAATTTTAAGCCCTAGAGATATCATTATATTTTAAAAATATACCGTCCATTTGCAAAGTTTTATTCATTGTTACGTATTTTACTGAATACAATAGGTAATAAAATTCTTCCGTCGTGGCGCCATACATAACAAAGCGAAAAAGTACCAAGTGAATTATGTATTAGGTATGTAATAAAATTATATCACAAAATTAGCCGTAGGTACGTCCAGCTGTTTTTATTACTATGCGCAAAACGAGTATTAATTAAATTGACACCTTTACTTTTGCAATGGTAAACTTAATCTTACACAAATTAGTGTTACTATGGTAAACTACATACCATAGTAACACTAATTTGTGTAAGATTTTGCCCATCAGTTATCAGACTAAGCCATCAGCCCATCACATAAGACCAGACCACAAACGGCCGAACCGAACTAATCAGGGGGCCTTTATCTAAACTCGAAATTCCCTTATCTGCCGCTCTTTCGTTCTTGCATATTCGAGCAATACAGAGTCAAATAGTAGAAAAAAACAGGGTGTTGCGGTAGATTTTCAGGAACTGTCCAACATTACGATCAGGCTACGGCATAGGTACTTAATATATATATACACTAGCAAGTCTGTAATACTCTTGATTCAGGGAAGCAGTGTTTCTGCAGCATCAGGATTTGAAGATCAAAGGTTGAAAATATTATAAAAAGTCATTGTCACGGGGACTTGATACGGATGCCAAATTTCATCGAAATCGGTTAAGTAGAAGTGGTCGAAAAATCGATTGCAAGATTTGAAGCACATATATTTATGTACAAAGAAGATACGGGGTCAAGCTTACATTACAGCTTCGCACGGGTTACACAAAACCTTAACAAATTATACACCTAAACCTTCGGTACCTATAGGTGATAACCGCAAAAAAATCTGTTCAGTAGTTTTTGAGTTCATCGCGAACATACAAGCATACAAACAGACGCGGCGGGCGACTTTGTTTTAGAAGGTGTAGTGAAGTGGTTGTTTACGCAGGTGCATGTTACGCGGAGTTCGGCGTGCGCGTGCCGAACACCACCGGCTCCGCGTACACGTACTCCTACGTGACCGTCGGCGAGTTCATCGCCTTCGTCATCGGCTGGAACATGGTCCTCGAATACCTCGTAAGTCTAGACATACACAAACCAAAACCAGACATAACTTTTGACTCTCTTTTAGCATTTTTTCCTAGCCCAATTTATTAGAACTGTTGTGCGTCAAGGAGATTCGAACTGACTACCTTCGCTATTTGGTGACTCTTTGAAGGGTTAAACCTATTAACCTAAGGGTTGCCTAAAGGTGAAAAAATAGCTGTGTATTATTTTTGCCTAATTATTTATTTTCGAAATTTGGAGATAAATAACATTGACTTCTATATTATTTCGTAAAGACGGGCTTTACGGGCGGTACGAAGTGGGCCAGTAAATTGGTGTCAAATCGCGTTGTGCGCAAGTTGCACAACCAATGCGAGCCAGTCGTGCAGTCTAACGCATCAGGAACGAAAGAACTTTTATATGCAGTTGACATACAAATAGCGACATTAGCGACATTTATTAGGAAGGCTCAAGTCTCATTCAACATTTGGGGGGCATAGCAAACTTAGATTTCCACATCTACCCGCAAGACCGCAGCTCTCGCGACTCCACTCTGAGCGGCCGGCTAAGGTAAGCCAGAGGCAGAGGATCCTGTCCCACCCACCTGTCAGCTCCCCCAGGACCAGTTGGGTACGTGGGGTCGCTACTCCCCAACAGCTCGCCACAAGCTGCCCTACATGATTACCCTGCTCTTAATAAAAATGGCCTACCTAAGATACAGTCGCCCTTAATAGGTTTACCTACTTTTTAACTAGCCAAAAAATGTAAACTTATTTTAGGTATAGTGGCTGGGTGGGTAAAAGGTACCGTCGAATGGTAAACTTAAACTACTTTATCGACTGTAATTCTTGAATTAAGATTTCTTATACCAAACTGCAATTGGGTATTTTTAATGTATGGGCTCCCAACTCAACTATAATATTCATTTCGATACAGTTTAGTCAACTATAATGAAATTGACCAATCACAGCTCGCCGCGATCAAGAGGACGAAACAAATCCATAGCTCAAATTAATTATTTTAGGTTGTATAGTAGAAACAATTGGTTCTTAAGTCAGAAACGCGCATGTGACACCCTTAATATAGCGACATCCATAGACTACGAAAACCACTTAGTGTTGCTTGTTAGTCTCTTTTTATTTAAGAATTAAAAATTTAATGACATTCAAAATTTAATTTAGCGCGGAACAAGTACCAGGGCCTCATGAGTTACGAGAAGGTGTCGTTGACCAGTCCGCCGTAGAGCGCGGGGCGCGGCGGCCGGGTCGCGTACCAGTATGAAGGTATCGCGAATCGCGGCTGCTCGCGAAACTTAGCTGTATACTTTTGGTTTGGTTTGTTTGTATGATTCTACTAGTTTAAAGTATTATTTTTGTTGACTAGTAGAAAAAGTATTGTATACAATAGTGATATAATCAAGCTTTTCAATCTCGTACCTTACTTAGGCAACTCAGCAAGCTTCGTTGCCTAAACACGGTACTCGACTGAAAAACTCTCTATTATATCACGATTGTATAAAATACTATATTACTAGTGCTTTTATACAAGCGTGAAATCGTAATTCTAAATTTCTAATTGAAGGCGATACAACATTTATCTCCGGTCTAGGTTATCGTCACGCGCTGTGATAATATTCTGCTGACCGGCACACATATCTTTGACGTCGACTGTACACCTAGTAGTATAAAACTCCTGGTTATCATTTACGTACATATAGGTATCAAGAATTAACACTAATAAAAATAAGTCGTTTAAAAAAAACTATTCCATTGCATAAAAAGCTTTGATCGTAACGTGCGATTTATATTCCTCACTAATGGTATAAACGGAAACGCAGACTATCGCCGCTGGCTCAGCGTGGAAAACAATTGACAGAAATAGAACGAATAGGTCCAAAACCAGAAAACCAGCAGACTAAGCCTATCCCCAAGCATCGTGGTGTGAGACAAGGGGATGTGATTTCCCCCAAATTGTTCACAAATGCATTAGAGGATATGTTTAAAACGCTCGACTGGAAGAAACATGGTATTAACATTAATGGCGAATACATCTCACACTTGCGATTTGCGGACGACATCGTCATCATGGCTGAGACGTTGCAGGATCTAGAGCATATGCTGACCGGTCTAGCTGATTCTTCTCAACGCATAGGTCTCCGGATGAATTTGGACAAAACGAAAGTTATGTTCAACGAAAGTGTTGCTCCGGGACCTATTGCAGTACAAGGGGCTGTTCTCGAGGTTGTTCAGGAATACGTCTACCTCGGGCAAATACTGCAGTTAGGAAGGAACAACTTCGAGAAAGAGTCGAATAGAAGGATACAGCTGGGCTGGGCAGCATATGGGAAGCTGCGTCGAGTCTTCACGTCGTCAATCCCACAGTCTGAAGACAAAAGTCTTCAATCAGTGCGTCCTACCCGTGATGACATACGGAGCCGAAACGTGGACATTCACGGTAGGACTGGTCCATAAATTCAAAGTCGCTCAGCGAGCAATGGAAAGGGCTATGCTCGGAGTCTCTCTGAGGGATCATATTCGAAATGAAGTCATCCGTCAGAGAACTAAAGTCGTCGACATAGCCCACCGGATTAGCAAGCTGAAGTGGCAGTGGGCCGGTCATATTAGCCGTAGAACCGATAACCGTTGGGGTAGACGAGTTCTCGAGTGGAGACCGCGCATCGGCAAACGTATCGTAGGACGCCCTCAGACTAGTTGGAGCGATGACCTTCGCAAGGCGGCTGGCAAGAGCTGGATCAGAGTTGCCGCAAATCGTGCTCAATGGCGTGCAATAGGAGAGGCCTATGTCCAGCAGTGGACGAGAGTAGGCTGATGATGATGATGAACGAATAGGACGAACACTATTAAAGCGAATATCGGTAGCTAGGCGCATTGCTTATTACTCAGCGAAAACTGTCACGTACCTATATTCAATTTCAGTTGTGGCTCGTTTGAGAAATTGAATGTTTGGAAATACCTAGGTACTTACCTAATATACTTACAATATTGATTTTATGGAAAGGCGATTATCAAACTGACGCGTCGGCTGTGTGATAACCGCACTCATATTGATGCATGGGCTCGCATTGAAATTAGTTACAGATTAATGTCAAATTAGTACGAGTAGGTATTATATCCATTGTACGTACTAGTATTTTTTAAATCTGGACTGTGCACTCGTCATTCATAGTAAAGGCTAACTTAGTTACACTACTTACACTCAACTTGCGGTCGTTACCATTATTTTATTGAATACCTACCTAGAGGTAAACAGATAACAAAAGTTACAAGTTATAGTATTAGTGCAAGGGATCAGAGACATGATAAACCTTTATCGTCCTACTCATAAGAAGATACAGCCTGCCTAGCCAAGGTTACAATCGCTATCGCTTCGACAACGAAAAGCGTTATGTCTCTCTATCACTCTTCCATATTAGTGTGACGGTGACAGTTGCGTTTTGATCGCTACGAAGCGTAAGCGATTGGCGTCTTGGCTACGCGGCCTGATGTAGTGCATAATTATTTTCCATCGTATTTTCACGGAAACGTACGAACGTGTCTTGCTATTTCAGTCTGCCTCGGTACAAAAAAAAGTACTGAGATGGAACGATGGAAAAAAATATGCACTACGTCTGTATCTAAAGTTAATTCATCACATTTTTGACTTTCAATTGTTTTAAAATTATTTTCAGGTTATTATTATTATTTATATTCTCTTTATTTATTTTCGTCTTAAGTTAGGTTATTTATAATACGAATATAAAAGTAAAATATAAAAACACTTACATAACGATAAAAAATACATATACTTAAACACATTATAAAAAACCTAATCTAGGGTGCCGCCAGCAGCGGGGCAAGGCCCAAGCTACTGGTGGTCAGGGTTGCAGAGAGAGGAACTGGCGGACTATCCGCGCCGTGTCCAAGATCACCGCCTTCTGCATCTGACCCTTGATCCAACCACCTCCGTTATTTATATTATTATTTCAAAATTTTACTAGAGTCTGTGCGGAAAGAGTCTTTCCGAACAGACTAAGAGCGTATTACGTAGGCACATTAATAACTTACTGAAGATCGCCTTGATTGGATTCATAGGTTAAATAGAGAATAGTATTTAAATAATTGACAGAAATTTTTTTTTATTGAAAATTGGAACTTCATTTCGACTATCTATTAAAAATGAAGACAATTATTTCTAGCCCCTAAATGAGTGCCCCTGTAAGTATATGTAGTATTAAAATATAGATAAACCTAATAAGCTTTGGTGATGCAGATCGGAACGAGTGCGTGTGCACGCGCGCTCAGCGCCTGCTTCGACTCGTTGTGCGACGGGGCCATCACCAAACACCTGGCAGGGATATTCGGAACAGTTTTTGGTAAGTTGGCTTCATCAAAAATTCACAGATTTCGTGCCTCACACGACTATCGAGCACATTGGAAATGAATCTACGGAATTCGAAAAAATATTGTCGCTGAGCGACGAGAAAGTCTGGATAAGGAAAAAGTTACAAAATAAAACTACAACGTTGAATGATAATTATTTTATTCTTAGATTAACACAAGTATCCTGGACATAACGCTTGTGAACAAACAAATTGCAAAATTTCCACACGCGCATCGAAGTTTGAATAATTGTCGCCGCGCGCCGTGGCGCATAAGTATAGGTATATATTTCATTTTTCGATTAATAAGCAGGATATATTAATGTTCAAAGTACAAGAAAATTATTACACGGCAAATCCGTAGTCAACTCGAGAAGTGGTAGCCCCATCGCCTTTATCGTCACTCGAGTCTTGATCGGCAGCGGCCCATTTGCTGCAAGATATGAAATTTTCTTGACAGCAGTTTGACGCGACGAGAGATGACCATAACAGCGTTTGTCTATGTTGCACCAAACCTGAGTTCCAATAGGTACTACCAGGGTTCAGCATAAGCTATCTTTGGTAATGCTCTACCATGTGATCATCATGACAAATCGGAAGTCCAAAACAGCGCGTGCCTATGTTGCACCAAACCTGAGTTCCGCTAGGTACAACCAGGGTTCAGCATCAGCTCTATCTTGGGTACTACTCTCCTAAGTGCTCATCAAGACGAGTCGGATGACCAAAACAGCGTGTGCCTATGTTGCAACAAACCTGAGTTCCTTTAGGTACAGCCAGGGTTCAGCATCAGCTCTATCTTGGGTACAACTCTCCTAAGTGCTCATCGATACGAGTCCGATGACCAAAACAGCGTGTGCTTATGTTGTATTAAACCCGAGCTCCACTAGGTACTGCCAGGGTTCAGCATCAGCTATCTGCTAGCAGCCGCCAGCAACATGCTGAGGTGAGACCATTTCGTGGCACTTTTTCTTTTTTATGTTTCTCTGTATAAGTTTTTATTTTGTGTTTGTGCTCACGAATAAAATTCTTTCTATTTCTACCTCTACCTCTACCTCTACCTCTACCTCTACCTCTACCTCTACCTCTACCTCTACCTCTACCTCTACCTCTACCTCTACCTCTACCTCTACCTCTACCTCTACCTCTACCTCTACCTCTACCTCTACCTCTACCTCTACCTCTACCTCTACCTCTACCTCTACCTCTACCTCTACCTCTACCTCTACCTCTACCTCTACCTCTACCTCTACCTCTACCTCTACCTCTACCTCTACCTCTACCTCTACCTCTACCTCTACCTCTACCTCTACCTCTACCTCTACCTCTACCTCTACCTCTACCTCTACCTCTACCTCTACCTCTACCTCTACCTCTACCTCTACCTCTACCTCTACCTCTACCTCTACCTCTACCTCTACCTCTACCTCTACCTCTACCTCTACCTCTACCTCTACCTCTACCTCTACCTCTACCTCTACCTCTACCTCTACCTCTACCTCTACCTCTACCTCTACCTCTACCTCTACCTCTACCTCTACCTCTACCTCTACCTCTCCCGCTAACTCTATTTCTACCTCTACTTCTACCTCTAACTCTATCTCTATTTCTATTTCCACCACCACAAGAATGCATAGATTGTCGAATAGTGCGTTCTGACTTTTTGACTATTTTAAGGTTAGGCTACAGGGCAAACCCTCAACCCGATCGTCTTTGTTTTAGGCTCAAATTGTAGCTGACTAAATTGTCCAGAGCCGTTATTCTCAAATTTTTGATATCATTCTTCGTTTCCAAATTATCGAGCACCAAAATCAAAAATTCGGAAAAAATAGAATTTTATTTTCACTATTTCGACCATAACTGTTTTCGTTGTTGACTTTCTCGAATAATTATTTTTGCACCTTACAGCTCTCGTGATTATGCGTCTTTTGAGCCTATTTTTTAATATCATATCTTCACAACTTTCCGAGATATAAGGGGATCGCACTTTTTCGTGAAATCGGACCCTATACTGGAGCGAACGAAAAGACATTTCCAATGTCAAAAAGTCCTTACATATTGTCGAAGAGGGCTTACTAAACAACATATTTATCTAACAATCATGAGTAGGTAATAGCCTTACAATGGAGAAGAACGCCAACCAGGTACCAAGTTTATTATAATAGAATATTTGCAGTCATGTTGTATAATTCATAAGCCCCGACGCATACATACCCTTAGCACAATCCAGACTGTTGATGCAATTTTTAGCTCGCCAGCATATCAAGGACCAAATAACTTTTCACTTGGACTTTATAAATTATATCTTTCTACTCAACAATACATAGCAGAGAGAACTTCACCATATATACTATGTATTTAGTAACAATATACCTCCCGTCACTGCATTAAGGATGACTCACGTTAGACCGGGTCCGGGCCGGGCCGGAGCTTCCGGCGCATCGTTTTCTATGGAAAGCACCACGTGATCAGCGATCAGCCGTCATAGAAAAGACATGTCGGACGCCTCGGTCCGGGCACGGCCCGGTCTAGCGTGAGTCATCCTTTATGCAGAAATACACTTTCGTCAGTTCTAATTTAATATGATTTCATACGCGAATGTGCATTTTATACATAATGCATGAACGCATATAATTATGCAGCTCGTGACATCGCAAATTACGAATATGTGAAATTTTCTAAAGCTTTTTATATCACGAATTCTGCCATGTGGCTACTTCGACATTCTATGATAAAAGATAGTTAATGATTTAATTGGATTAGAATTAGAATATCGATGGCATCTTTTTGCTACAGGAAAACCGCCGGATTTCATCGCGTTCGGGATATCGCTGTTGATGACCGTGGTGCTGGTGGCGGGCGTGAAGAAGTCACTCTTCTTCAACAACCTGTTGAACGCCGTCAACCTGTGCGTGTGGGTGTTCATGATGACGGCCGGCCTCTTCTACGCTGACACCAGCAACTGGACCGAGCATGATGGCTTCCTGCCTTACGGCTGGAGTGGGGTAAGTTTACCGCTAAGAAATCAGTTGTTAAACAGCTTTCATGAAAAATTTATTACATTCTCCAAATAGCGAATATTTGCAGGCATGACGAATAAATTGTGCTCATAGCTTTCAACCCCGTAGCGAAGCATTCAGCCGAACCGTCGACGTGGAAGCCGTCCAAATTAAATTCATGACTGGCGCTGCAACGCCATCAAATCGCGCTTGATCGGATAGCGCTTATGTCACACGATGGTTCATGACTTTCACACAATACTTTGTTACTTTTCAATACTTACATACAAGTAGGTACCTAATACCTCCAGTACCTATTCACTATTAAGAAGTGCCTACCTCACATCTAAGAAGTTATCTGTAGGTACATGTGTTGACGTAGACGATTATATACCTATATATATATAAGGTGCAGCGGCGCAATTTCGACTGCGGGATAATTTCAAATAATCGAAATATCTTCCATGTTTTACATTATTAACTAGAGTCACACACAACGCATCTTTTTCGCTATCTGGACATATATGTCACTCTAGTTAATAATGTAAAACATCTTCCATGTTTTACATTTCGAGTAGTTGAAATTATCCCGCAGTCTAAATTGCCCCGCTGCACCTTAGGTATATCTTACAGGTTTAACAGAACATGTGTATTCATACTTCCCCATCCTGGCCTTCCTATTTTATAAAATGCATGTACCTACAGTAGGTACATACATTTCAAAGAGACCATATTATAATTCACTCTAGTTAAAAGATGAAATATCGACATCTATTGTAAACAGCCTATCGTTTAATTTATTTCGATCGTCTGGTCTGGAGGCGGCTCGGGTGAATGAGGGCTCTTCAAGAAAATAGAACCATCTTGTCAAGAGCTGAATGCAATTAGCAAACGCCCCTGAATTAATCGATTAGTTAACACTTATAGTCCTAACAATATTTTAATATCTACTTACGGTTGATAATAGTTATTTTCACCACACCACCTCGTGAAGGCTGCAAGGCTCTCTTTGAACTTCAAAACTAATAAGAATCGAATCGCGTCTTTCCTGTAGACATACCCAAAAGTTAAAAGGCTATAAAGTTTAATTTTCTAATTTAACCCTATCTACAGGAAAAGGTACTCCTTTTATTTGGATAAGTATGATAAAACCATTACCTACATGCCCACAAGCTGTTAACTATTGCCAACAGGAGAGAAAACTGTACTTACTGTTTGGACGAACACACAGTTTTGTGTTTGCCCCTTTACGATCTGATGTGGTAATCATTTCGATGGTAATTATTTCGCCGCCAGATCCTTTAAAAATGAAGTATAAAGCATTTTTAAAGGATTAGAATAAAAGGTAAACAATTTTGACATTTGTTTTCATTAACAAACGCTGTTTATAAATTTGTAACTATTACTTATGAAAGCAAAAAAATGTAAATGATTGCATATGATTTATAATTGTTAAATATTTACTGAGACTCATTTTTCAAGTGTTCTCTAATAAAAGACAAATGAAGATCTCTTACCTTATTTCTAATGCTATAAAAACGAAGTAGAATAACATCCTAATCCTAGACTAAATACTCAATTTACCAATTATAGAAATTCACATTCTTTGGATTATGTGTATGTTTGCGTAGCTATATATTTATCTTCGTGTTTTTTTAATCAAATAAGCTAGTGGTTATTTTTTTATTTATCTCGAAATTTTGAGATTTGCGGCTAAAGTACAGGCTAGAGCAGTGTATTATCTTATTTATCTCTTAGTTTCTATCTGTATTTGGAATTGATAGCGGTCGCTGAATATTTTATGAAATCAGAAATAGAATTCAATCAACCAGCGCGCGGTTGGCGCTGCAGCGCAGCAACAGGCTCCGTAATAGCTTCTTATTTTTCTCACGTGCTCGTTTATTCGCTCAGGCTTTATTTTATTTGCTTTTTCTTTAATTTGTCCATGTCTTTATTCATAAAAGTCAGAGAGAGAATTTTTTTTTTCAATCAAATTACCGTTATATTTCTCTTTTATCTCAACAGAATCAGAATCGAAATATTTATTGGTAAAAGCAATGTCATTTTATATGTCAGGTTTACAAAATGTATACATATCGTAACTAGGTATGTCACATTTATAAGAGTTTGAATAATTTTAACACATAATTAGTTAGTTATTAATTGCAGTTTAAATTTAAAATATTTGCTCAGCTATGGCCGGTTTAATATTGACTTAAGTCACAGAATACGTAATAGTACAACCGTACAGAAAACAAACTTCCTAAAAAACGAAGTTTGACAGCGGGTCAGGGCGAATCATGCTGTCCCTTTCTTATGTAAGGCACTATCCCTTTCGGCTAATTGGGGTTGGCAAAATTCAAGTTATGTTTAAATCGTATCTCTGGTTGTGCACGCAAAGGGACGTCAAGTTGTGCCAACCCTAATAATTGCTCGGAGCAATGCCGAGCAACGGAGCCGAGAATGCCGAACGCTCTAGTTTCCTACCCCTGCTTAAGTTTTACAATATGAGTGGGCCAATGAGATCCATCAAACAGCGACAATTTTAGTTTTAAGAACAGGATGGTTCTAGACGGTTCTGATCTCCTCCGTTCATCTATGCAGCCGGCCTAGCCAAGGTTACAATCGCTATCGCTTCGACAACATAAAGCATTGTCTCTCTATCACTCTTCCATATTAGCGCGACAGTGACAGTTGCGTTTCGATCGCTACGGAACGTAAGCGATTGGCATCTTGACTACGCGGCCAGGACAGAAAAATATACAGATTCTCTACTCAATCAATACATTAATTTTATTTTTATCAGTCACAATATATTTATTTTCAGTTTCAGGTAGATACAAACATTAAAAAGAAAAATAATCTAACTTATCTATAAAATAAAACTAAAAACTAATACATTAATTTACATTACTTGCTGTTAAATGGGATTGAAAGTACCTACTACGGCCTGAGCCTCCCTTCATTATTAGAGCGCTATTGCCTCATGAGTGCAAGTTGTTGTCGGGCAGGTATTCAGCGGCGCCGCCACCTGTTTCTACGCGTTCATCGGCTTCGACATCATCGCGACCACGGGCGAGGAGGCCAACAACCCGAAGCGCTCCATCCCGCTTGCCATCGTGCTCAGCCTCGGCATCATCCTCGTCGCATACGTCAGCAGCTCCATGATGCTTACATTAATAGGTGACTTCATTTACCTACCTCACTATTTTAGCTACTCTAAATTCTAATAGTACATTGTGCAACATGGGGCGTAAGTTAAATATTGCAAACGTGAGTAAGTTAAATCGCGACGGCTTGCCGGACCGATTTATAGACTCAAGTTTGCAATATTATTACGTCCCGATTTACACACAATGTTTTTCATCACACTTGCGATACATAAATTAAGTATAAAGACAAAAAACTGTTAATTATGGCACTAGAAACTTCATAACTCCCTAGGGAAAACGCTTTTTCTATAACTCCCGCTAAACCTGCGTGCAATTCCACATTTACTGAGCGAATGTGATGAAAATATCTTAATTTATATTTTAACGCATATAGGTATGTGTAACATTTCAGAGAACTGTTTAAAACTGGTGGAGGAGAGTGTGATATACTCGTGTATTGTGCATCTTGTCACCCTAATCTGTGGTCTGTGTCGCTCTTCTCCAATATGGCGTCTTGATAGTAAGATCGTTTCAATAGTGTTCCATAGAATACAGCATTAATTAATTGCGTGTTATTCCAAGATACTACGCTATGTATTAATTATTATACTATACTACCAAATTTGGTGTACACTTATAGCTATCTACCTCCACTCTCGCTTTTTGACCGAAGGTGAATTTGTATCAACACTAATAACTACAATGTATGTCACAGTCACAGTAGTAATTTGGATAGGGCCTATACTAAGTATAATTATGTATGTACTTACATTTCAATATTTAATTGAGAATATTGATTTCTTGTCTAATATGTAGGTAGATATTTGTTTATCATAAGCTGAAAGCATCCACAATGTCCACGTATGGAGTTGACGTTAAAGGATGACTCACGCTAGACCGGGCCGTGCCCGGGCCAAAGCGTCCGACATGTCATTTTCTATAACGGCTGATCGGTGATCACGTGGTGCTTTCCATAGAAAACGAAGCGCCGGAATCTCCGGCCCGGCCCCGGCCCGGTCTAGCGTGAGTCATCCTTAAAGCCGCAGTAGAACCATCTTCATACGTGCGTAATATATAAGTATCATATGTACATACTTACCCCCTTATTCATAACGTTTACTAAAGTTGACAAGCCGATAATAATCGTTTGTCCCTTGCCATCATACCAATACGTCGGAAAGGGACAAACGATTATTATCGGCTTGTATGATGATACCAATACGTCGGAAAGGGACAAACGATTATTATCGGCTTGTCAACTTTAGGAAACGTTTATGAATAAGGGGGTTACTCTTTTGCTCAATTACAACATCGTGATGTCCCTGTTCAGAGTGAACAGTCTGTTCTAAATATGTCTCGCTTTACCTATTCACTTCGGTCGAATTGTCCACCTAATACGGTTCGGTTATAAATAAAATAACACGACACGATCGACAAGCACCGACGTATTTTATTTACTTATGTGGGTCTATCGTAAAGTAGGCGTACGTTATCTTATCAATCATTAAATTTAATTAATATCCCCTTATTTCATAAAACCATGGTCGTTAGTATCAAAACGGCTATGTTTCTGTAATCAATGCTGAGCTTCATGGACGACTTACGTTAGAACGGTCCGGGTTCTTCGTTTTCTATAGAAAGCATCACGTGATCATCGATCACCTGTCATCCTTTTAACATATAAAGATGGTATCTACCATGTCCGTTGTATCTACTCGTACCTATACTTTAGTTTAATTTTCCTCAAGGTACTATCTAAGCGTAGGCTCCACGGAAGAAAGAATGAGCGCACCGGTAGCCTCCAAGAACTTCTATAATAATTTTGAAACAATATTTCTTTTATCTACATACCATTTCTTTTCATTGTTATTATATTGTATTTTACTTCTATAAACATATTATAAAATCCTAGCTTGCAGAATATATTGGATAGGTACTAACTCAATACGAGTAGAATATTGGTTTCATATATTTTTATATACCTTTAAATATTTAGGTATGACCTATACGAAAGCATGGTGTGTGATGATACTGACAAGGAGTTATTCGCAGTGCCATACGACGAGGTGGACACGGACAGCGCGCTCGTGCAGATGTTCGCGCACGTGCGCGCGCCCACGTGCAAGTACATCGTGGCCGTGGGCGCGCTGGCCGGCCTCACCGTCTCCATGTTCGGCTCCATGTTCCCCATGCCGCGCGTCGTCTACGCCATGGCCCATGACGGACTCATCTTCAAGTAACTTTATCTTATCTTAACGCCTCGCTGACATCAATCAAGCTCCCCCCGATTCATCGATGCGATATCGTTACGCTCTAATACAGCTTTTTAACCTACCTACTTATGTTGCGCCCGCCCTGTGGATACCACTCGAGACGCGAGGCCTAATTGAAATATTGGAGATCGGCAAAGAAAGTCTCTAGCACGCTCACATTTACTAGGAAGTCCTAGACGTATTAATGGACTTATGGACATAAGCTGAGCAAATAACTACATCAACTTTGCGCAAGTAAATTAAGTAATAAATATGTATGTAAGTAAACACTTTATTGTACATACCATAAGACAGGTACAATGAAACAAAACATATAGGTACTTTTTTTAAGATTTACCAATCTACTTTTCTATTACGCTATAAGGAAGCGTATTTACAGCCTAAGGGACTGTAAATATTCATTGCATAAGTAATTCTGCCCGAATCGAGAAAATATTCTGGAATTAGTTTGCTAAACATATTTAATACCTACATATTAGCCGAATAGGGTTCCAGAAGTTAATGACGGTTTTTGTTAAATGGCCTAGCATTATCCTACTAGAAAATTATTACCGTACGCATGGTCTAATAAAACATGGTCTTCCATTCCCAGAGTGACACGGGCCTACGTCACAATAACATTGCCACTTTATTTCAACATAACATGTTACATGGGTACATTATACCTATGGTTAATAAGTTAAAATATTTCTTTATAATTTTATAATTTTCATTTATATGTATTTTAGCTTAAATTTTACAATAACACGTCATTTTTAATTACTCGTTAGCAATATCTTCCGATACACGAAAGAAATTTCAGACTTTCGGGTAATTCTGTTTATACTACTGGCAACACAGGATAGCGCTGTGCACATTTGACAATTCGGATCTAGATAACTTCATGCCCTGACCGTCATCCTTGTCGAACGCGTGTTAATTGTTATTTCCTTCTCGCTCAGTGTCAGCAGTCGCAGTGTTTTCCAAACTTTTCACGTCGTAAGCTTGGTAATTAATGTGTAACTGTGAATTAGTTTTTTAAACGTTTGTCTTGTATAGATAAATAAAGTTTAATTTAATACATTAGATTTGTTTTATTTTACTATGTTTCTACATGAATAACTTAAAATTAATGCCGTTAAAATAAATTTCACCGTTGGTTAAAATTCTCCCACATTTCAAAGTTTGAGAACCTGTAAACAGCATGATGACGTAGGCGCGTGTCAGTTAGGTCATACGCGAATCTCGGAATGGAGTACCAGGCGGAGTATATTATTATACCATGACCGTACGTACTAGGTTAATAATGGCACAAGTAGGTTCCACATGCGCCTAGTTATGTGAATCTGCAGATTATAGATGCGCCTATATCGAGTTTTTTAATAATAAAACGCGCTTCAAAAGATGCTAATCGGAAGCCCTCTGTTTGAGTCTGGATTGGCAGACGGGAAAGCTTCGAGTAAATATAGAAATAGGAGCCCTGACGGGCGTTCCCTATTGTTATTCAGCCTTTTATAAAGAATTTCAGTAAACAAGTTTAGTAAACAATTTCTTTCTGTAAAGCTAAAGCCTGTATAAATTAAATTATCAACCAGTTTATGTATTTAAGATTGGATGTTGTTTATGACGGTGAAATAATGTTTTTTATTCTTAGCCCCTTGATCTAGGCGGTTCCCGATTAAGAGAAATACCTATAGTTCGTTTTTATTAGCATTAGAAAAAAACCGGGCAAGCGCGAGTCGGACTCGCGCACGAAGGATTCCGTACCATAATAAAAAAAAAGAACGGAAAAAAAATGCAAAAAAAAACGGTCACCCATCCAAGTACTGACCACGCCCGACGTTGCTTAACTTTGGTCAAAAATCACGTTTGTTGTATGGGAGCCCCATTTAAATCTTTATTTTATTTTGTTTTTAGTATTTTTTGTTATAGCGGCAACAGAAATACATCATCTGTGAAAATTGCAACTGTCTAGCTATCACGGTTCGTGAGATACAGCCTGGTGACAGACAGAGACGGACGGACGGACGGACGGACGGACGGACGGACAGCGAAGTCTTAGTAATAGGGTCCCGTTTTACCTTTTGGGTACGGAACCCTAAAAAGGTAAACAATCTCGACGTGTCTTTTTATTGAAAAACACTTTTGAAAAATAAGTCACTTCAAATATGTATGTAACAATTATGAATCATATGCGATTATTTATATTCTTTTGCTTTCATAAGTACATAATAGTTACTGATTTTTAAAAAGCGTATTTCAATTAAAAGACACGTCTAGATCGCGTAGTCATTTCTAATCAATTTTCTAATGCTAAAAAAACGAACTATAGATACCTACCTATGCTTAAACAGGCGTACGGCTTCAAACAAAAGCTAACGAGCTCGTAGTTTTGACGTACGTTGTATGGTTGTACAGGAAGCTGGCCAACATCTCGGAGGCGACGGGCACGCCAGCACTGGCGACGGTGTGCGGCGGCGCGGCGGCCGCACTCGTCGCGCTGCTCACGCAGCTGGAGGTGCTCGTCGAGATGATGAGCATCGGTGAGTGTGTGTACTGCAGCAGGCAACATCTCGGAGGCGACGGGCACGCCGGCACTGGCGACGGTGTGCGGCGGCGCGGCGGCCGCACTCGTCGCGCTGCTCACGCAGCTGGAGGTGCTCGTCGAGATGATGAGCATCGGTGAGTGTGTGTACTGCAGCAGGCAACATCTCGGAGGCGACGGGCACGCCGGCACTGGCGACGGTGTGCGGCGGCGCGGCGGCCGCACTCGTCGCGCTGCTCACGCAGCTGGAGGTGCTCGTCGAGATGATGAGCATCGGTGAGTGTGTGTACTGCAGCAGGCAACATCTCGGAGGCGACGGGCACGCCGGCACTGGCGACGGTGTGCGGCGGCGCGGCGGCCGCACTCGTCGCGCTGCTCGCGCAGCTGGAGGTGCTCGTCGAGATGATGAGCATCGGTGAGTGTGTGTACTGCAGCAGGCAACATCTCGGAGGCGACGGGCCCGCCGGCACTGGCGACGGTGTGCGGCGGCGCGGCGGCCGCACTCGTCGCGCTGCTCACGCAGCTGGAGGTGCTCGTCGAGATGAGCATCGGTGAGTGTGTGTACTGCAGCAGGCAACATCTCGGAGGCGACGGGCACGCCGGCACTGGCGACGGTGTGCGGCGGCGCGGCGGCCGCACTCGTCGCGCTGCTCGCGCAGCTGGAGGTGCTCGTCGAGATGATGAGCATCGGTGAGTGTGTGTACTGCAGCAGGCAACATCTCGGAGGCGACGGGCCCGCCGGCACTGGCGACGGTGTGCGGCGGCGCGGCGGCCGCACTCGTCGCGCTGCTCACGCAGCTGGAGGTGCTCGTCGAGATGAGCATCGGTGAGTGTGTGTACTGCAGCAGGCAACATCTCGGAGGCGACGGGCACGCCGGCACTGGCGACGGTGTGCGGCGGCGCGGCGGCCGCACTCGTCGCGCTGCTCACGCAGCTGGAGGTGCTCGTCGAGATGAGCATCGGTGAGTGTGTGTACTGCAGCAGGCAACATCTCGGAGGCGACGGGCACGCCGGCACTGGCGACGGTGTGCGGCGGCGCGGCGGCCGCACTCGTCGCGCTGCTCACGCAGCTGGAGGTGCTCGTCGAGATGAGCATCGGTGAGTGTCTGTACTGCAGCAGGCAACATCTCGGAGGCGACGGGCACGCCGGCACTGGCCATTCTTCTTTACGGCTTGGGTACGCATTTTCGCGGCGGCGTTTGCCATGAGTGATCATATGTAACACAATATTTTTTTATATTACTACTACCAAGAGGTCGGCATATTAATATTTCAGAAATATGATACCGATGTCATTTCAATTTTATTGCGTCCCAGCCCGCATTTATTAATTGTCAAGTATAAGATATTATGCCGTAAACACACTTTGTAGCTCTTCCACAAATGAAATACTTATATATAAGCTTACTAATTGTAGTGAATTTTGCATGCTGCAAATGATCTTAAATCTTTAT
The DNA here is from genome assembly GCF_910591565.1 of Cydia splendana. Taxonomy (NCBI): domain Eukaryota; kingdom Metazoa; phylum Arthropoda; class Insecta; order Lepidoptera; family Tortricidae; genus Cydia; species Cydia splendana. Next base: position 29,912,629 of record NC_085987.1, read on the forward strand.
TATCACGGTGAAGTTTCGCTACGAAGTGCTACGGCGTAGCCCGTAGGCACCTACTTATTCTCTACAGAGGGATGTTAAGTCATGCGCAATGAAAGGGTTAGTGCATTTAATATTTATTTGCATCATGTTGCATATCTACATCAACGTTTGTTTATGTAATCCCACTTAACATACGTAAGAGGGAAAAGCAGAATGCTGCGCCCGAAATGAACACAACATTATCAATAGAATGTAACTATACCTACGTTACCGTAAAAACCTGTTTTTAGTGAAAACGTGTTTTCCCTAGTTAAAACGAGTTTTCCGTATCGCCTACCTAAGTGAAAACGCACCTTTCTTTTGACTCTGGCAGAATACCGTGAAAACTAGTGATACCTCTAACGTGTTTTTCCCAGTCAATACTAGTTTTCACTTAAGTTATGTTTTAATAATATTATAAGTGAAAACTAGTTTTCAATAAGGTACTTTGCGAAAACTATATTTGACCGAAAAAATCCCAGTTAGAACTAGTTTTCAACGAGACTTTACGGAATAACTAGTTTTATCTAGGAAAAACGTGTTTTCACTAAAACGGGGTTTTACGGTGACATAATAGTTATTTGTACAACAAGAGATCAAAGTTTGATATTTCTTCGAGTGCTTATTTTGAGTCCCGTGCAAGCGAAAGATTCTATAATATTTTATAAAATTTAGAATCTTGAGCGTAGTAAGGGATTCAAAAGCGCACGAGATGTAAATAACTTTGATCTCGTGTAGTACACAAAATTTTTCACCCTAAGCAGTGAGAACATACCTAGAGGGACAGAGATAATAGAACCCAAGTATCGAACTTGTATTAGACCCCGCATGTTGAAATGACATTTGACTATAAAGGTCACTTGAATGTCATTTTGTCTCACTCAGTGAGCAAAATCGCATTTTGCTCACTGTTTTTGAGAAGCAAAGTACCCTTGTTCGAGCTGCTGAGGTGAAAAAAAATATACTCAACCATGGTAAAAAACCCGGTCAAGTGCGAGTCGGACTCGTGTTCCATGGGTTCCGTACATTACTAAATTTTTAGCAATGTATTTTTTTAGGGTTCCGTACCCAAAGGGTAAAAACGGGACCCTATTACTAAGACTCCGCTGTCCGTCCGTCCGTCCGTCCGTCCGTCTGTCACCAGGCTGTATCTCATGAACCGTGATAGCTAGGCAGTTGAAATTTTCACAGATGATGTATTTCTGTTGCCGCTATAACAACAAATACTAAAAAGTACGGAACCCTCGGTGGGCGAGTCCGACTCGCACTTGTCCGGTTTTTTATGTGAATGAAATATCTTTAAAAAACCCGTAGGGGTCGGATCAAAAACTAAGTAATTAAGTCCGACACGCTTGACTGCACATTTCCAATATTAGGTTTTCCTGTCATATATAGGTAAAGAACTATTTTATGTATTTTTTTCAAAATTTTAGACCCAGTATAGTTTTGGAGATAAAGGGGTGGGCCAGACAGACAGACAGACGCACGACTGATCCTATAAGGGTTCTGTTTTTTCCTTTTGAGGCACGGAACCCTAAAAACTGAAAAAGGACCTAGTAAATGTCATTTACTTACAACACAAATACTTACTAAATACACGAGTGGGTTTTTTGATGAAATAAGATCTTTTTCGAGCAAATGTGATGAAATGCATACTTATTTGTTCTCAATTAAGTACACTTAGGTACTTTGTTCTGGTCTTTTAGGAAGTTAATAGAACTTAATATTTTGGTGCTTTATTTTGTGCCTGGGGGCCGATTTTTGAATTTCGACCCCTCGATTTCGTGTATTTCGTTCAATAATATCTCCAGTATCCGGCATTTAAATTCTACTAATAGAATTGAAAACGAGTGGTCAATACCACTCGATTCCCAATTTCTATCGCTCGTATTTCAAAAATTAGCATTTCGCTGTTTTCCACCGATTTTCGAGTGACGAAATCGAACGCTCGAAATTCAAAAATCGGCCCCCAGGTGTGAAATAATATAAGGTAAGTTAATTTATTTTAAAATTTAAGAATAAAACAAAATAATTTAACTAAATATTAAAATGAAAACTAAAATTAAACTCTAACAACTATATACACATATTTACAAATAAAAAATGGGAGCTAGCTCTGCGCCGGATGGTAGGGTGCCCAGAAGGCTGGTGGCATTGCCGCGCTGAATGGCAATGCCAATTCTCTGGGCAAGGAAGTACCCAGCCCTCTGGTCACCCGTAGCATCATTGAGACGCTTCGCTAGCTCCCTAAATATGGAATGTGCTCCGGGTCCCCAAGGCCCGAGGGTCTCCACCCCAAACGGCCAAACATGCAACCAGAATCAATGGCTGCATATTTGCGCCGTTTGAGGTGCTCGGCCGTTGCGGCGGCCGTCCCGGCCTTGGTCGAGGTCCCTGGAAGGTGGGACTGCGCCAGAGTGTCGACACATGTGGCGTCCCAGACTAGGGGCCGGCCCAGCCTCCAGGGAACAAGAGTCATAAACCGGCACTGGTAAAGGCTCGGCGCAGAATGTCGTTAATGCTAGCGTGGCGTGTGATGCGGCCCGCGCTTCTGCTGCAAGACAGACCATGCAGGCCCTTACCAGTGACGGTGGAACCACAGTGACATGTGTGCGGGGCAACACAGACCGCTCCGAGTCGCAGTGCCATCGAAAGCCTAAACGTGTCATTGCTGAGAAGAGTGCCTAGATTTTTGGAGGGTAAAGCGTGTAACCACGCCCCCGGCTCCCACTCGGAACAAGCCAGGAGACGAGCACGCTCCACGGGACTGGTGAACGTTTCGTGCAGGTGATCCCGTACCAGAGCGCAGAGCGGCTCATCCCATTGTCGTTGCGAGCAGGGGGTCGTAGGCAGGTCAGTGTTGGGGCAGTTCGCCCTCCAAAAATCTATGGCATCTGTGGCAAAAGAAATTTTGAGATCAGGAGGGTTTTTTAGAATTTTGGCAACTAAATTTTGAGTGCTGTGGATTGATGAAAGAAATGCGGGAAGAGATACTATAATCGAAATTTTGCGGATCCCAATACCTCCGTGTCTAATAGGAAGGAAGGCTTGGGACCACTGATGTAAGGGTGGTTTTTCCAGGACGGGTGAACCAAGGAGGTGAAGCGAAGTGCTGTCTATATTTTTAAGGCTTGGTGCTATTGCGCGGAATTGCGACAAGGCAGTGTCTTTTTGAGTATATTCGTCTGGAAAGAATATTTCGCATTTTGAAAAATTAAACTCTAGGCCTATTTGAGAAAATTACTCGGAAAGAGTTTGCAGGTCTTTTAGTACCACTTCGGCATCACCACCCAGGGTACCGTCATCCAAATACCAAACATTAAAGCTACAGCTTAGACTTTCGATGATCGGTTGGATTGCCAAGCTAAACAGAGCCGGACCTAAGGGGTCTCCCTGTTGGCATCCCACGGATGACAGCAGAGAATTATTTTTGAACAATAATTTTGAGGGGGAACTATAACATTGCCAAACAAAGTTGAAAAGCTCTGGTACTTTTTCTTTAACTTGAGCCAGTACGGTACCACGGTCGACTGAGTTAAAGGCGTTTTTTACATCGACTTTTACTAAAACCTCACATTCCCTTCTATCAATGAAAGTTCGTAGAGCGTGCACAGCCGCTTCACAGCCGCCCTTTGAACCAAAACCCAGTTGAATAGGTTGGAAGTAGCCGGTCAACTTGCTCGAAACAGCAGCACAGCAGCATTTCGCAGCTAAGCGACGGTAAGTGGATCCAACTGCTATTGGCCTGATTCCGCCATCTTTTTTTGCCAAGGCACACAGGTTGGCTCCGTAAAGAACATCTGTTATTTCCGGGATTACCGATCCCGAGAGCATGAAATTGGCCAGAGCCGTTACCTCTTTAAGGAGTTCATCACCCGCCTCACCACATGTGTGGCTCAGAAGGTCCTTTAAATGTTGAGGAGATAAACCATCGAGACCGCCGGCAGAGCCATTCGGAAATGAAAAAACTGATTTTAAAATATCGTCTGAGGACACACGGAGACAAGGGCCGGATGGGTCAGGAGGATCAGGGAGAGGCAGGTTGGCATCCGGGGTGGGGTGTTTACTTCGTAAGGCTTCAAGGGTGTCGGTTGTGTTAGGAGCTATTACGTCACTAGAGAATAGTAGCCGTGCCGCACCCTTGATATTCCCTTCCCCTAGCTTACTTTCTACATTCCGGCTTATAGAGAAATTGTGTTTAAGCCCGGACTTGGGCAGATCGTTCAAGTCGTGGGGGTTGAGGCAGTTCTGCTTAATTAAGGAAGTTAAAGAAATACCTCTTTGCGCGGCTTGTTTAACGTAAAGTATCCGGTAGGGAAAAGTGAGGAGATGCTATCAGGACTCCTGTATGTTTTGGGCTATGGCGGATTTTATGTCTTCTGCAAGTTTGCGAGCGACCTGAATCCGTCGGCTGAATCCTGAGTCCGTGCGCTGCGAGGAATACGCTTTACTACCGGGACCGACTGTTTAAATGTGCTCAACTTTTCAGATAAGGGCTGGGCTTGTGTGGCGACGTAAGCAGGCTGCGTATCCGGGCTGGTGAGACTGGTGTGGATATGAATACGACCGATATGTATGTTTAAGCCTTTTTGGCTTTTAAAAGAACGGGTGCAATGTGGGCACGGAAACAGGTTCTCCAAAGGAAGGGAGGCGTTTGTCCGGGGACCCGTATCGGTTGAGCAACTAGTACAATGAAACATTGATAATAATATAATATAAACACTAATAAAAAATGTATCACAGTAAGGTAGCTAAAATAATAACTTATATATACTAGTATAAATATGTACAACACGGGGAGGGAAGAAAATTACTAACTACTAGAGTACCTAAGACAATAATAATAAAAAATTCACAGATATCGTGCCTCACACGACTATCGAGCACATTGGAAATGAATCTACGGAATTCGAAAAAATATTGTCACTGAGCGACGAGAAAGTCTGGATAAGGAAAAAGTTACAAAATAAAACTACAACGTTGAATGATAATTATTTTATTCTTAGATTAACACAAGTATCCTGGACATAACGCATGTGAACAAACAAATTGCAAAATTTCCACACGCGTATCGAAGTTTGAATAATTGTCGCCGTGGCGCATAAGTATACGAGTAGATAGGTACATATTTAATTTTTCGATTAATAAGCAGGATATATTAATGTTCAAAGTACAAGAAAATTATTACACGGCAAATCCGTAGTCAACTCGAGAAGTGGTAGCCACATCGCCGTTATCGTCACTCGAGTCTTGATCGGCAGCGGCCCATTTGCTGCAAGATATGAAATTTTCTTGAAAGCAGTTTGACGCGACGAGAGATGTCCAAAACAGCGCGTGCCTATGTTGCACCAAACCTGAGTTCCGCTAGGTACAACCAGGGTTCAGCATCAGCTCTATCTTGGGTACTACTCTCCTAAGTGCTCATCAAGACGAGTCCGATGACCAAAACAGCGTGTGCCTATGTTGCAACAAACCTGGGTTCCTTTAGGTACAGCCAGGGTTCAGCATCAGCTCTATCTTGGGTACTACTCTCCTAAGTGCTCATCGAGACGAGTCCGATGACCAAAACAGCGTGTGCTTATGTTGTATTAAACCCGAGCTCCACTAGGTACTGCCAGGGTTCAGGATCAGCTATCTGCTAGCAGCCGCCAGCAACATGCTGAAGTGAGACCATTTCGTGGCACTTTTTCTTTTTTATGTTTCTCTGTATAAGTTTTTATTTTGTGTTTGTGCTCACGAATAAAATTATTTCTATTTCTACCTCTACCTCTACCTCTATTTCTACCTCTACTTCTACCTCTACGACCGGTCTGGCCTAGTGGGTAGTGACCCTGCCTATGAAGCCGATGGTCCCGGGTTCGAATCCTGGTAAGGGCATTTATTTGTATGATGATACAGATATTTGTTCCTGAGTCATGGTTGTTTTCTATGTATTTAAGTATTTATATATTATATATATCGTTGTCTGAGTACCCACAACACAAGCCTTCTTGAGCTTACTGTGGGGCTTAGTCAATTTGTGTAAAAATGTCCTATAATATTTATTTATTTATTTATTTACCTCTACCTCTCTATCTCTATTTCTATTTCCATCACCACAAGAATGCATAGATTGTCGAATAGTGCGTCTCAAACAGGATAGATAGAGTTAGACCAAGAAAAATCTGCAGCGATTTTGATAGCCCACGCAGTGCAAGTGTTATTCTGCCGTCATAATCCCGATAATTCACAACAAACACCTATAACGAACTCTGCGAAACATGAAGTCATAAATGTCATGTGAAAAATTACGTTCTGACTTTTTGACTATTTTAAGGTTAGGCTACAGGGCAAACCCTTAACCCGATCGTCTTTGTTTTAGGCTCAAATTGTAGCTGACTAAATTGTCCAGAGCCGTTTTTCTCAAATTTTTGATATCATTCTTCGTTTCCAAATTATCGAGCACCAACATCAAAAATTCGGAAAAGATTGAATTTTATTTTCACTATTTCGACCATAACTTTTTTCGTTTTTGACGTTCTCGAATAATTATTTTTGCACCTTACAGCTCTCGTGATTATGCGTCTTTTGAGCCTATTTTTTAATATCATATCTTCACAACTTTCCGAGATATAAGGGGATCGCACTTTTTCGTGAAATCGGACCCTATACTGGAGCGAACTAAAAGACATTTTCAATGTCAAAAAGGATATAAAAAGGGTTAAAGTAAGGGAATACGGCGAGCCGATCCAACATGTAGTGTCCATTATGCACGATGTTCCGGCACTCTCGTTCACAAACAGAATACTTGAAATAATTTATATTCAACATTAAAAATATATTAACAACGGGTCACTCTGTGTCTCACGGAAGTTTTGTTATATTCAACATCCCTGTATACTCGGAGATAACGCTTACATATACGGTTGTTCCAACACAAAACAGCCAGACGTAGCAGATTTCTACGATAATACCCTTGCCACTTAATTCGGACTATTAATTAGGCAGTTATGCGGTAGTTTAACCCTTTTCCAGACGTAGTAAGTACCTACGATTTATCGACCACATACGCGCCAAGAATATCAACCTTAGCATTCTAATTTAAGGTTCAAATTAGATTGCACTCTCGGGAATTGTGACTTGTCTTCAAATGAATCATCAAAGCTGGATTAATTGGAATATATTTGTAGTTTTAAAAAACCTCGTAGATTGCTGCGGCACTTTTGACGTACCTATTTATTTATTACTTGCTGAGCAAATTTATACAATCAATCGCGTGGGTAAATTTGGATGCCATCAAATGTAGCTGTCAATCTTAAATAACTCAACCATATTATCAACCATCTGAGTGCATTGAATGCCGTTTGGTTATTCAAAATGGAAGAAAGACTTATTATAAATAATAATAATGCAATAGAAATTCCGTTGTTAACTTCCGCGGTTTCATTAAAACGATGCACCCATCTGAACTTAGTTTGTTTAATTTGCTCAGTTTATTAATTGTTAATGGTACGGTGTAGCAAAATTACTTAGGGTTGGTTTGCGCAGCGCTATTCCTGCACGGAAAGCCTTTCACGGGTTCGCGATAAATAATTGTTAAATTTACGTGGAGAAAATACGAATGGCATATTTTTGAATCAGACTTAATAAGTATGCTTTTAACAAAGCTGTCTATATATATATAGGACCTCGCACACGCCCTCATCGTTTACCACAACCGCATGGACGAGTAACATTACGAGACGTTGATAATTTTCATTCCGTCCTGACCTTTTGCGTCAAGTTACCTAACGTTTGAATGACAACATGTTTGAGGTTTTGTATAATTTCTGTAAGTCAGTCTAATTATAACTCATTTCCTGTCAAGATTGACCGACAATTCTACAAATATGTCGACTAGAAAATATAATTCTTGTTTCACAACATAATTGTAATACATATAATTGTAGCAAAATGCCTGTCATGTTACTGACATTATGTCACTGACAATTGTAGCCGTGGTGAAATTGGGGCCCTGGTTGAAAAGCAATTGCAACAATGTAATCTGTGTTTAAACTTTATAATTACCTATAATATATTTTCATTTAAAACTATTAGTAATTAATACGTAATTAAATTAAAAAAATAATTATTATTTAATTTTAATTGCTTACGTCAGGTCTTACGGTAACAATTGTCTCAATACATGGTACCATTGTTACCAGTATCGGGTGTGGCAATGATAGATGCATATAAATAGTTAAGTAGATAGGTAATAGTTAGCTATCGTACCAAATTATATAATTATAAATCATGTGTTATTTATACATTTGTTTAGTAATATTAGAGTGATTCTCAAAATAGTGGCATCTTAACCTGTCGTCGAGTTTTTGAATTGAATGTATCTTTATTTGCTCTTTTTCATATGAAACAAAAATGTATCTAGATAAACTAAAACAATGTTTATCGAGGCCAAGTCATTTTTTATTTAAATTTAATACTTATATTTATAAAAAATAAAGAGTAGCACTTTTCACTGTAACCTGTCTTGTCCAAAAGCATCGCTCTTCCAGTTTTAGTTCTTTAGATTTTATAAGCATCGATTTATGTAAATAAAATATCATGCTATATAATAACATAAACAATACCTTTTAAAATGTACTTTGCACAGGCCTTATATATATTTTTTTACAACAATATTCACGCACGAAGTTTGTCCAAGGATATTTTCACTGTTAACCTGTACCAACCCGTACATGCGCGGTATTGCATCTGACTCATACACAGAAAAATTTATTTAGATCATAACTATGGCAAAATATTAGGTAAGTATCAAGCTAACCACCGTAGGGTACCATCATGACCCAAGTGTCGTAGTTTCGTAGAGACAAGGGGTTAAAGGCAGACGTCTGGGGGCCGATTTTTGAATTCCGAGCGCTCGATTTCGTCACTCGAAAGTCTGTGGAAAACGGCGAATTGATTATTTTGAAATACGAGCAATAAATATTGGGAATCTAGTGGTATTGACCACTCATTTTGAATTCTATTAGTAGAATTAAAATGCCTAGTAGTGGAGATATATTGAAGGGAAAATCACGAAATCGAGCGCTCGAAATTCAAAAATCGGCTCCCTGGGGTTTTGTAACGGAATGTTAACTTTAACTTGTCTCGATTATTTTAAGAATTTGGTATGGAGCCTAATGTAATAATATCATTTTAATATTGTACGAAGGTTTATTCATCTATGCTAAAAGTGAGACATTCGTATTATTATCCGTTCGAGGGAAAAAATAAGAATGTATTTTTCACTGTAACCTGCTTAACTTTAACCTGTATTCAATGTATAGGTTATTGTAAGTCTTGCAAATAACTTCTTCATTTTCCGTTCCCTTGTGAAAATTTGGGGTACTTGAAGTAGTAAAACATATTTTTCATTCTTAAAAGTAAAAAACAAAAATATTTTTTTCATTAACTTTAACCTGTCGATGCCACTTTCTTGAGAATCTCACAATAAAGCTTCTACTGTAAATAAATGTCATTAAAAATAACAAACATTCAACAAGAATAATGCCTAGTTTAACTTTTTACGGCCGGATGATCAAGGTCATTATGGTGTCAGGAACGCTTCTGGCCTACACGCTGGTGTCGACGTGCGTGCTGGTGCTGCGCTACCAGCCGCACTACACCAACCTCATCGAGCTGCTGCCACAGAGCCTGCGCACACCCGTCGACCCCGAAGGCACCGCTGCAGCCCAAAGGGAAACCACTTTCGCTGTGAGTACCTAAACGTATCGAAAAGAGAGCGGCGAATGGAATGAATGATGAATGACAGTCGCTACGATGAATACCTACCTCTTTATTACAACATAAATACGAGTATCTATACACGTTGATAACTGTTATTATACCACATTCAAAGGTGTAAGTGAATAAGAAAGCGATAGAACCCGTTTCACTTGCCGAGTAAAAGGGGTTGCTTTTTTTTTTCTATCGCTCTCCGTCTCCGCGCTCCCCGGTAATTCGCTTTATTTGTTCGTGTTTATGCAAAATGTGTTTCACCTGGTTTGTTGATATTTCATCTTATGCTAAATACAATATAAAAGTTTTGAAAATTATTGAGTTTTTTAAACAAAAACTAGGAACTTATTAAGTAAATACGGGTTTTAAAAATAGCTTTTTGCTCACGGGTAGCCAAACTATTTTGCATAGGTAGGAGCATTTTCCAGGAAAATAATGGTACTAGAGTTTAATACGTAACTTTACCGCTTTAGCCGTGGCAAACGATACTTTGATGTCGACCTATTTCGACGCCTCACTTGCTGTTAATTATTTAGGTACATGAACGCTAGAGATAGAGCATATTATTTCAGGTTCGTCGTTTTCCAATATAAACATACTCATATGGTAATTATCATTTACTATTGTAACTAACAGCATCTTTAATAAGGTTGTTTCCTATGGATAAATTCAATTGTTTCATAACGCTCATTAATTAAATTAAAGGAAATAAACTAAATCAATGTCAAAGATGTTTGGGAGTTTTCAAAAAATAGTGTAGGTACCCAAATAGCGTGAGTAAGGTAAAGGGCACCTGTTTCGGCAGGTTAAGGCTCTTGAGAGTTTGTGTATTTTTTTTAAATATTACTAAGCATATCAATACCTTGAAAGCTTTTGAGTAAGTTATATTAGTTCTTTGTTAATAATTTAATGTATAAACTATAGGGTTTTAGTTGAAACTTTTTTTTATATGATTTTTTTCGTGAACCTCTTGTTTGGCTCCCATTTCGTGATACAAATTTAGATCAGCTCCTAAGTTCGTGAATTCGTATCCCCTGTTTCGGAATAAAGTTTTCTTAGAGTAATTGGTGATAATTTGCTGATAATCATTTTAATATTTAACGGTCTTACCTACTTACGAGTAATTGTAAGGTCAAATTAAAAATATTATTTAATAATAATGTTAATTTGAGAGCTAGCTTAAAGTTTTTTGTACTCGTCGACTTTAATGGTTGAATTAAGAGTTTGTAAATCACATGGGTACTTTAATACTTGATTAAAAGCCGAACTATATAAATAAAAAAGTAAAAAAATAATTATTAAATAATTTACTTACAAAAATCTTATGAGATCTTATACGTTAAATATAAACATACACAAAAATAAATCAAATATATTGAATTATAAATAAAATTGTGCTAGTAGTTAATATGAGAATATACGTGGAATATACCTTAATTTTTTTAACTCGGGTCACATTCAAACTCGTTTTATGAGAATTCTAGTGAAAAAAACATATACCGAATTTCGCTCATACGAAACTTCATGAAATACATTAATTATCATCTAATTTATTTTTTTAATTGTCTTCGTTGTTATATTTAAAAACAAGCACTCTAAATGTATCTAGAAAATCCTTGATTCGTTAGTGGCACGAAATAGGAGACACACGTAAAATAAAATGACCGCTATTTCGTGAGTCGATTTATTGCAATTTTAAGGTATTTCTATGCATATATTCAATCTTTTTTCTTATCAAATCAATTACTAAGGAACCCACAGAAACACTCCCAAAATCTATTATTCGAATGGGTTTAGCTTTTCCTTCCTATAAGCTTAACAAGTGAGAGCGCGCACCTTACGCCTAAAAAAAGTGCACGCATACAACACAGCTGCTTGCGGCCGTCTGACAGTTTCGACCGTCGTATTACTCTCAGTTTAATCACTAAAATATTGGTTATTATTTTATTGAAGAGATTAACTAATACAGATTTTTTTCATATGTATAATTTGAATAAAAAATATTTGAATTCCTTATTATTCGCGCCAGAAACAAAACTAACGAAATAACGTAATAACACGAACTTGGGGCCGTTTAGCTTATTTAGTAAAAAAAAATTGAAGGGAAGCGTGGTCGTGGGAGAAGACACATCATGGACTGAAAATATAAGAGACTGGTTAAAAGTGAAGAGCATAGATAGATGGACTAATTCGCATGACTAGCTGGTTTGTTAGTGCACACCGTTGTATGGGGACCTTGCACTTTGGGACTATGCGCTGAAACTTGGCACAGTTGGTTCTTAGCTGGTCTTGAGCAGATACAGACCGGGAGACATCGAGAGCCACCTCTCATTTAGTGCGGGGGAGGGGGGAAAGTTCGACGCTGCCGCGCTTCACTTGGAGCAACATTTCTCTAAAACTATACCTATTAGGGCATGTGATATATCATTTTCGGATAAATTGAGGATGAGGAATTTATTTTTAGAACAAAAACAATGCACTTTCTAACAAAAAAAGGATAAAGTAGAAAATACTAAAAACGTATATTTGTTTTTTTTTTTATATTTACCAATTTTTTTTAAGTGTTGCAGGAATCTGAAAACCAAAGAATATAGTCGTAAAGCTACACTTATTAGGTTAAAAAAATATATAGTTTATTATACAAATCTGTTGATAAATGGGAAATAAAAAATAATAATAAGCGTGGGTCAGAGTGATCTTATATGAAGGTGAAAAAAAGTAGCACTTATTTTATAAGAAATCTGAAACAGATTATTTACGTAAAACACATTTTTTTGCTGTGGGCTACCGTTTACGAGTTATTTACAGAAAACTAAAAAAAACGATTGTAGAACAAATTATAAGTAACTTTCCCACCTTAATAATATTTTGCATTGAGATCACTCTGACCCACGCTTAATATTATTTTTTATCTCCCATTTATCAACAGATTTGTATAAAAAACTATACATTTTTTTAAACGTAATAAGTGTAGCTTTACGACTATATTTTTTGTTTTCAGATTCCTGCAAGACTTTAAATAAAAAATTGTTAATTATAAAAAAATCTAAAATACGTTTTTTAGTCTTTTTTACTTTATCCTTTTTTTTTGTTAGAAAGTGCATTGTTTTTGTTCTAAAAATAAATTCCTCATCTAAGGATGATTTATCCGAAAATAATATATCACATTCCCTAATAGGTATAGTTTTAGAGAAATGTCGCTCCAAGTGAAGCGCGGCAGCGTCGAACTTCCCCCCCCCCCCCCACTAAATGACAGGTGGCTCTCGACGTCTCCCGGTCTGTATCTGCTCAAGACCAACTAAGAATCAACTGTGCCAAGTTTCAGCGCATAGTCACAAAATGCAAGGTCCCCATACAACGGTGTGCACTAACAAACCAGCTAGTCATGCGAATTAGTCCAGCTAGACTGAACATAGAGAGATATATAGACATATGGTCGCCGACTTCCTGGACGGAGATAGCACTTGAAGAAGAAGAAGAATTAAGTAAAGTTAATCGCTGTCAGTTTTGTGACGACAAGTAAGCATGAAATCTGTATGGCCATCATTTTTGTGCCTTTTTAGGGTTTCGTAGTCACCTAGAAACCCTTATAGTTTCGCCATGTCTGTCTATCTGTCCGAGGCTTTACTCCGTGATCGTTAGTGCTAGAAAGCTACATTTGGCATGGATACATAAATCATGCATTGCGACAGAACGGTAAAAATAAAAACAATAAAAAAATAAAATTATGGTACCTCCTTAATATTTTCGGAAATATGCGCTCCGAAAAAAAAATGTGTCCCGGCCTCTAACTTTTGAACCACGGGTCCAAAAAGTATGAAAAAAATCGTGCAACAAAAGCTTCATAAATACTTTCTATGAAAACTATAGCGAACATGATCGGTCTAGTAGGTATAAATTATACAGTTACCCTAGTCACATCTTTAATTTAACTTTAGGATTATAATTTAAGCTAGGGCTTTTAAAATCAATGAGTATGAAATCGTCAATCATAGAATATGAAACAAAATGTGTGCCGTATTTCAGGGTCGCGGCAACACCCATATCACCACCTCGAACCAGCGAGTCATGATCCGCCGCGTGACCCGCAGGTAACCGTCACTCACGACGCCAAGCGAATTGCTAATATTTATTGCCATGCTTATTTCCGTAAAGCCAAGCGAAAGGCCGGCCGATATGTTTAAACACCTTTGTCTAAATTTCTCGTAATCGCTAAGCGATGCTAGTGTTTTCACAGTTCCCCGGATTCCGATGACACGATGCCAGGTGACGACAGCGAGGAATTCGGTAGAGATGACACGTTCCTCATGAATTCGCACACGGAGAATAAATTCTATGGTGAGTTTCTTTTTTAATGCTACAGAAAATGGTCAGTGCCTTAGATTGTATGTAGTTCAACATTAATTATTATCAAGTGGATTATGTCCATGAACATGATCTAAAATAAAGCGATAAGCGGTATTCGCAGCGACTAGTCCGCATTTATATGGTAACATATGGGGTGCATTACATTTGTTATAATTACATTTCATATATTATAGTTTGATATATCGTTATTATGAATAACGTAATAAATGGCATACTACCGTAATACCTAATTAACGGTATACATAATGTTATTATTGGTATAATGGTCATAAGGTATATTTACACTTCGTCTAATATACATTGCCATAATTATTACATACTCTAAAGCATATTATTTGTTATAACAAGTGACATCACATAATTATTCATGTAGCATAATAGTTGCATGACATAAATGGGTTAGGTTAGGTTGGAACTGCGACTCCGCACAAACGAATAATTACCTAACAAAAGGAGGGTTAGGTTAGGTTAGAACTTTGACCCTGCGTAGAATAAAATTTTCTATCAAAAAAGTGGTTTAGGTTAGGTTTGAATTGCGGCCCTCGCAGAAAACCGTGAAAAATAGGTTAGGTTAGGTTAGAACTGCGACCTTCCTAGAATAAAATAGCTACCAAAAGCAGTAGGCCTGCGTACTAGTTATAAAAAGTATGTACAACTTTACGTTATCAGTAAATGAAATATGACAAAAAATGTTATACGATATATGTATTTATACTTGATAAAATTGTATGAAGTATTACGTTATACAAAAATATAATATAACAAATGGCATTATAAAACATGTCTATATACTATTTGAAAATTATATTACATTAGGCATTATATCAATGACAGTTTAGATGAAATCACTGTATACTAAAGGAAACGTATAATAAAAATTACATTATAACATACAATAATATATCAAATGGCGTTATAACAAATGTATGATAGATTTTTTATAATTATATTAAACATTACACACCACCGTAACATATGACTAGGTAGCAAGAATTCTTGGGCGTGAATGTGTCGTGTTCAGAAGTACACATGAGTGGTCGATTGTCGTAGGGGCCGTGCCCGGCGGCGCGGCAAGCAGCCCGGGCCGCTTCCGCCGCTTCATGGACGCGGTGTCGCGGCAGCTGCTGGCGCGCTCCTATCTCTGCCCCGGCGTCTTCCCCTGGGTGGACGCTGGGCCTGCCACTGACCATACTGGTAACATGTTCGGTCTCAAAGCCTACAGATACCTAACAAGTTTAGCAGAAGGCATTTCGAAACTAAATTCCGGAACATATTAATAGATTACCCAATGAGTAGTACCTACATATTTAAAGGTAAGTATCAATCATTAGGTAGCACCTATTTTTGTATGAATATCACCACTGTTGACTAAAATTATGCTTTCCATAATATTGTAAAATTTTATAGCGAACTATCACCAATGATCGACATCTTCAACCTTAAGGCCGTTCCCGTACCCAAATGAAATCTACAATCGAGCCTCTCCTCACCCCACCCGTCCCGCCCCTAGATACAATGACGATACAACAGCGCCACGCAAGAAGTAACTTGACTTAAATGAACTAACAGGACACTGATTTGTAAAACGTATTACTAAATACTGAAAAAAAGCATGCTGCATCTCATAGATGGCGTTAAAGTTAAATGGGAAAAATAAATGAAACATAGTGTAAATTAAATATTCATTTTAATGAAGTCAACTCTTATTTCAATAATATTTAACTATAAGGGTAAATACAGTTTATATTTAAACAAATTAATGACTGCAAGTTTTCTATAATATCATTATTTATTAGGTATACTGTGCAGGTATATCATCGATATTTATTAAAAAGTTAGGGCATACCGATACAAGTGAGAAAAATAGGTAATTCGCACATGTATCGTACAACGTTTTACAGTACATAATATGGCCCTTTAAATTTTCGACATAGTTACGTAATGTGCTAATTATCGCACTAATGCGGTAAAGTAGCACCATATTGTAATAGTACTTACCTACATTACGTTTACAAGTGCGGCAAATAGGAAATTCGAAACGAGTGGCGATAAATTCGAACACGACCGAAGGGAGTGTTTTGAACAGTGTTGCCAGATGAAATCTGAAATATTCAGTAGGAATAAAATCGTTTTAGCAGTAGATAGGAGAAAAAAAGCAGTAGATTTAAAAAGTGATGTCTGCAATAGGTAAAATTGAAAAAAAATATTTTATTCTTTGACCTGACACCAACGTCCCATAGAAAATTTGTTTTTTTTTTCCTTTTTCGGCTGACATACTGGCTGTGATTGAGTATAGCTGGCAAATCAAATTGTCAGTAACAGTAAAATGAAGAGTATCATTCTGTCTCTTACTTCTGTTATTATAATTAATAAATGAGCAAAAGTTTTTTTTCTACTCATCATCCGCTTGCCCTTATCCCATTCATTTGGCGTCGGCGCAGCATGTTTCTTTATTCCATACCTCTCTCTCGCCCATCATCTCATCATTCACTTGCGTTCGTTTCATATCATCTCTCACACAGTCCATCCACCGTTTCCTCGGTTTTCCTCTCCCGTTACTTCCCTCCACATTCATTCATAATACCTTTCTCGTCACATGACTTCATCCCTCCCCATCACATGCCCATAAGACGCTAGGCGATTCGCTCTTACATTTTCTACTATGCGTGTAACTTTCAGGCTTCCTCTTATATACTCATTCCTTATCCTATCCATTCTTGTCACACCCCACATCCATCTTAACCTTCTCATTTCCGCTACATGCAATCTCTTCTCATCCGTCACCCAACACTCTGATCCATACATGACGACAGGTCTTATGATGGTTTTATACATTTTACCCTTCAATCGAAGAGGCATACAAGAGTCACAAATGGTTCCCGTGACTTGTCGCCATTTCATCCATCCTGTGCTAATCCGGTTTTTCACGTCACGGTCAATATCGCCATCTTACTGAACCAGCGAAGCGAACCGAGGTACTTGAAGTCGGAGCAGACCGGCAACGTAACGCCATCGAGTTCCGTGGCAGCGAAACTGCCGGAGAGACCGAGACCGCCGAAATCGCAGAACATATGTTCAGTTTTAGATCTACTGATCTTCAGGCCAACATTCTCCAGTTTCCGCCGCCATTTCTCAAGTCTGCTCTGTACCTCGAATCCGTCTTCACCCACAAGCACAATATGATCAGCGAAAAGCATACACTAAGGTGCCTCCTCCTGTATGTCCGAAGTTTTTTTTTCTACTATTACTAGTATTACTATACCATTCATTTGCCAGGCTATAGTGGCGACGACGCCGACCAATACTATAAAAAAATACCAACCTACCTACCTAACACAGATATAGTAAAATGAAGCCTAATCACACTATAGATAAAAAATAACCGCGGTTTCAGAAAATTTCGTATGTCATAAAGGCTAGACGACACGATACGACGGTATAAAGTAACTAGATGATCCGGTCACGACGAATAATCATTCGTTTTCGAAAAATCAGTAGCTCAGCAGCAAAAAGCAGTAGATCAGTAGATATTTTTTAAATCAGATAGATCTACTGCTTAATCAGTAGATCTGGCAACACTGGTTTTGAATCGACACGAGTTGCGAATTACTTATTGGCACATGTATCGTACAACGTTTTACAGTACCTACAGTCCTACATACTAGGGTTTGCTCCCGGGAAATACCGGTACCGAAAGTACCGGGAATTCCCGGGATTTAGAGCCAAGCAAAGAACCGGGATTTCAAAATTAAATTCCCGGTACTTTCGGGATTTTCGGGACTAATATTTCCGGTACAATATTTGACTGTTTTCTGTTACTTAGCATGAAATATCATGTTTTTTAAAGAAATACATTATATAAATCCATTGCTGACGCTAATACTTTTACGACTGACCATATATTAAAGCAAAACAAAAATAGTCAATGGGTTTGACAATGCCAACAAAATAAAATAGCTTATTTTGAAACTATACGAGTGTTACTACGATAAATAATTTTATACGAATAATTAGTTAGTTGTATACTAAATACGAGCAAAAACTAGAGAGAATTGTGTAATTAATAAAATATTTCTTTTAATTCGAATATTAAGAAACTCTTATTGATAAACTGAATGACATTTTAAAATGAATTAAAATATTATAGTGTCATGTCCTCTCCTTGGTAAATTCTTAATTCTGGCTGCAACAACTTCTTGATCCTTCCTATTGATAATTTTATTACCACTTTTACCTACTCACATGCAATTTTGCACATTTATTCAAGCCCCTTATCTTGTCTAGAATACAAAATTTCGTAAACGTAGCTCTAACAGTTATTCATAAATTAACGTTTTAAAACCGGCATTTTTGTGACTGACTGTCTAATAGATCAAAAACCTAACCCACTTCGAGCTGACCTAGAAACTTGAAATTTGGCACCAAGGTAGACTATTAGGAGTTTATAGAGGGAACAATCTAAAAAATGAAAATTATTGATAATTTGATGAAGAATAACATATATACTTATCGATAATAGGCTAGATGACTAATTTTCATTTATGGTATCAATCGATCAGGTTTGTCTTTAGGATAAAAAGTCTATATGGGATCCATTGCATTAAAGGAATACAAAAGTCAGAAATGATAGTCAAAGTCCGACAGTCGTACTTCACTCGCGAAACGCCCCGAACAAAACGATATGTGACCGTGACGTCAAGGTCACAAAGAGTCCATCTTGAAGTATGAACAAAACAAGAAAATTGCGATTTTGTCGGTGAAATATTGCGTTTATGTATATAGTTTCCATACAATCTTTTATTGGATAAAATGTGAGGAATCGAATCGAATGGTAACTAACTGCGACAATTCTTCGACCGACGGTTTTGTCAGGAAGCTCTTCTTCCACATTGAACGATATTTGTAACTAAAAATAAAATATATTGTATGTGTTAGCATTTACAATTTGTCACATCATGTACAGTCGACGTCAAAGATATGTACCTATTGCAGCTTACTCCTTTGTAATAAGGTGAAAAATGTATACATATATTTGACGTCGACTGTACATATAAAGCACCGGTGGTAAAGAACCAACGAGAGAAATAGAAGTAAGACCCTGTATAATAGACTACGAATCGTGTGATAAATCAATTTACGATGGAATTCTGGCACACGAAGTTGAAACAATGTTATTCTAGCTAGGTAGTTAGTACAAAAGGTAAAATTGTTCTCTGCTCTACAATCAATAAGCATAATTAGCATGAATCACCTACCTCATGGGTATCTTCTTCCTCTAATATACTAGGAACCCGATAAGTGTCATCCACCTGTGCAATGCGTGGGTTCAAAATGTTTGAGCCGGTCGCCTCACTGTCAAAACCAAAATTAAATAATTGTATGATGTTTTACAGCACATATGGACTTTACCCCACTAGTGCGATAATGCACACACACATTACGTAACTATGTCAAATATTTAAAGGGCTAGTAGTAGTAGTAAACTCTTTATTGTACAAAAAGACATATTAAAAATAACATACAATTAGCAAGAAGTACAAAGGCGAACTTATCCCTTTGAGGGATCTCTTCCAGTTAACCTATAGGGCTATATGTACTGTAAAACGTTGTACGATACATGTGAGAATAGGTAATACGCAACTCATGTCAACTATTTTTCGCACTATTTTTTATCATCAAGTGATGATGAACAATAACAGCCACATTTTGCCTCTCATTAAGCATCCGGACAAATCTGTCGGTCGAAGAATTGTAGCAGCCAGTCATTTCTTTACAACATCACTCAATTTATAAATTAGTCCATTACTATTTCATAAATTGATCATGGACCCGCGAAACGCAGCATTCCAGAAATGCAGTTATTTCGAAAAGTGAGACAGACTAATTTCAAAATTTTTATCTAGGTACCTATATTATAACAAGTGATGACAATGGAGAAAACTACTTGAAAGTAAATAAACCATTGTGCTGGTTACAGGTACAGTCGGCGTCAAATACTTTGTAGCAACAAAGTAGCCAAATAGTAACAAGCAATAATCTAGCAAGTAACATAATAAAATTGCGGTTTATGACGTAAGTACTAAAAAAACTGCTTACTAGATCTCGTTCAAACCAATTTTCGGTGGAAGTTTGCATGGTAATGTACATCATATATATATTTTTTTGTTTTATCATTCTCTTATTTTAGAAGTTAAAGGACACACATTTTACCACTTTGGAGGTGGTCTCTCGCGCAAACTATTGAGTTTAGAAAAAAATGATATCAAAAACCTCAATATATTTTTTGAAGACCTATCCATAAATACCCCACACGTATGGGATTGATGCAAAAACAATTTTTGAGTTTCAGTTCTAAGTATGGGGAACCCCCAAAATGTATTGTTTTTTTCTATTTTTGTTGGAAAATCCAAATCCATTCAATCCAATCCACAATCCAATCCATTTGGCTACAGAACCCTAAAAATGCTCTATCACAGGTAAATGAGAAATTGAAAATGGAAATAATTGCCCAACGTCTGTCACGAGCGCTCAGCCATCACTGTCTCATTTCGAAAGACGGACGGAGATAGAGCATGCAGGCCGGAGTCGATATTTTGTTACGATAGAATTAGTTGATGTTTATTTATTTTAAAAATATTGCCTCTAATTATCGTTTTTCTAAAGCTGTCAAATTACTGTTATAGTTATGATTGATTTTTCTCCTTTTTTTGTTTCATAGTGTCACATAGTAAAGAAACGAGTAAAGTTGGAGTAAAAATTCGAATTGGAGGTTACTTTGGGAATAAATTGTATCGAGCGAAGTGTTATGAATCGTGTATCGAAAGCTGTGTTATTAAAGATAATATAATCAAGAATTATATTTATTTTTCCCACGTCTACAAATATCACCGTTTCTTAGAAAAATAGGATAATTATTGGGGTATTTTTACATTTCTGGCTCAGGGAACGGCCTTAAAGGCTTCGTCACACAGGCGCGTTAGTTAATTGGTCAAACAAGGCTCCGATTAGGGAAAAGAGGTTTTTTTATGACGTATTAAGTATCGTAGACCGTGGTGACTTTGGAAAATTTGGGGTTACTTTGATAGATTTAAAACTGCCATAGAATTACCATTATTCATTATTTACTGAAAATGTTAGATTACTATATACATATTCATATTCACCTTCACCTACTGTAAAAAATCTCGCATAAATATATATTATGGCTTAAAAACTAGAATTTTAAAGTCGCCCCTGCATTTGAAAGTCACCCCGGTCAATGGTACTTTTTAAAGTGTTTGGCAGGGCGCAGCACAGGGCATGTTGGGAAATAGGCATACAAATCCCCTACTTTTTACTATACGATACCGAATATGATGTTCTTTATCTTGACTATTTTGTTCCGTACATCGTAAATATCTTGTAATGTTGTCCAGGTATGTTCGTAATCAAGGCAGTGGGGGTGATGTACGTGCTGATCCTGGTGATGGACATGCTAGCGGCCTACGGCAGCCCGGGCACATCCACCTTCACTGCGCTCCTCATGGTCGCTCTAATGTTAGCTATCTTCGTCATCCTCCTACTTATTTCTAGGAAACCGCAAAATCGGTAAGTCGATAGACATATTAAGCTAGAAATTCTAAAAGCAATTAGACCTCTTGAAACCGTAAAACTATACGATAACTCAAAATTCGCAAAACCTGAATGGGGAAAAAAATGTTATTATAGAATCTGCACACTACATTTTACGAGAATGTGTTGAGAAATGTACAGGAGGACAGCCGGATAATATGAAATCAGTTTTGCCCAAGCTGAAATTAAGACGATTCATGTTCGCTCGGTCAATAAATTGTGACCATTTCAAAAACTTATAATTGTTATTTGCTCCGCACAGCGCACAACTGGTGTATTCGACGCCAGCGCTGCCGTTCGTTCCGGCAACCGCAATTATCGTCAACATCTATCTCATCCTCAACCTGTCCATCTTGACCCTCGTCCGCTTTACCGTCTGGATGATCATAGGTAAGACTTAAGCACCAACCACATTTAACAGACAGTAACGTCAAACCGCAGTTAAGTATGAAATTTCCCATACAAAGAAATTTTGCGAACACTTTAACGGTGACAGACGGTTTGGTGCAACCGACCCTTATTCGTATAGCGTTTGCCAAGAGGAAAATCGGATCCAGCCCCGCAAAGGGTACGGGCGCGGACGCCAGCCTCTGTGACGCCTAACTTATAGGGCACAAACAATCAGTAGGTAATCATAGTTCATCACAATTTGCCTACACCTTATACTTACTTGTAGAAAGTTTACGGTGTTTTGTGAGACGACAGCTAACGGCGACATATTTAACGATAATCAGTTTGTTACATGTTCGTGTTACGTGTAAACCGCCCAGCATGGCCGCACCAGTTTAGGTGTACTATTAAGCTGGGGCGTTTACTGTACCTACTTACATCGATAAATCTTTTTGCTAACGACGTGAAAGGGACAGAGAGAATAGAATCCAAGTATTTCGAACTTGTATTAGGTCCCGCATGTTGAAATGACATATGAATATGAAGGTCATTTGAATGTCATTTTGTCTCACTCAGTGAGCAAAATCGCATTTTGCTTACTGTTTTTAAGTAGCAAAGTACCCTTGTTCGAGCTGCTGAAGTTTCCCACTTTCCAGTTATGAGATATGAAATATGTTTGACTGCCTATTACTTTGAATATGTTCTAGGACTGGTGGTGTACTTTAAGTATGGCATCAAGAATTCCTTACTAGAGACGAAAACGGAGGAGCCGGCGGTGTCGCCGCCCACGCCGAGCCCGCTGGACCGCACCACGCTGCCGCCGCCCGCACCGCACCAGCCACGCCCGCTCGGCGACCGCAACATATTCGAGGGTGACGGCAACAGCGGTCTCTACGGCAATCTCGAGTGAGTACTATTATTTGCAAGTAAAAACTGTAAATGCAACGCGGTGTATATTAATTAGAGGCAACAATGTGAAAAATAAATATATGTTTTACACCCGAAAATTTTTATAGAAATATAAGGCTGTATCATAAAAAAACGACCACTAAACAATATCGATTCAATACAAGAAGTCTTCTGTACAAGACAGCGGCGCTCATGGATTTCCCGTAGTGCAGATAAAATAGGTATAAATTAGACAAGAGACTTACTACATCTAAGTATGGCCTATACGTAATAAGTCATATTTGCCCCCGGTACGCAGACTACATTTCTATTCTTGGAATGTTAAAATCATAATTATATTTATTCGATTAAGAATAAGTTAATGTTCATTTAATTTTTATCTTACTTATGTACATACGAATTAACTCCCAAGCAAAAATATTTGAATAAATTAGACGGGAATGAAATCGAAATGATTAAAATAAGGGGTCATCCATTAATTACGTCACACGTTTAGGGGGAGGGAGGGGTCAAGAAAATGTGACATGTTGTGACTTGGGGGAGGGCAGAGTCACAAACATTGTGACGTCACTTTAACTTCATCAGTAACCGAAAATTAATTTATATTTTTTTATCGCTGTACAGTTAAATAATGAGTTTTTGGAAGTAATTTTCGTTCCTAATTGGGTTTGTGTTATAAAATTACTAATATTTCTTTTACCAAAAATATTATTTCATTAAAAAAAAAATGCCGAGTTACCATTACCGATTTCGTTGAAAACAAAATTGCCTAAAATGTGACGTCTCACCAGGTGGGTAGGGATTTGCAAAATGTGACCAAGTGTGACAAGGAGGGGGGGAGGGGTCGAAAAACCTAGAAATCCGTGTGACGTAATTAATGGATGATCCCTAATTGTTATTCAAATAATGAATTTCGTTCTTGAATGGCCAACACTGACTGGTCTAAAAAGTCAGTTTCAGTAATTATTTTTGTTTAATTTTTAATTCCCTCTAAGATTGAAGCAACCGTGACGAAGAACACGAAAAACTTAGAAATTTTGAGCAAATTTTTTTATTAGTATTATTAAAAAATAATGGT
Organism: Cydia splendana; assembly: GCF_910591565.1. NCBI lineage: Eukaryota > Metazoa > Arthropoda > Insecta > Lepidoptera > Tortricidae > Cydia > Cydia splendana. The sequence continues at coordinate 29,936,759 of NC_085987.1, forward strand.
TATATGTATATATTTATATGTAATTAGCTGCTTAAAAAGCAAAAGTATAACACAACAAAGACCTAAATTCTTAACAAGAGTATAAAAGAAATTACAATTGTTATTATTTTAACATTTACTGAATGGCTGAATTTGTGTCTTGTATATAAGACGGCAGCGCCAGCATGTTGCTCTATCGTTATCTTGTATACAGTAGGTACAATGGCGGTCTAAGTTTTATAGTCATAAGCATTATTATTCCTGCACTGCATAGCTATTTGAGAAAATTTTTGTTATATATTTTTTGCTCATATCAATCATGCCGTTTGTTGACAGTTTCCCGGATCCGCTGCTGGCGTGGCACACGGCCGACCTGGAGCCGGCGCCGCCTGCGGGTTCTATCCGCCCCGCCAGCGCCTACAAACAAGTGGAATCTCGGTGAGCGTCCTACTATGCTGTGTTATATATTGGCTGTCTTACACGGTACTCTTCTATGTTGATCCTACTTACGATTTCCACCTATCGACCTTCCTTTTTAGTCTTGCCGAGCTTTTTACGCCAAGTTTTCACGGTTTTTCTTTTCGAGCCATTTTTCACGGAACCTGGGGTTTTTCTTTTCGAGACATTTTTCACGGAACCTGGGGTTTTTCTTTTCGAGCCATTGGTAGTTTTATTTAGTGTTCCGTACAAAACTTTGTTCACGGAACACTTATGGGATCACTTCGGTCTTGAAAATCAGTTAAATGCGTTTTTAACGTTAATAATCGCATAAAGAAACACCATTGATGTGTTGTTAATAGGAAACAATAATATTTATGTAGGTACTTATCTAGTTAGATTACGTTTAACGCGAGCCCGCACCATATTCGAGCGGTCTGGCCTAGTGGGTAGTGACCCTGCCTATGAAGCCGATGGTCCCGGGTTCGATTCCCGGTAAGGGCATTTATTTGTATGATGATACAGATATTTGTTCCTGAGTCATGGTTGTTTTCTATGTATTTAAGTATTTATACAATATTATATATATCGTTGTCTGAGTACCCACAACACAAGCCTTCTTGAGCTTACCGTGGGGCTTAGTCAATTTGTGTAAGAATGTCCCTATAATATTTATATTTATTATTTATTTATATATTGCAGGTACAACGCGAAGACCAACAGCACCTCCTCGCACACGTCCACGCGGGTACCGTGGGTCTACACAGAGCCCGACCTCGACCCCTGGGACAACTAGAAATGTTAATCACCCCCAACTCAAAACATATTTCTTTACCCACCGCCATTCTATTCTATAGTCTTCTTGTCGTTACTTTATAACACCTGTTACAAAACAAATCATGGGATCTGTTTTTACACAGTTACCTAGGTACCTAGCACTTACAGGTACACTTTTACGATACATATACCGCCGCCGCAAGGCACCGCAACTTATATACATACATACAGATCATACTGTACATACAGATCGTAATAAACGTGGACAGAACTGAAATAAATGGTGGCACTCTTATACGGTTATTACGGGAGCACCTTTATGTGTGGTGGGCACAAGTCTTACATGCATTAACTCGTAGTAAACTGTGGGGCGAACTAATAAGGCAGATTTGAGCTTGAGGTTACGTTGGGCGCTTACAGACAGTTTCAGTCTGTTGCTGCGCAGCCGTGATTACAGTTGCTCATACGTGCTTGTACTGTGATTTTGACGCAGCTTAAATATATGCTGGGGAAATCATTTGTGATCGCAAATTAAGTGCTAGTCTGGTCAAACGTGACAAGATGACTATAACTATAATAGTTAAGCGCTGCATACACCTTACTTAATTCAGTAATTAACGACAGGGACGCATTTATACCTAGTACGTCTAACGTATAGTTGCGTCCTTGTCGTCAGTTGCTGAAATAAGTAAGGTGTGCGAAGCGCTTTAAACTAAATTATTGAATATTACGTTATATTAGCACCCAAAAATTTATATCACGAGGTTACGTCTCCGATGTTTCTCTACAAAAGGCTATATTGCATCCAAAACTTAAATTAATCCAAACGGTTAATACTTGTAAATGAGGTACCTATCTGATGGTCTAATAGCATAAGTTGCGTTCTCGCGCCTGAGTCCATACTTGAAATCGCGCTTGATGTATGGAGTCGCGCGCGAGAACGCAACTCATGCTAGCAGGTTTGGTATACCTACCCTTAATTTTTTGAAAGATTTAATTTCACCACTTAGTCAGCGTGGTTCATAAGTACACTCATACCAAATACCAGTTTTCTAGTAATAATAAAAATAAGTATTGTAGTTCTAATCAGAGCAGACCAGAAAGATTGCCGTGTCTTCGTACCTTTTTATTAGGTTTTCTCAAAAAGTCTCGAATATTATTTTTATAAAATTTTAAATAATATTTGATTGTAGCTGTTTCAAATATCTGCACATATGGTACAGGAGTCATTACATCTGTTAGAAAGGTCTAAATAAATTGAAAGGAGGGTATATTATAAGAAACATTGATTTTTTATCAGTATAAAATAATAAATGTATCTATGTCTAAAGATTTTATTAGTTTAGGGAATAGGAATTCAATAACCTAAGAATGTTGCCACGAATGTCATGACATGTTCTGTACTTATAGGTACAAATATATACCTATAGTATAAGTAATATTATTTCGTATTGACAAGGTTTCCATAGTTGTCATGGTGATCTCCAAAGTCCACCTGTGATTGCCCTTAAATAGCATAGTTTTAGTTTACCAGGCAAATAATTTCTGGCAGGGATTTTTTTTTTTTCAATCAACTACCCACCCCTCTTGAAACATATCAAATATCTATATTTCCAAAAAAATAACAAAAATTGTTACTGTTATTATTTATTTAATATACATTAATGACATTGTTCATTTTAACAAATTTTAAGAAATGTTAGGAGTATTATGCTTATATTTTATATACCTATCTTACAAACATAAATAGCTAACACAAAACTAAAGTTTCGATTTATCATTAATATGCTCTTGCCAGTCCGATTAAGTAAATTAAATCCAAGTTTTATTGAAATGTCAGTTATATTTAGTCATTTAATTGCTGGACATTTGTACATCGGACTGACAAGACTTGTATAATACCTACTCACTACTTTGGTTGACGAACTGAAATATTTAATTTAAACTATTTTTGTAATAATAACCGTAACTATGGTCACAGTTAAATGATTTATTCATATTCAGTAAAACCAATGATATCTTGCAAGTTCTTCCGAACTCATGTGATTAGCTAAATTAATAGGTAACATATAAGTTCATTTGGACCATAGTTGTTAACTCATTTTATTGTTAATTCATTATAATATTATCTATCATACGCACAGTAAAATTATTTTTATTCTCGTTGAAGTGATCTTAAATTGAAAGAATATTTTTGAAACGTATTAAAATAATGCATATTTCCATTTTTTTTTGAAATTGCTATTAGGTATAAAGTTGATTGATCATTAAATTGTTGACGTTATTGTAGCTAAAATATCATAGTCACGTCGAATATTTTCTGACGGCAATTTTAAATGCATTCTATTAGATACTTAAAAGGTCTGCGCGGCCAAATATGTCTACGGGAAGGTAGGGCAAGCTGTTCTACCTCGGACAGTTTTTTCTTTAAGTAATTAAAAAAAAAAAAACTAAAGGCTGCAGAATTATTGTTTATCCGAATATTATAAGATACATTAATAAACTATCTAATACGATAAAAAATTTTAAGATTAGTTTATTTGTTGTTCCTTGAACACTTTTCCCTTTTTTTTCGTCAACGGGACACGTGTTCAAGGAACAACACCCCTGATGTACCTTGGTCATTTCCCGTTGTACCTCGGAAATGATAATTTTAATTAATAAATTTATAATGTAATCATAGATATAATATTTATATATGAAATCACAGATGTTTTAGCACATTTACGCCATTAAATAGATCTTTCTAGTACCTTAGAAAAATATACTTAGCAATGGTCACTTTTTATTTGGCCTAAACCATTTTAGGCATCCTTACTAAGATCGATTACTTACTTGTAACTTATAACGCAGATAACTAATAATTAGAAATTCGACAAATATGAAACCTTAAGTAAAAAAAAATATTTACAGTAGTAGCAAGTACGGGCCAAGGTACAACATATTTTCGGTGTCCGAGGTACAACAAAGCAACTTTTTGGACAAGTAAGCTTCGTAATAGCACTTCCAATTGAGATTAGGCTGAAATGATCCTACCATCGAGTAGCTAATTAACTTAACTTTAACTTATTATATTAAGTTTTATTATCTATTAGCAAAACATGAAATAATCATATTTGATGTAAAGTTTGAAATATTTACTTTTCATAACATAATTTATATTTTAATTTTTTTCTTGAGATACTGGCCGCTCTCAAGTTTAGTTGATAGCTTGTTTTTTTATATTTAATAATAACGTTTCAAATAATATAAATGAAATATTTCAATAACCGCGGCAATGTGGAAATATTGCCATCTGTCTGAGGTAAAACTAGGTCCAAGGTACATTAGTTTCCCCTACTAATAGCTAATATTATATACTTATGTTATGTTCAAGAACGTTTTTTCTGCGACTATACTTAGAGCGCCATTTGCTTTTTGATGGTACTGATACTATCGCTACACTAAATCAATGCATACCTACGCTCAAGTATGTAATTATCACGCAGAAGAATTTGGCCGCTCTAACCATTCAAAAGTGTTTACTTGCGTAAAGTTACTTTGAAATCTTGTTATTTATTTGTCATATTTTTTACATGTTTACTAATTTTGTAACTTTACGCTACCTTAGAAAACTAAAAAAAACAACCAATCTTAAAATATATCATATTAGGTACCTATTTACACTTGTAGTTGATTTTATCCTTTACAAAATGAACCTAGTTTTCTACTTTATATATTATGTAATGTATGTGAAACCGTTACATACTTCGATGTGTTTGCCAATTTATCTAGAAAAGTATTTTCACAACTGATAATGTGATATTTTAACAAATACTTACAAGTTACATACTATAATACAGTTATTGTATAAGTTATTACATTACTTAAAGTGAAATTTATAGTTTTAAAGGACTAAGATAATACACCTAATAATTTGTTTAATCAAATTATTGTTAGTTAATTTAATTTAACATGACGTTAAATGAATTGTAAAATATTTATCGGAAACTCGTGTTAAATGTTGAATCCCATATTTTCCTATCAATTTTATACGTGTCCGCAATACCCGGTTTAATTTTTTTAGATTAGAAATTTTACAACCTCAAAGTAGTGGTAATTTTTTTCCTCCAAAATTTAATCTGATTAACTATGCACTGAATTATATTGTCATTTACATATTATTGTACCGCAATATTAGATATCATACGAACCCTAACATTTCGGAAGAAAAAGTTAAATACAACTACTTTTGAGGTTTGAAAAAAATCTAATCTTATAAAACGGGGTAGGTATAACAAGAAGGGGATGTACCGCGAACTTCGAAATTGATGTAACTGCAATTGACGAGATGTTCGCGGTCAGTAGCTCTTCAAGTAGGAACTATCTTTCCACTTATGTGTGGACATATGCGTGGCAGTACTACACGAAAACGGACATCTATAAGACTGATGGTTCTCATATAATATATATTGTATGTTTAATTGTAATATTGTTTATGAAAATGTTATTAAAACTACCTATATAGGGCTCGGGAATGTGTTAAAATAATCAGTTACTGATGTTTGATTAAATATACCTCGGTCGAAGTGTACCTACAGTACAACAATGATATCTACACTTATAGGTATTTTAGGTTGAATAAAACTACATTCCATAAGTACTTTTTCACGACTTACCTATTTATTTTTAAGAATATAGAATCTCTCCAATTTAATAATACCTAGTCAGATATCAATTAAACCGCTCCCCAGTTGGTCATAATTAATATAAACAAGTACTTACTCCAGTTATATACTTATACCTACTTCCCTCGTAACGTTAGACTGTTATTTTATCTAAATCGCGAACTGATTATGCTATGACATTAACTATTTCAGTAGCATATTAAATATAAACATATCTTGACAAGACTTTTTGTTGAAAATCATTAGCTAGAAGTTTTAATGGGTAATAATTACTAATTAGATATGAACGGACCGGTGTCGGGGATATAGAAATTTTATTTGATTAAATAGTTACTCTTCTGACCACTCAAATATAGCTTGGAAATGTATACCCACAGACAGCCATATAAGCTATAATTTTAACATGATATTATATATTCACCTTCTTCGAGTGTCATAACGTGGGCTATTTATTTAATTTAGTTTTGGATCTGTATTGCCGGAAAGTCAATTTGTGTTTCGTTCTCGCAAAGCATATGATTAGTCTCTATTTTTTTTTCTAAAAATTTTATACTGCTATAAACTTACACTTTTCTATAAAATAGTAAGTAAGAGTTAATGATAGGATAGGCATTAAAAGCAATTTGTCAGAAGCCCCTCTCACGACTAAATGCTTTGGGGTAAAATGTTTAATATGTGGATAATACCTAGGCCTTAAAATTGTTGATGTTTGATGAATGCACAAAGCATTACTATAAGGGCAGACTTTAGTCCGGATAATGTGTCGTTGTAAGACATTGTAGCTACTTTTTCAAAACTTGTTAGTTGAAACCATGTCAGGAATTTTATAGAATCGTAACAAGAAAATTTCATTAATATGTTTGGCATATACCCATACAAAAATTGTAATAAAATATCCATTGGGAATTTTCGAACGGTTACTAAGGATTGAGGTGCTTTTTATAATCCCCATATATAAAGCGCCATATTAAATATAACTAGGTTTGCACGCGGCCGTCGCCGGCAGCCGGCCGGTCGGGGCACCCCGGAGGCATACACTAGCTATATCCTTCTCAACAATAGTAATTATAACCACTTAGTCATTATGATACATATATAATCAATTGATGTCAACCGTCGTACGTAGAAGTCAGTCATAAGTTATTTTGTAACCTGACTGAAATTGATGTTTTTATTTCAATTAGGGTTAGACAAAATACTATTTTGATCTCAATTCCGTGAAATAACGGCGCGATATGCTCAACGTTGAAGTTGAAAAATATTGCTGTAGATATTGTTTTAATTCTAGATAGCATTGAAGTTTTCGAATTGATATATTGTTATGGAGCCAATACATATAGGTACAGGCTTTACTATCAATCTACATACCTACATAAATAAACTTTTACTTAGAGAGTAAAAGGTAATAAAGCTATAAATAAAATTTAGTTTAATTTTTTGCGAGTCCTATAATATAAGTCTATGAATTTTGATAATGAAGCCTATTATATGGATTCCTATAACCCGTAACCTAAGCCATGTTGTTGTAAGCATGTATGTATTTATTATAATATAATCAAAATGTTGAATATATAGCGAAATTCATTCTTACGGTTGTCTATTGTTTGTCCGAAAATTATATAAAATAATACTCATATGCCCGAATTTTATTTGCCCGAATTTCATTTGCCCGAATTGTATGTTTACCATAAAAATGATGTGACATACTGTTTGTTTACCCGATTATTAGATTCCAGAACGTACGAGTGCCATACGTGTTGTTGTCCATATTATTAATTGTAATAATATTATTTAATAGAATATTTAACCACATCTAAACCACTTTTCCAGTAGTATTTCTTTTCTGTAAGGGTCGCAGTTCAAACCTAACCTAACCCATTTTTCTAGTAGCATTTGGTTTCTGTAAGGGTCTCAATTCAAACCTAACCTAACCCACTTTTCTGATAGCATTTCTTTTCTGTAAGGGTCGCAGTTCAAACCTAACCTAACCTACTTTTCTAGTAGCATTTATTTTCTGTGTGGGGTGCAGTTCAAACCTAACCTAACCCACTTTTCCAATAGCATTTCTTTTCTGTAAGGGTCGCAGTTCAAACCTAACCTAACCCACTTTTCCAATAGCATTTCTTTTCTGTAAGGGTCGCAGTTCAAACCTAACCTAACCCACTTTTCCAGTAGCATTACTTTTCTGTAAGGGTCGCAGTTCAATCCTAACCTAACCCATTTTTCTAGTAGCATTTGGTTGTGTAAAAAAAATATATTATGGCTAGTGATAATTATGGCTTACAATGATGATGACAAATTATATTATTGAAATTGATTTTATGGGAAACAAAGTTTCTGGCACGTGACTAATATAGTAAACAGTAAGTATTGCATATATTATTAGTATTGTAACTAATATAGTAAACAATTAGTATTGTAATTATGGGAAACAATATAATGGCTGTTGACTATTATGGCAAATGAAATTATGGCAAATGAAATTCTGGCAAGTGGGTGTATACCCATTCTTACTAATTGAAAGGTTTATTTAACATTATCGCAAGCCGTCGTCCGTAGCTTTCGTTATAAATATTATAATGATGAGAACTTTAAGTAATCGCACTATTTATTTTCAAAGGTCGAAGTAGGAATACTCAAATGAGCGCAGGATGATAGACATGGCGAATAATATTATTTTGATATTGTAGTGATATCAAGCAAAAGCATTAGATTGATCGGCATTAAGTCACTGTGGACGCGCCCTGCCTCTTCAAAAAGAAATACCCAAGTAGCCCAGTAATCCGTTTTGTGAAATCCTCATAGCGCTGCGAAAGATTCCAAAAGTATACCATACCTTTACTATTACTGGTGTACTGTTATACTCGTAGTCTAGTCGACAAGTTCAAAATGGTGAAAAAACGTATGTACGACCAAGTTATATTTCTTCTCTGCAAAATTGAACTTTACCTTGTGTTTAATAACAACCTGTGAATTTAGTAGTTACTACCTATGTATCAATGCGTTGATTCTTGAAAAACTTAATTCTAATAGTTTTAATTTGTCTACTTATTTTATTAGGGGTACCTAGTACTAATAATCAAATGAAAATGTCAGCAACGTTCAATGTATGAAAAGAAAAATGTAAGCATTCTATGAAATAATTTACTACAGAGGAAAAGCACGATTGACTTAAGTTTGTTACATCCTATAATATAAGGCTCTTGCTGTTTAAACGTTCCGAATCACAGTAGCGATGTTTCGGCTTGTATGAGGATGTCGTATAAACTGTAGCCCAATTTTAGACTCAACTCGGTGTCACCATGTAGGTACATTCATCACCAGACCCATTTCCAGACATCGTACAATTTATCGACCAAATATGTGTTAATACAATTTCAACCTCAGAGACTACGTACGAATTAAAGTTCAAAGTGTAAAGAACTTTCGCAAAATGTGACTATTTTCACACGAATCACCAAACTTTATTAACTAATTGGAATTATTAAGATTTTTTGGGAAAACTTGCTAGATTGGTGCGGCCTGGAAAAGGGTTAAATTAAATACCGTAGGTACGTCTTGTTTGCCAAGAAAACAAGGTTCATGCGGATAAGTCTGCTGTTGTTATTCTGCTCAGGTTGACAATTCTGGTTGACTTTTAAGCCTATTTTAATATAACTTATTTGTATTGGAATCTTCAAAACTTATCGTTAGCAAAGAGAGCGCGAGATTGGGCGGCAGTATATATTGAAAAGATGGACGCGGTAGGAATAACTTAATTGTTTTTGGACCAATGGGATTATAAAATACGCTAATCGGCAACTATGATTCGGAAAGTATTTTTGTGATATGTAAACGATAATAGATTAAGTTTACCTTACTATTATAGAATGGTTAAAGTACTTAAATTCAACCTTTGTCTTTTTCTATCTACACAATCCGACCCAGTTCTTCTGAATCATTTTAGGTTTCTGTAGACTCCCGTGACTCCCTCAGATAATCTTAAAATAATATTTTCTTGCACTTTAAGGCATGTTTTATAACAGTCCTGAAAAGTTACTGTTCTAATATAAATTCAGTAGGTTCAAGTGGATCTTTCGGCGACAATCAATCAAAAATGTCGTAATCTCTTAATGAGCAACAGGCCAATTCGAACGTACACGGATAACAGAATGATATCATCCAGATATCGTGCATTTCGCTCGTACTTCTTCGTACATATATTGACTGTACATATATTGGCGCGAGCGCGGTAACTAAATGACATCATACAGATTTCATCTCATGTTAGGTAGTGTACGTTCGAATTGGCCTGTTAGATCTTCACATAACCGGGGTAAGAATGAGAGGTAACAAACTAAACAGTGTCATATTGGAATCCAATTTTATTGTAAGATGAATAATTCCATACAAGTGCGCATAAAGTCTGGAAATATCAAAGGATTTCGAAGACACAGTCCTCTCGTACCAGCAACTGTAGCTTTACGCGGACGCGTGGACTCCAGCGGCGCTTAACCAAATACTTTTCTGTTATTCCATTTTACAAGTAATTAAAATATAAGACGCCGAGTTTACAAGCACTTGGTAACATGTTAATCTTTTAAACGCCAATTCAAACAGAATATATTTGAATCTCTTCTTCCGCTAAGAATCTACGAACACTGATTTTTACACGTAATTTTTTGACCCATATCCCCATATGGTTAGGTATATTGGCTACTATTACAGCGTGATAAAACATGTATTTTTTTTCTTTCCGATACTTTTAACATATGATATGAGATATTAAATATATTACAAACGGGTCACTCACGTATTTTAAGTCGAAAAACGCTCGACATGTTTCACTCCGTACCGAGGAGTGTCATCAGGAGCGTTTACGGTGACGGACCGGCGCAGACTGCGGAACACGTAGGTATTGGATTCGGATTCGACTATATACGTTTCGATAAGGTAACCGTGCTGGCGAAAAAAAAGTTTATGATTCAGCGAAAAGTACGGGAGGCTATCGAAATTAGTCGTCATCCGAATTTTAACCGTGATTGTGGTTGGTCAGTGCCTACAAGCTGGAAAACTGTTTTGGGTACTACGTCGGTGGACAGTGTGGACGAACCATTAGCGAATGACGTAGTGAGTGTTGTGTGCAACCCATCATTTGACAATAATGCCATAAATGAGGGTAGTTTCTCGCCCCCCCTGTCGCCACCGGCGCCTGCGCCGAGTCATCGGGCGCGGAGAGCTGCGGCCCGCACCGCCCGCAGTCTGCGCCGGTCCGTCACCGTAAACGCAAGCTCCTGATGATACTCCTCGGTACGGAGTGAAACATGTCGAGCGTTTTTCGACTTAAAATACGTGAGTGACCCGTTTATAATATATTTAATATGTCTGTGTCTCACGGAAGTTTTGTTATTAAAATATGATATGAGGTCGTATTTGTATTCAGTTTCACTTTATCACGAGTTAAACACGACAATAACAGGTACATGTGGAGTTTAATTATCTGTGTTTGGCGTTAAAAAGCTTAAATGCCAACGTACCTATTAATCTAGTTATAAATTAATAACATATTCAATAATACTTGCAGAACAAGTGAGGATGACCGCGAGCGGGCCGCGACGGCGACGCTGCGCGACCGACTTTGCGGTACTAAATAAATATCTAATTTAATAACTACTGCCATCATCACACTAGTTAAAGTCTATTAATACAAGACTAAAATATATTGTTGATATAGGTACATTATTATTATTGTTGATATAATTCGTTGAAACACATCAACTATAATCACGCCGATAAATTTGGTAAAACAAAACTAGATTTTTTTTGCTATTTTTTTCTCTTTTATATTAGTGCGACAGAGACATAAGCGTCTCATTTGCTACGGCGTAAACGATTGGCATTTTGGCTAGGCCTCTTCCTGTACGCTGTATAATAAGCAACAGCATTCGTTTACAGCAGAGTTAATGGCCTCATCACGCCAATTGTTCATTTTGCTCGGCACACGATTTACACTTGTACAACAAAAAAAGGGGGAAAACTGCACATTTACTCGTAATGGTGGAGTTCTTATGCAAAAAGTTATTCAATATTAATATAACTTTGTATTAAACAACATGGATGTTAATGAATGATAATAAACAACATAACTATTTTAATATGATTAATGTGTCTACTGTAGACAAACTTAAATGTACACCTTTGTAATATTTTATTACAGGCTTAATTTAGGACCGTCAACCGGAATGAATACGGATAAAACACGGGTGTGATTTTTACCTCATAATTTCTTAAAAACATCTTACACAAATTGTATCATGTAAAATCTACTATTATTTTCAATCGCATGACACAATTTGTGTAAGTAGTTTTTAAGAAATTACACCTTTAATTTCACCCAGGTTTATGGTAAATCTAGACATTTTTCTAGCACGAATGTGTCATATTAGCTTCCTTGTAATACTTCATTTATCGATTTTTTAAAACATTTACTGCCAACGTTTTCGTAGCACTACGCTCGTAGCCGGTCCCAGCGTTTTCCCGTTTTGTAGAGCTAGGAAAGCGACTACGAACAGAGAACCCGCCGAGCGTGTGCCCGGCACTCAAATGTATTAAGTAACATATGTATATAACTATGTGACTATTTAAATTCAATTACAATAAACAGAAAATTGGTAATTTATTAATTATGTATAATTTAGTTTTGAAGTGATGTACCACTGAGATAAGTGTACTTATCGATAACAGGACGTTAACCTAACTAACCACATGACGTTCCTGCCAGAATGAATACTAGATATACTTTTGCCATAGGTATTCATTTCAAACTTAGACAGAGAGCGTAACACAAAGATAGTATAGCACCTAAAAGAAAGGGATGAATGAGTATAGTGTTTTGTGTTTTTATTTACTGACAAACTTGGTTTGCCAGATATATTATGTATTGATTAGTTTATCAAATAGCAACATCGTTGTTCTTTTTAGGGTCTGTTTCAATTAACGCAACTAAGAAAGTGGACAATCACGGTAATAAAACGTATAAAGTATGTTTGTAACTATCCATAATACATATATTTACAAAAAAATGCTCTGTTGGATTTTTGGTAATTTAGAAAGAAATGTGTAAGGTATTTGTTTTTGGTATTTCCGTGGTAATTTTCGACCTTCATCGCACTCAATTTATCGACCTTCATAGCGGAAGAATATAGATGATTACAGGAGGCACGAAAGGATTCATAGATATAGGAGATTCAAAAGATGAAGCGAAAGCCAACTGTCCACGAAGTCATTTGGTTTTATGTTCGTTTAACAATGTTTAACACATTCACTGCCAAGAACACGTATGATTTTTTGTACAGCTATTTTATCTAATTTTTAAAATGGCTTCGTCTAATCATGGACTCAATCGATTCATTCGTGCCAGCTCTCCTGAAATCATTCTATACCATGTTAATGTAGTGAAAACTCCCATAGATAAACATCGACATATATTTTCCGGTAGATATATGATTAGCAACTTGCTACACTAAAAACAAGTTTACAGTTCCCAAATGATTACAGATATCCTGAAGATTTTGACGACATGAGATGCTTACGTGTTATCAACAATTAACTACAAACGACAAGCAAAATAAAAGTGGTGTCCTGCAGCAACGAACCCTTTCTGGGAATGCCGTCGACAACAATGTCTCGCAGCTGAGCGTAAATTGCGTGTGCGAGCCGACCGGCTAAAATAGACTCTAGTAAAGGGCCAATCACAGCAAACGAACCCGAAGCAAGACTTAGCCTACTACGGTCCGGTTCCATTTACGTAATAGTTATTATCTTCGATTACATCTATCTGTTTGTCGTTTGTGGTTATAGCAACAAACATTAACATATTCACTGCCAGCGACCCGCTAGGTGGGTTCCCTGTCCGTAGGCGCTTTTCGCTACAAATGGGTTTCCCGTGTAGCCGATACGCTACGAACGTAGCGCGTAGCTCGCGCTGGCAGTGAATCTATTAATTCTACGCAGCTTTCTAACCCGTTCAAATATTCACGGTGGCTAAAAAATAACTGCATTCCCGTTGCCAGGGAGGTTTTGGGATTATACTGACCAACTTTTACAATCGGACCAACCACAAAATCGCGAAAAAAAAATTACCCTCCCATAGAAAATGGACCAGCCAAAATGTGTCCATAAGTCCCATAGTAAATCTCCCATGTTGCTCAGTATAATCCCAAAACCTCCATGGCAACGGGAATGCAGTTATTTTTTAGCCACCCTGTATAAATCTTAATTATAGGTTGATTGTATTTGGCTTCAGTAAATAGTGTGAACTGAAATTAATGAAATACATTATAATTATTATAAACAAGTTCTCCGGTTGTATCACACGCACACAATACCAACATTCTAACAAATAGTTTTGTCTCTGAATGTAGATAAATAATATAACCTAATTGACGTTAGTTTTCTTACATTTAAATTCAAGATAAAGAAATTAAAGTTTATATTTATACATTTAGTGAACTTTATATGGAAACCATTAATGACCTCCTCCTGGCCTAACACCGGGACCTCTGAAATTTTTGTTTCAACGCTATGCAGATTCAAAAAAAAAAACGTAGATTCCTACTACCTACAGTAACTAAAAGGCGTGACAGGCTAGCAGGCCAATACATATCATTGCACTGTCCATTACTGGCATCTAAAACTAACGAATTTATTTTGTCGAACTGTATCAGTATGTAAACGTGCAAGCGTACAAAACTCAGTTTGATTTCGAATAGATTATTTGAACAAACTTTATACAACATTGAAATGTTACTTATTGTCATGCAACATGTACAAAGTGCTATAGTAGCGAGCGCTCTCCCGGTCAGCGCTGGAGGCGATGATGCCAACTGACCATAATTAAAACTAAACAAAAAGGAGACACTCCAGCTGAGCCATCTAAGCAGAAATGAAATGAATTATACATAAAAACCACCCTACGTACTAAAAAATAAAATCTAAAATAAAAATATAATATGCAGCTACAAAATATGTATAATTATACAAAAAGAGATGCGACCTGGGCCTTATTCAATAAACGTTACAATCTACAAATACTATTCACAATTACCATTCTACAGCTGTTCTACTTTCATAAAACTACTAGTTCTACTTTTCAAATATGTCACTGCTGACATACAGATTAATTCATTGGAGACACAATTTGTTACAAAGACAATTAATTTATTAAAGGGAAAAAGATAATGACTATTTTGTAAAAATGAAACAAACCTTGTACCGATTTCATTGTTGTTTACAATTACGTTATGTACTTGTAGTGGTACATTTACTTATTTAACTATCTGCAAGCTACGATGCCTAAGCAATACACCTCTAGGGTTTTATAAATAAGTTTGTAAAGTTTAATATACCTGTTCGCTACATCTTTACATAGTTGTGTTTTGTCATATTTTTTGGATTGTAAAGTTGATTAAACGAGGCGCTCATTGTTAAATTTATATATTGTTCGTATACACATAAATACATTTTTTATTAGTAAAGGGTAAACCATTTGTATCAAAAAGTAATGAAGACGGGCGACGATCATAAGCAACTGTCAAATAGATACAATCGATCACATCACAACCGTTTTGTAAACAGTCATCACCGCTCGACAATCGCAATCAGAAGCGATGCCTCTAATAGTACGATACTTAAGCTAACTACATGAAAATAAATCACATTGGCTTTACTGATGCTGGCGTTCAATGCTGCTCGGTCCGGTGTCGCTTTCGACCAGGGCCGGGTCGCGGTCGCGGACGAGGTCGGCGTCGGCGTTGGGGCCCGCGTCGGCGCCGGCCGGCTCGTCGTCGCCCCCTGCGCCGTCGTCGGCCGCGCCAGCCTCCACTTCTTCCGCTTCCACGGCGTTAGCCTCCCGACCGTTGATTTCGTCTTGTTCTTCGATAGAGTGTTCATTGCGCAGGCTAGTGCCACTGCCGCCGCACTCGCCCGTAGGCCTCAGGACAAGATACATTAGCAAGTCCGAAAGAGATATAATGCCAACTACTTTGTCTTCCTCATTTACGACTACTAAACGATGCACCTGAAATGAAGACATAAGTATAAGGTTCATTCAATCAGAACGAACACAAATGATTTTTTCTCAAAAATGGACGGCAAAGTCGACTTTGCCGTTTAAAAAATACGTCGCGAAGCGCGTAGTTTATGGTCAGTCAAAAATTAAAAAGTTAAAAACATTGCAGTCTCGATTTTGGGACTGCAATGTTGCATACAAATTCCATTATTTGTCGAGTTCCAAACTTTTTAAAAGTTGAAATGGCCATATCAAATGAAGGCACAGGCCCATTAAACAGCCAAACAGATGATTAGTACCGCGACTATTTAGCTGTCTCAAATAGGTTGGCGTATTTTCGGCAGAAAAATACACTTCTATTTTTTTATTAAAAAAATAAAAAGGCGGCAAAGCTAATTTTTTCAATTGTTTCTACTTTTTTCTGTGAAAATATATACGTAAGAACGTTGCTTTTGTAAAATATTTCTATGATATTTATATTTCTTGCACCATTTTTGAGAAAAGCACTATATATGACTCGGCTGGAAGGCTACTTGCTGGCTTCGGATTCAATTAAACGGACTCCCAAGGTCGTCCGTTTAAAACGAATCCTCAGCCTGCAAGTAGCTACTTCCGAACCTCGACAATAATGTACTATTTCTCAAAAATGGAAGGCAAAGTCGACTTTGCCGTTTAAAAAATAGGTCGCGAAGCGCGTAGTTTATGGTTAGTCAAAAATTAAAAAGTTAAAAACATTGCAGTCTCGATTTTGGGACTGCAATGTTGCATACAAATTCCATTATTTGTCGAGTTCCAAACTTTTTAAAACTTGAAATGGCCATATCAAATGAAGGCACAGGCCCATTAAACAGCCAAACAGATGATTAGTACCGCGACTATTTAGCTGTCTCAAATAGGTTGACGTATTTTCGGCAGAAAAATACACTTCTATTTTTTTATTAAAAAAATAAAAAGGCGGCAATGCTAATTTTTTCAATTGTTTCTACTTTTTTCTGTGAAAATATATACGTAAGAACGTTGCTTTTGTAAAATATTTCTATGATATTTATATTTCTTGCACCATTTTTGAGAAAAGCACTATATATGACTCGGCTGGAAGGCTACTTGCTGGCTTCGGATTCAATTAAACGGACTCCCAAGGTCGTCCGTTTAAAACGAATCCTCAGCCTGCAAGTAGCTACTTCCGAGCCTCGACAATAATGTACTATATGTTAATTATGAATGTGTATAAACATCTTAACCGATTTAGTTTTTTTGTGTGTAAAGGTTGCAGACGGTTATTTAACCTAGTTTAAGATTAAAACAGTCCACGCCTCTAATTAATAACGCCTTTTATGTCTTTTGTGGGTGTTAATTTACTATGTATTAGCAACACTTTCACCATCGTTGCAATTAATAGGTTGATGAGTTATGGTTTGGTTTGACCACGAACATGTTTTTTTCGTTTCCTGGATGAATTCGTTTAAAGTTTAGATGTGAACTGTAATCTAAATATTTTGCAGGGTATCCAGGGCCATATTTACGATTGTTTGTTTTGTTGATATATGTCAATACATATATCAATTTCATATGAGTCAAGCCAATGCTTGGCTTGACTCATATGAAATTATAACACTGATGAAGTCGCAAGCAGTTCCTAATAAATAATTTATTTGTAATGCAATACGAATTGTAAAACTTCACATTAAGTACTTGACAGAGAACATACCTCGGCCCGCACTATCCTTTCCATGACCTCGTATAACGTTTCGTCCAGCGTACATTTCTGAACACCTTCGAACCACTCGTTTCGATGTTCATTTGCCGTCTTGAGGGACACATCTAAGTTATTGTAAGTTTTTTCTGCAGCTAAATTCTGTAACAAGTAAATTAAAGTTTATTATATGAGGAGACCTTATTACAGACAACCAGCTGCAATACAGCCGCATTTCCATTCTTCACGCACTTTATTTTTGCTTAAAAAATGTGACCCGCTATTTCATAGTACAACAGCGCTTAAATATAAATGTTAGACTTTGACTCTCATTCGGTCCCATACAAACAGTTGATAATCACAACAAACCAGATCGATTGATATCATAAATGAAAACTTGTGCACTAGTCTATTCTGTCCTGTAGGCTGTAGGTATTAACTTACAATGACATCGAACTTGGCGTAGATGTCCTTGAGGCGGCCGTCGGCGTCGACGAGCGGCAGCGCGGACACGCGCCGGTTGACGAACTTGCTGAGCGCGTCGATGATGGACGTGTCCTCCGTCGCCGTCTCGATGTCTCGTAACGTGCCGATCTGCAACTCGCGCACCTTGCACTGCAGGTATGACGGTTTCGGCAACTCATTTATCTGCAAATAAATATATAGTAAGTACACGAACACTCCTAACTGTACATCGGTGGACCTTATTTCAACAGGCATAAGGTCCACCGATGTACGGTTAACAGTGTGGGCGATGGAATATATACTTTATTTCTCTACAAAGTAAAAAAAATCAACAACAGATTAATAATGAAAATAAAGGTAGCAACAGGCGGTCTTATCGCTGTAAGCGATCTCTTCCTAATAACCTTAGGGTAGCAAGATATAAAGAACAAAATGATTTAGAAACAGGTAGTGCACGAATAAATTAAGTACAGGAAAAACAAGGTAAGACGTACGTAATACAAAATGAAGCTACATTTTTTTACGATGCCTTTGGAAATCAGTTATTGGCCGAGCGAGGTAAAAGCGCGTGCGAAGCAGTGATTCAAGTTGGAAAAAAATGCTTTCGTATATCTTTCCGGCTGTTCTCTTCTACAGGTCGCATTTTTGTAAGCAGGTTTGATAACCATAATTATACTTAATGCATTTATTTTAATTTTTTTCTGGATTGTTTTCAAAATAGCACAAATACAGACTCGGGTCTCTACAACGCAGTGAGCCGCTAGCTCTAACGCCTAAACATAACTCAAGATTAGCTCAGCACTGTTAGTAATGGCGTTAAGATTGGTGTTGGTTTTAACTAACCCTTCGTATATCTAAGCACTGATCAGTGCGAATGCGTTTAAACGTATTGTCAGGGGGGTGTCACTGCGCAGTTTAGGTACATTTGGCCGGCGCGCCGCCCGGGCCGGTGTATGGCAGTGGGCTGCCGCTCGGCTCGCACGATAGTCGTGTCACGTGGCGCTCGCGCAAAATTAAAAAAAAATACACAATGGCTTCGAAACCTAAATCGCGATCTAATCCGTATAAAAGATATTGTTCTGTTTACGGATGTCTGAATAAACGGAAGAGCAAGGAAGCAGAAATAACATTTTTTTTAAATTCCGCACGATATTGAAAGGTGAATTTAAACTTTAAAACATAACATAAATACTAAGTACTTAATCAAATTCGATAACTTATTGATTCATTTTGTTTGCATAAAACTAAAGCGCTTTAGTCCAATTTAATATGATTATTGGTTGCCCAGAAACAATATTTTCAAATGAATACGGCTGTGGCAAACCTACTGCCGTAAGAATCAGACGTCTCTGGATAAAAAAAATATGTTTACAGAATCAACGTTTGTAATTCCTCCATATTTATCTTAAAAATAATAAACCAGTAGGTATAGGTACAAAAACTTGTCAAGTGATAACCCCGTGCCGACACTCACAGCTCGGTCATAAAACTGCGGCGCGCAAAGAAGATTCACGGTTCGTGCGCGGTTACGTAGGTATATAAGTTTCAATTTTGCGTGCAGGCGGCGAGTATAGGTATAATTTTATACCTAAATATGACTTTTGTGAAGGAGCGAATTTTCTGTACGGTAGTACTATTAGTTATTCTGTGCTATTGTATTAAACAATGGATTTAAATTCATGCGCACTGATCAGTGCTTAGACATACGAACAGTCAATGAATTTTATGTAAAATTAACACCTCCTTTAAGACTATTTCAGGCCATCAGGTCATCTTTATGCAAGTTATAATACATTCATTGGAAGGCGGAAAATCGTGCAGAATGGAGCCTTGGGTGCACAAAATAACGACCTCATGTGGTCGCGACCCTCACTCATGAGGAATCGAGGAAGAAGAATAAATTCATACATTTTTAGGCACACTTTTTTTTAAATCAACTCGTTTTAGTTACATGCTCGATAACGTGCTGATTATATTTTTCACCAGCGACTAATACCCGAGATATAGTACCTATAAATACCATTGTGTCGTTAACTCAAACAAGTAAACCTCAAAAATATTTTTTGATACACACTTTCATTGCCGACTGTATTTTCTCTCCTTTGCAAGTCTATCAAGTACTTCTCGAGACTTTTCAAGTGAGCCTAAACTCAATGTGTTTATGTTTTTCCATCGAAGAATTCCTTTGGCTACCTTCCGACTGCATCATCAGATCAGCTCTATGTTAGCATATTATTGCATTGTCATCGGAAATATGGAAGTATGCGAAATTTCAGATCAAACAGACACCCAGGGCAAGTGATTCAAATGTACGTTACAAGATTTGAAGGACCATATATACAAAGAGATATAGGTATATACGCAGTGAAGCTAAATAACAGTATGTAAAAAACCCAAAAGCCGTGCTCTCTCACAAAACAATACACCGAGATAAAAATAAGCTGACCTTTAGTAGTTTGTAACTTGATCCGTTATTGTAACGGTAACAATAATGAAAAAAACAAAAACAAACAATGAAAACACGTGAGACTTTTCGGTTAAGATTTTACTGTAAGCTAGACCGGTGAATTAGATCGTACGTCCTATTTCGATATATTTTCTTCTTAGGCCTCATGTTCTTTGTACTAAGGGCTTGTGTACAAACCACGCGAGGTACGATAGGGGGAGAGGGGGTCACGAAAAAATCACGATAGATCACGTTGCGGAGGGGGGGTATAAGGAAACCTCACGTGTATTTTTCTACAGTGAACGAAACTAAGAAAATAAAACCTACCACATGAGTAGATACTTTTTCTCGGTTTCGTTAAACATATGTAAATCTTCACTCTGCACTTCAAAATAGTGACTCTATTTAACGAAAACAGAAAAATAAACAAGATTTTCTATATACAATATATCTATTTATCTTAATTAGGTCGAATGAAAAAATTTCAAAAAAATACACGTGAGGTTGTGTGAGGGGAGGGGGGTAGCCAAAAACCTCACAAAATATCACCAACGGGGGAGGGGGGTCAAAAAGTAACCGAAAACACCTCGCGTGATTTGTGCACAAGCTATCTCGACTGTTAGAGTTGTTGAGTCACCCGAAGCCCCCTGAGGCGTTACAACAGTCGTGCTCGTCACATTAAACGCCAAAACAGTTAAATTGAGTCAGATACAATGCATGTTATGAGTGTTATGACGATACATGTATCCGCTGCCTTAAAATTAGTTTTTATTAGGTACTTAATTTAAACATAGTTGAAGTTGACGTCATCTTTTTTAATTTTCTTATTATTATAAGTAGTTAGGTTATGCCTACGTCCTATTGCTTCAGTGCCGAGGCGTCATGTCATAGTTGACATACTTTTTATTCGCGATCTATAACTGCTCTAAGGCGAGTCGAACACGGTATAGCTAGTTTACTTACGTAAAGGAAAAGGAATCTCAATATCCTCTTGTGTGTCAGTATGTAGAGCACGTTGCCAGTTTCGGGGTCGATGACCGGCAGCCTGTGGATGCGGTTGGAGATGAGGATGCGGATGGCGTCGTACAGCGACGAGTCGGGCCCGATCGACACCAGAGACGAACCTTTTAAAACCTCTGCAGACAAACAATTCACGTGACATTAATTCTGAATCTTGGACCTAAATGAGGCCGCGGGGAGTTATTCGCTGTTCTTTTATTTAGAGAAGTACAGTTTAATAAAAAAATACAAAATTCTCCTTATGGAAAATATTCGGAAACTTCATTCCTTTGGGGACGTTAAATCATACTTTATTTTTTGTGAAAATATAACCGAAACTTCCAGGAAAACCCAACTCAACAACTGTCATTTGAATGGGGTCTCAAAGCCATCATTGTTGAGTTTGTCTGCGACCACAATCGGCAGTCTCAATAGCAATACGTAAGTATTTTCCGCCAGTTGAGTACCCGTCTGTCTTGTCTGCCCCTCCACATTACCAGCTCGCTGCTTTAATACGAATTTTTGGAGCAATACTCATCCAAGCCTTAGGCATATATAAAATGATGCATTCTAGATCGTTTTACTGCCCATATATAAATACTGCGATCTTATATTATACACTCGAGCTACAAGTTTCCCGGAGAGCGAGGGATTTACATAGTGACACATACCAGGATAATATTGTTGTTATTACAAACAAACACAACTTTCATAACATCATACTTTAGACGATGTTTTTGATCCACAAATATTATGCATAATCTAAATATGGTCGAGTGAAGATAAGTGATGTGTTTAATATGAATCATTCCATTTTTTTCGCGTGTGGTGAAAAACACACATCTGTCAGTAGCCCTTATCGTTCGCGCGTCCAATGCGCATGTCTTATAGATGCGTGATAATCAGACATATAAGTTTTTGTGGCAAAATAAACTGATTGACAAAATTTTATATCGACACGTCTGTTATCGATGTTACCTTAACGTCATATTTACTTAGATATTTATTACATTTCATAAGAAGATAGCTACTGCGAAATACACAACATGTTCGATATCTTCTTCTCTTTTGATATATTGGTAGTTTTCTATTCTTTTGGCACTGTATACTGCAGTTTACGTTTAAATTTTTAAGTACTAAATATATGTAATAAATTAATTATGTACATACCGCTTTGTATTATTGAATTTCTCGGTAACTTACCTACAGCAAGTTGAATATCAAATATTAATGTATTTATGACTTATCGATAACAGATTTATCGATGTTTCATTTTCTCATACACTAGTTTTTGCCACAAAAACTTCTATTTCTGGTGATAATTATACTGTCAATACTGTGTCAATAAGATGTATTATCTTGACACTTACTACGATCAAATCAATTCAAATATAACTTTATCATTTGCATATTAGAGTTTAAAGTAATAAGTGTAATTACGTGTTTTTTTCCACGTAAAATTAATTTCTACACAACTGACTGAGTTTTATAAAAGCACTGAAATAACAAGAGTATAATATAATCAGACTATAGTGTCAACTGGGCCAATAGGGATCGCAATTGCTACATTCGGGATCCAGCGCGTTTTCTGTTGACGTTGGGTGTTATTCGTCGCTACAAATATTAGTGTAAAAACGTAAACTCCCAAAACCTACAAGTAAGCCAACAGCTTGCTAAATAAAATGGTTGGTGCTGGCAGAAGCTGGCTTCTTAAGGTAAAATGTGAAAGCGCTTACGTCTCCAGGTCTCGAGACGGTGCTCCTCGAGCTCCTCCATGGCCACGTCGGGGCTGGTGTAGTACATCTGCAGGATTTTAATGAAGTCCGTGATGGTCAGCATGCCGATGAACTTCTGCTTCTGCGAGTCCCACAGCGGTGCCGCGCGGACGCCTACAATACACACAATATTTTATTTATCACTAATTTATAATATCTCTATATCTACAGAACAATTATTGTACGAGTACGACGATTAAAAACATCATTTTAGGTAACAGTGTCAATGTATGAAGATTCATTATTTTCTTATCAGAAGTCTTGATGTGACGAATTCTAATATCGATCATAAGCCCGTCTAAGGTTTTTAAAGGTCGCCATGCTGGTTGCATCACAGCAAGCGTCTATAGGATTCTGAAACCGATTACCCAGGTGGCATGTTTGCAAAACGTGCACTGAGAGATAAATGTATTTGGGCGTAACAATAACACTTAAACGCTATACAGCCGTCTATAGGGCTTTGTTTGAAGTACAACTTTTTTATTGTCAAACTCTTATTGTTGTAAGAACAACGTTTTATAAATAACATTTTCACTTTGTTATTATTACAACGATTTATATGTTGTCGTTACAACAATATAAATTTTGTGCTAATGACAACGTTTAACCTAGTATTTGCCACAGATATGTTTTAACAATGAAATCTGACTAGCGCATACCTGAACCAGGAACTTGGGTTAAAGCATACGTATTTACAATCTCCACTTTAATTTTATTCGTGCTAAATAATGTATATACAAAAATGACACAAAATAACGTTAGACATACCACCTCAGTAAGAAACAATACGAAGGCAATTTGGAAAAGTGGAGAATGTATTCAGTACTTGAAATATTCTTAACACTACCGATATACGTTGATAGTTAACAGTTCTTGAACAGAACCTCATTTTAAGACATGAGAAGCCCCAACGTATAATATTGCTGACATGAAACGATAAACACCTTTATCCAAGTTAATTCGTATTGTTTCTTATGGAGGTTCGCTGTCCGTCGAGGCTCAACAACTGTATCAACATAAAAGAACGACAATTACATAACTGTTATGGGTTTCGCAACCATTCGCTTTGCATTTACGCAAATGCTTCGACCTTGGGCCGATTGGTATCCAATATATGATGATAATTGTAATGTAATACCTGACTGCAGTAACACTCACTTGACAATCGAACAGGTAAACTAGCGCGGAATTCGCTGAATCACATTCGCAATAGCAGCAGGCCTATACAATTTTTAAAAATATGATGTTGATGTGATATTAGTCTTTGTGCACCCAGCTCTTACTTATACACTGATGCGAGCAACATACACTTGGAATCAGAGGGATATAAAAACCGGACAAGTGCGAGTCGGACTCGCCCACCGAGGGTTCCGTACTTTTTAGTATTTGTTGTTATAGCGGCATCATCTCTGAAAATTTCAACTGCCTAGCTATCACGGTACATGAGATACAGCCTGGTGACAGACGGACGGACGGACAGCGGAGTCTTAGTAATAGGGTCCCGTTTTTACCCTTTGGGTACGGAACCCTAAAAAATACCGTGTCAATAAAAGTGGAATGTGTCTCCGGGAGGATTCGCAAAGCATATTGGGTATGGTTCAATAATGTCAAACATTTCTGATACTTAGCCTTTGTAAGGCCACGGACTGGCCGCAAGCGGCGCGTGGCGCGGCGAGCGGCAAATCAAGGCCACTCATACATTGCGCTCGACCATTTCATTCTTTGACATTGCGTTCATCGTTCATACATTTGAACGGACTTGTATGGCCGCGCGCCGCTGCATCCAGTCCGCAGCCTAATACCTACGAATAGGTAACTGTATGTATTAGCATTGAATTTTTAGCATGACATGTTTTACTTACATCGTTGAATTGTGTAAAGGGCATTTATTTGTGTGTTTATCACAAGTATTTGTTCCAGAGTTATGGATGTATTCTATGTATATAAGCATTTATGTAACTATATTAGCGACCCGCCCCGGCTTCGCACGGTTTAACAGATTATACACCTAAACCTTCCTCAAGAATCACTCTATTGATAGGTGAAAACCGCATGTAAGTCCGTTCAGTAGTTTTTGAGTTTCTCGCGAACATACAAACACACAAACAGACAGACGTGGTGGTGGACTTTGTTTTATAAGGTATAGTAACTATATCTATAATTATATTACATATATCGTCGTTTTAGACTAGTAGTACCCAGTGTAAGATTGTCATATATTCATCTATTTATTTATTACTGTAAATTTGTATTCTTAGTGTGTTCCACTGTGAAATTGAATCTATTGAAACCAATTTTGATGAATAATGTATGTATGTAACAATTCTAGGGGGAGCGGTACAAATAATACCTTACCCGTAGTAGTGTTAGAGTAGATAAACATAATACCTTCATATAAGCAAGACACTTTGTAAAGAACTGTATTTTTGCAGACACGAAGTACTCGTAGCTATCCATTACAAAAATGTCCTTGTGCCCCATTGTTTTATTAATCTTTTCAAGGATGTACGAAAATAAACTGCTGTCTGTCTTGTAGTGTATACGAGATAGACGAGTCTTTACACGCATAAGGAAGAATATTCGAGATCATGGTTAATAAAGCGTTATGGGATGCAGTCATCAATAAATATAGGCACACAGAGCCACGATTCAGTATGTAGAGACTACTAGACCGCGACTAAAAATAACATAAGTTTACCGTATTTTTAACCGACTTCAAAATTCTAAAAGAAAGAGGTTCTCAATTCTGTTATTATTTTTAATGTTTGTTACCGCGGAACTGCGTGAGTTCTCAACCGATTTATATTTTTCTTTTAAAGTATACACATACAAATTGGTCCCATTATTGTCATGAATGCATGAGGAATCGAGGAGAATTCAAATTATAGACATACGTACATGTAGGGATTTTTATATTTTCATCATCAAATCAAGCATTAAAATAAAAAAGTAACATTTGATTAAGCGGAACTGCTGATGAAGACCATAACGGAATACCTCAACGACAATTTTCCCTACAACCACTTTAACCCGGTGACCCGTATTCACTGCCCTGGGGTATATTTTCCCTACAACCACTTTAACCCGGTGACCCGTATTCACTGCCCTGGGGTATATTTTCCCTACAACCACTTTAACCCGGTGACCCGTATTCACTGCCCTGGGGTATATTTTCCCTACAACCACTTTAACCCGGTGACCCGTATTCACTGCCCTGGGGTATATTTTCCCTACAACCACTTTAACCCGGTGACCCGTATTCACTGCCCTGGGGTATATTTTCCCTACAACCACTTTAACCCGGTGACCCGTATTCACTGCCCTGGGGTATATTTTCCCTACAACCACTTTAACCCGGTGACCCGTATTCACTGCCCTGGGGTATATTTTCCCTACAACCACTTTAACCCGGTGACCCGTATTCACTGCCCTGGGGTATATTTTCCCTACAACCACTTTAACCCGGTGACCCGTATTCACTGCCCTGGGGTATATTTTCCCTACAACCACTTTAACCCGGTGACCCGTATTCACTGCCCTGGGGTATATTTTCCCTACAACCACTTTAACCCGGTGACCCGTATTCACTGCCCTGGGGTATATTTTCCCTACAACCACTTTAACCCGGTGACCCGTATTCACTGCCCTGGGGTATATTTTCCCTACAACCACTTTAACCCGGTGACCCGTATTCACTGCCCTGGGGTATAGCTTGATAATAGTTTCATAGTTCAATATTATTTCATAATTAATATACAGGAAAACCCAATTTTTCTAACCCGTTTGGTCTGGTTGTTTAAAACTAAAATAAATTATAATTACTCGCAATATTCAGCCGTTTCAGTAGGTATTCAAGCGTCATGCAATACGTAAATTCTAACATAATTACTTTCGCCGAGTTGCAGTTTAATTGGTGAGCGGTAGGTCAATTGAAAGAGTAATTTATTATTAGTAGGCATTCAATATTCCAGCATATTTCGAAACAGATTAACATACTATATGCATAGTTGTAAGGACATGTTACTCGTCAGTAAAATTTGTCAACCGTGTAGTGGTAAAAATAATCTTCACAAGTGCACAACGTCAATAATACATATATAAATATACAGATCATTTAGAATACTCCTGCTGCTGACTGTAGATGCGTAAATATTTACTTAATAATGATCGTGCGCACATACCGTTGTATACGAGTGCGAAGAATGCCTTCTTGACAAGCAGCTGAGTGTCGAAAACCACAAGCTTCGCGGATGTGGGGATGAGGTCGTAGCATTTGTGAAACTTGAAGAACTTCACGAAGATCTGAGACTCGTCCTCTTCTGAAAATTACAATATAAATAGATGTTAGTTCAGTGTATATCTTTATTGATAAAGTGCGTCCAGATATACGAAAACAGATGTACGAAATAAAATTATTGATTGATTGATTGATTGATATGGCTAAATCGCACCCCATTCACTCGAGTGGAGGCGCGCTTCACATCGTACGTACTACCATATGCACGGAGCAGTTAGCGATGCTTGCGCGGCGCATTCGCCAAATATGGACGCACCTACAAGTAAACCCTGGGGTTTATATTATTTGATTATATATACATATAGCTTGACGAGGAAAACATCTCATCTATTCAAGAATATTTATATGGGACATTTATTAATCCATTCAATTGTAAAACGTGACAGGAACTAATTTACAATCGATATTAAATACTATGTATGTATTGTATACTTATTACTCGTACAGTTAGGATCAAAAGTAGCAGATCAGATTTTTTTTAATTGGAAATCTCTTTTACTCGTTACTTAACAAAGAGAGATACATCGCGCTTGTAGAACAATTAGTTTGTAACAGATACTTTTCAACGCGCATTGTAGAGATATATTTATATGTATTAGGAAAAGTATTCCAGAATGTCAGATACTTTTGGCGCGCTGTTTCATCCGCTCCTATTGATGCTGACTGTATTATAGCAGTGGGAGACAATCCTCCTTTCGGGCAAACTCGGCTCCGCTCGGCTCACCATTGCTCCGAGCAATTATTATTAGGGTTGGCATCACTTGATGTCCTTTTGCGTGCACGACCACAGATACGATAATCACTTGAATTTTGACAACCCTAAATAGCCGAAAGGGATAGTGCCATACATTAGAAAGAGATAGCGCGATTCGTCCCTGAATCGCTATCAAACTTCGGTTTTGTAGGAAATGTCCTTTCTGTATGGTAGTACTATTATTTATTTTATTTTGTTCTGTGATTATAGTGGAAATTTTCTAAGATAACACATTTGACAGTTATGAATTGACCGTCATATATGTATATGAAATTAAGACCTACCGTTTAACCGTTAGCCTTAACGTTATCAAAGGCTGAATTCATAAATGTCAAATATGTATGTGATCTTAGGTTTCGCCGATTATATGTAAGTATTGAAAACCTTTAGGATAATTAAGTTATGGAATAAATAACCACCAATTGTTTTTGTTAATCTGTATTTACTGGTGAGAACCTGTAATTGGCTTTTTGTATCACATGTATAAAACCTATTACATGGGAATAGCTGTTGGATCTCCGAATAGTTAAATAAATAAATAACTGTAAAGTATAGGATTTGCACCATAGTTAAAGAACAACTCGCGTATAAACGTGAAACTGTCAGTGCCATTTTTAATAGATATATTTATATTTTCCCTTATGTGTGAAATTCCAATCACTCCGCATTCTTTCCATTCACTTATATTTGATAATCAATAAATTACTAAAGATACGCTAGTGGTCAATCAATAAAGTTGCTAAAGATAGCTAGTATAATAAAATAATCATAATAAGTTATCAACGTTTTTCTATTTTTTTACAGGTCAACCGATGCTCGTTTATACACCGGAACATCTTACGAATGACGCACATGATCTAAATACATATAGGCCATTGGACACGGCGAGTTTCTTGCCTTGAGCGCGGACGCGCCGCGCCGTCATGTCAAACAAAACATAACCGCACAAACGCACTCAAATCGTCCTCGCTGCATTTAGCACATTAGAGGGACATCAACATCTAAATGTAGACAGGTGGGTAGATAATATCTCTTATTATTTTAGTGCAGGAAAAGTTACAATTAGCTACAAAAAGAAGCATTTATGCAAACTGAAATCTTCATCACAACAAGACACAAACGAGGGAAATACGTCAAATCGATCGGGGCAACACTAGGCGTGCGGCGTGGGCGCCATAAACAAGCCGGCACCTTTCAGAAGCCAATCGGCTAGGAACGCCTTCCACGCGCGGCCGACCTCTTCGAACTCCTTGATGAGATCGATAGAGTAGACGGACTCTTCGCCGTCGCCGGCGGCGAGAGCGGGGTTGTCCGAGAAGTAGTGTAGACGCAGCATGCACGGGGCCGCGCATCGCCCGGTGCGGCCCGCCGCGCCTCCCACGGCTCACTGCTAATTATAAGCACAGAGGCGCGCCATGCCGCGGGTGCCGGGAGACGCGCGACGAACTTGACACCGCTGGCGCTGCCACCGCACCGTCACTGCCTCGCCACCGCCACGCCGCCGCACCAAGGTGTAGGTGTAAGGTGTGCGGTGGACGGCGCTCAAGCGTTGCTTGATTTTACTACGCCGGTGACACGTTACATGTGGTGCAACTAATTACTTTTTTACCAAATAATAAAAATTAGGTACCTACATCAAACGGTCTTTGAGAAAAACGCATTTAAACGATCTGCAAGACCGAAGTGATCCCATAAGAGCACCGCGAACAGTTTTATGCGGTGCTCTAAAAATTGCCTTACGACAGGCGAAGGAAATTGCAAGGCACTTTCTAACTAAATAGGAGTGTTCTGAAACACCCCTAGTTGATGGTGTAGGTAGGTCATTTTCATATGGAGAGATATCAATTAGGTACGTTCGTACCAAAATGAAAGAAAAAGAGGGGGGGATTGGATTGATGAACAATTTTATTATTTTTCTTATATTACCTGACCGTGAACATTTTTGATTTTTAAGGGCTGATGTGTAGGTAATTAATTAGGACCTAATTATTAATGTTGACTGCTATGAAGTCAAAAAGTGATCATTGTCGATTTTCAAACAAGTTCATAAACAAACATAATTGTCAGCCGCATTTCGAGGGAAGCCAGTGCTGTTAAACAGATGTAAATCGACAGATAGTTAGACATACTCTTTGACTAACCACAGTTTGAAACTTGTATACATGTGAGACATATAGGGTATTTTCCTACTAGTCAAATCAGTTACTTTTTTAGAACTGTCAAAACGATTTGCTAATATGGAATTAATATGAAACATTACATCGTGACAACACGGTCAACTCGCCTACTTTTTATATTTCTATCCGATTTATTAAATAGAACTTGTGTTTAAAAATAACTCCTATCTGTGTTTTTCTGGTGCTTTATTTCATGCATGGTGTAAAATAATTTATTTTAAATACAGTATAATATTAACCTTACAGTATGCAAAATTATAGTTATGTGTCACATAATTAAGGCTTTAGAATTTTGTGCAATGATTTATTAACATCGGATTCGAACTCCCCTGACGGATCGGCTCTCAAACTAACTCGTCCATATATTACTCTCTTTCTAGGCTCTTCAACAATGTATCATTAATTAATTTACATATTTCCTCGAGCTAATAGTCAGCTCACTAACATTTACAGACGATCTGTTCATTGAAAAGCATGTATTCCATTCCTCCCTCATTCTCATGACATAAAATAGTACTTAATTGCGAATACTTACCTAAGTCTGAAAGACTGACTTTTTCCAAAAACGGATCTGCGACTGGTAGCTGTAACAAAAAAATTGTGGTTTTAAGCAAATAAATATATAAGCGCCCAGAATTAAGGTATAGCTTAGCTACTCGGCTTAATTTGTAGTTTGTAGTCATGTCATAGAGAAATATAGTAAGAATAGTGTGCTCACTCCATACATCAGTTTTGATATCAAAACGATTATTATTTTCGCAGTCAACATCTAGCATCGAGTAGCGGAATTATCAGTACCGCTACTTGATACTAGAATTCTCTAGTGTCGCGACTCACGAAAATTGTACTGAACAACAATTTACAACTAATATTAAAAGCAGAAGGAGTTGAAAATAGAGTTCCAGTTAATCCGTTTATAATATTAACTGAAAATTGTTGAGCATTAGACTTTTCGGTCGTCGGAACATCTATTGTCAAGTAGCAGTACTGATAATTCCGGTACTCGATGCTAGATGTCGACTACGAAAATAATAGTCGTTTTGTTACTAAAACTGATGTATGGAGTGAGCACTCTATGTATTTTTAGGGTTCCGTAGCCAAATGGCAAAAAACGGTACCCTTATGGATTCGTCATGTCTGTCTGTCTGTCCGTCCGTATGTCACAGCCACTTTTTTCCGAAACTATAAGAACTATACTGTTGAAACTTGGGAAGTAGATGTATTATGTGAACCGCATTAAGATTTTCACACAAAAACTTTTTTCTAAATTGAATAGTTTGCGCGAGAGACACTTCCAGAGTGGTAAAAGGTGTCGTCGTCGTCTCCTGTAACTTCTACAATAAGATAATGATAAAAAAAAAAAAAACCACCGAAAATTGGTTTGAACGAGATCTAGTAAGTAGTTTTTTTTAATACGTCATAAATCGTAAACCGCAATTTTATTATGTTACTTGCTGCTACGGAACCCTTCATGGGCGAGTCCGACTCGCACTTGGCCGCTTTATTTCCTCTATGGTCATGCCAAGCAGTTCTGTTACTTCTGTAGTTCAGTTGTTAGAACCGTACGGGTAAGCGAATGGGGACATTCGTAACTAATACATACACGGTGTAACATGAGGAAACCGAACAATTTTAACAGCGTATATCTGATCATATTTAGAGACAAAAATGTCCTATAACCTTTTTTGAAATTCACCTAATTTCAGAGATAATATTAATTAAAAAAAAAAACAAGTTTTTATTGTTACATAATGTAAAAGGCCTTTTTGATGGTGATGTTGCTGCTATGAGACGTAGTCTAAATATCCTTATTGATAGATTTCAAAAAGTGACAAGTAAGGTAAGTACCCCTATTAACGAGGGGGTTAAGCAAGTTTTCGAAAAAGAGCCAAAAATTAAGCATAAACCGACGGTGTATGAACCAAGACATATTTTTTTATGTTAGTTTGTTAATTAAAGTTTATATTATTTTAGTTTCTGGCCTTGTTTTAGAAAAATATAAAGGAAAAAATAATTATCAAAACCAAAATGTCGAAATCGCCTATTACCGTGGTAATGGACCACTGTTACCCAAATACCGCGGATGTGGGTTCCTTTTTACGAGGGTGGATAACCCGTCGCATTTTTAGTTCCATAATTATGATAAATATTATTTATTTGACAATAATGGATAAAAAATGGTATAGGTAATCAGTACAGTACGCTTTTCATATTATAAGACTTAATTCATGAATTTAAAATAAAAATAGTTGGTTCCTTTAACGCTAAAAACATCGTGGGCTACCCTTTACGAGCAAGTGTGATGCTGTCGAAATTCTTGTTTAATTTATTACCTATCTACGTTAAATAAAGAGGTACTTAATTATTTCAACCGGACGTGAAGGGCAAGTTGCTCCAAAAAGTTTAAGCTACCTAAAGTAAAAGTAAAGTACCACAGGGATCTCATTTAGGCCCTTTACTGTTTACACTTTTTATTAATGACATAGATAAATATATTAAAAATTCGAAAGTGCTGCTCTACGCAGACGATACAAAAATTTATAAGATAATTCATTCTATTGAAGATTATTATTTGCTCCAAGATGACTTAAAAAATCTAGAGACATTTTGTACCCAAAATAAGTTATTTTTAAACTTGAATAAATGTTATGTTATAAGTTTTTCTAAGAAAAAAAATAATCTTAATTATAATTTCACATTAGGCAACAATCGTCTGAGTAGAGTAACACAAATTCGCGATCTTGGAGTTATTATGGACTCAAAACTATCGTTTATACCTCATCTAGACTCGGTTATAAAAAAGGCGTACAAACAACTAGGTTTCATTTTACGATTAGGAAAGCCATTTAAAAATAGTGTCACTTACAAAATCCTTTTTAACAGTTTTGTCCGCAGCCACCTCGAATTTGCCTGCGCAGTTTGGAAACCCTACCATAATGTTCATAGTGATAGAGTGGAGCGAGTACAAAAGAAGTTTGTTAGAACCCTCGATTTTAGAACTGGTCATACTCACCTTAACTATAATGAATCTCTGACACATCATAAACTCCAAACTCTTGCTAGTCGACGAGACTGTGTAGACTCTGTCCTGCTTTTCAAAATATTGAATAATGTGTTAGATGTCCCCTCACTACTACATCAAATACATTTGAGAGTTCCTCATAGACGTCAGCGCCAATGTCAGAAGAAAAAAATGTTTTCCATTCCCTATAGTAGAACATGCTATGTAAAAAATGTATTTATGAGACGTGTTTGTAAACTTTTTAACGAAAATGAAAAACTTTATAGTTTAGATTTGTTTAACTGTTCCATAAATTCACTAAAACGTGCTTTTCGGTAATTAGTTAAGTATGTAATTTTTCATTACTTATGTCTCTTTCCGGTAATTTAATCAATACCCATTAATTTCACTCCGACTCTCGTGACTATACCTATATGTTCAAACTAATCTAGTACCTTATGTTTATGTTACTTTATTTTACAGACTGCAATTTTTATATACATATAATAAGGAAACTCCAGGTCTTAATTTAAGAAATATTTTTGTAAACCTATTTGTAAACGACTGTTTGTTTCTTCTTAAATAAATAAATAAATAAAAGTAAAAAAGCCTATCATAAAACACATTACAATTTAAAATATTACATTAAACTTAAAAATATTGTACTGTAATTTTTGGAGTATAAAACTTTTTTTAAATATAACTAAAATCTAAAACACGTACTATATTATTTAAAGTGTTTCACTATATAATGTTTATTTACAAATTCTACTTCTATTAAACACGTTTGTTTATGAAAGTCGCCTGAGCGGCGTAGGCCTCCCCCGTATCTCTCCAATCCTCTCTGTCCATAGCCCGTCTCCTCCATGTTGGTCCACATACTTCGCGGAACACGTCTTCCCAACGCTTCCTGAGTCTACCTCTTTTCCTGTGGCCGTTACGAGGTGTCCAGTCTGTCACTGTTTTAGTCCACCTGCCATCATTTATGCAACAGATAGATAGTTAATTTAAGCTACCTATCACAATTATATTCTACACAATATATACAAGATCTGTGTAAGTTAATGTTAATGTTGTATGTTTGTGTGTCTATTATGTTATTAAAATAACATAAAATATATTTTTCTACTATCTTCTCTATCTATATTTATTTTATGTTTGCTGCCTTAGAAAAAATATTGTGTGCAACGGTACATAATTAGGTTTTAAGAACAATTATTATGTAAGTACCTGGTATACAAAAGACTATCAAAAGTATTAGGTATTTTAAGAACCTATTAATTTCGAAGTCATGAAAGTTTTGGGTGGGTCTGTATTAGGTTCTCATACAGCTTATTACCGAGTCTTTTCTAACCATCGTTAAACGGTTCAATTCAAATAATTTTAAAACTCATTTACGACCAATAAAAATGAATAGTTATCTTGTATTTTTTTAATACAATAAATATGGATGGTTCCAAATATTACAAAACAATGGTAAAAATAAATTTTATAACCATACTTATGTTTTTATATCAATACTTGAACGAGTTTCTCATATAAGGGTTTCTAAGAAAACGTCTGAGAAGGTGTCTAAAATTGTCATCAAAATTAAGAGTTATTGAATAGATTTCATACCACGTTAATAGCTCTTTAGCTTTATAGGTGGTTGAATATTTGACTAACATCAAAAGTCAAGTAAATGTGCATTTATATATGAATATAAGATCGCCCGAATCTAAAATGCCGTTTCCGTTATTACCGAGGTATACCTCGAAATTAGGTATCACACAAAGAAAATGGAACCTAACACCGAGGTTTTTAATTTCCTATTTTTTTCCAATTGCCGAGCAAATATCACAAATAAAGTATTTGGGAACCATAAAGATAATAACTAAGAATCAATCTCAAGTCTTAGTCTTTCCATAATATTTACCATTATTACGCTAATCACTAAATATAATACGCGTTTACTTACTTGAGGTGTTGCGTGTTAGTATGGAGCAACCAAATCTTGCGCTCCTGATGCGTTAGTTTAGTATTTTCGACTTTTTTGCGTGATGTTTTCGTAGCAATGTTATACTTATTCGATAGTCAAACGATAAGGCTTTATTTCTGTGTTCTTAGATTCTAAGAAAGTTAATAAGCTTTCTTATTAAACGCTATTTTGTATATACCGCGGTAATGAATGCCAATTTTAATGGGGTCGTTAATAGGGGTACTTACCTTAACACTTTGCAGAAAGTAGGTTTTACGAAAAAAATATGTAAAAATCAATTTTAAGTGACAAGTTTACCAATAACATTTATTTTTTATGTGCAAATACATTAAAAAAAATTGAAAAAACAAAACAAAAAAAAATGTTTTTTTGGTGAAATAGACCTAAACTCATATTACATTTTATTCTTTTTATGACCTCAGAAATGCGTGGTTAAAATTATTCGGTTTCCTCATGTTACACCGTGTATAAACATATAGTCGAGGGTGGAAGCCCTAAACGACGGCGTTGCATGAACAAAAGATTTCCTTTGGCAGGATTAGTCCTTAGGACCCAAGGATGGATTTAAGAGCGCTCTTACAAGAAAAGTCGAAATAATGCAAAATTGATGATACTAGTCGACGAAATTCAGGACTTTGCGCTCATTATTAGAAACAATGAGTACTTGTTCCAGTAAAAGCATCTTCTTATCTTTATAAATATCGTTGTAAATATTAGAAAAAGGAGTTATTAAATTAGTAATGATTTTTTTTCTGATGGTCGTTTCCGAAAAACCCCGTGAAGCACTGAATGGCGAGCTCTTATTTGGAAATGTTGAGAATTTTACTCTGCTAAACCTGGCTATTTTGTATTACTAATACCCTGTACTTTAGGCATATCAAACTATATTTTTCCTACATACCTTTGAGAAAGAGAAAATCAAAGTAAAACGAACTCGATTTTCTCTCCGAAACAAGTGTCAATTCCTACGAAAATCTACTTAATATCGAAGTCATTTTCATACTCAAGCAATCTGCAACGTTTGCTTATACTGTTGGTATACATTAGTGTTTATGAAATTCTACTATAATTTTTTGGCAATTTTTTGAAAACTACTCTATATTACCGATGACGCGCGCTGCGCCAGCTCAGTGCCGCGGCAGAGCTTGTAGAGGCAGGACGTGTGTCGGTCGGCTCCGCACATTTTCAACGGCGACGACGAGGTTTTTTATCATTGTGTGCGGCGGGCGCCGTGTAAAACGCTATACTGTGTGCGTGTAAACCGCAACGAGAGACTTTGATCCTAGCACCGTTTTTATAGTATTACAATTTATAATGGTACAGTTTAATAAACTACCGGACAGGATTAAAAATATTTGAAACGACCTGACATTCTATATGTATTTATTTGACTCAAGATAGTACTCAGGGTCTGATGATGGAGCCGGAAGGTGGTCACCGGTACCAATCAGCCATGCAACTAAACCACTTCGTGTTTAGGCTCGTTTTATTCATCTCAACAAGATCTTTGACACAAGATAGTACTCAGGGTCTGATGATGGAGCCGGAAGGTGGTCACCGGTACCAATCAACCATGCAACTAAACCACTTCGTGTTTGGGCTCGTTTGATTCGGCTCAACAAGATCTTTGACTTAAGATAGTACTCAGGGTCTGATGATGGAGCCGGAAGGTGGTCACCAGTACCAATCAACAATGCAACTAAACCACTTCGTGTTTAGGCTCGTTTTATTCGTCTCAACAAGATCTTTGACTTAAGATAGTACTCAGGGTCTGATGATGGAGCCGGAAGGTGGTCACCGGTACCAATCAACCATGCAACTAAACCACTTCGTGTTTGGGCTCGTTTGATTCGTCTCAACAAGATCTTTGGCACAAGATAATACTCAGGGTCTGATGATGGAGCCGGAAGGTGGTCACCGGTACCAATCAACCATGCAACTAAACCACTTCGTGTTTAGGCTCGTTTGATTCGTCTCAACAAGATCTTTGACACAAGATAGTACTCAGGGTCTGATGATGGAGCCGGCAGGTGGTCACCGGTACCAATCAACCATGCCACTAAACCACTTCGTGTTTAGGCTCGTTTTATTCGTTTCTATAAGATCTTTGACACAAGATAGTACTCAGGGTCTGATGTTGGAGCCGGAAGGTGGTCACCGGTACCAATCAACCATGCAACTAAACCACTTCGTGTTTAGGCTCGTTTGATTCGTCTCAACAAGACCTTGGACACAAGATAGTACTCAGGATCTGATGATGGAGCTGGAAGGTGGCCACGGGTACCAGTCTACCGTGTAACTGAACCACTTCGTGTTTGGGCTCGTTTGATTTGTCGCAACAAGATCTTTGACACAAGGTAGTACTGAGGGTCTGATGATGGATCCGGAAGGTGGTGACCGGTACCAATCAACCATGCAACTAAACTACTTCGTGTTTGGCTTCGTTCGATTCGTCGCAACAAGATCTTTGACACAAGTTAGTACTCAGGGTCTGATGATGGAG
The DNA here is from genome assembly GCF_910591565.1 of Cydia splendana. Taxonomy (NCBI): domain Eukaryota; kingdom Metazoa; phylum Arthropoda; class Insecta; order Lepidoptera; family Tortricidae; genus Cydia; species Cydia splendana. Next base: position 29,974,756 of record NC_085987.1, read on the forward strand.
CTGGACTGTGGCCACGGGTACCAGTCTACCATGTAACTGAACCACTTCGTGTTTGGGCTCGTTTGATTTGTCGCAACAAGATCTTTGACACAAGGTAGTACTTAGGGTCTGATGATGGATCCGGAAGGTGGTCACCGGTACCAATCAACCATGCAACTAAACCACTTCGTGTTTGGCTTCGTTCGATTCGTCGCAACAAGATCTTTGACACAAGTTAGTACTCAGGGTCTGATGATGGAGCTGGACTGTGGCCACGGGTACCAGTCTACCATGTAACTGAACCACTTCGTGTTTGGGCTCGTTTGATTCGTCGCAATAAGATGTTTGACACAAGATACTACTCAGGGTCTGATGATGGAGCTGATGATGACAGACAGGTACCCGTCGCCACCTTCGCGCTCCATCATCAGACCCTGAGTACTACCTTGTGTCAAAGATCTTGTTGAGATGAATAAAACGTGCCTAAACACGAAATGGTTTAGTTGCATGGTTGATTGGTACCGGTGACCACCTTCCGGCTCCAACATCAGACCCTGAGTACTATCTTGTGTCAAAGATCTTGTTGAAACGAATAAAACGAGCCTAAACACGAAATGGTTTAGTTGCATGGTTGATTGGTACCGGTGACCACCTTCCAGCTCCATCATCAGACTCTGAGTATCACCTAGTGTCAAAGATCTTGTTGAGACGAATCAAACGATCCTAAACACGATGTGGTTTAGTTGCAGGGTTGATTGGTAATGGTACCTTCCAGCTCCATCATCAGACCCTGAGTACTGTCTTGTGTCAAAGATCTTGTTGAGACGAATCAAACGAGCCCAAACACGAAGTTGTTTAATTACATGATAGACTGGTACCCGTGGCCACCTTCAAGCTCCATCATCAGACCCTGTGTATCTTCAGTGTCAAAGATCTTGTTGAGACGAATCAAACGAGCCTAATCATGTTACTACATGGTTGATTGGTATCCGTTACCACCTTAATCATCATCAGATCCTCAGTACCAGTTCGTTTTTAAACCCTCGTTGATACAAACTTTACAACCTATAGGTACCAAATGCAATGACGAAACATGTAAATAAGCGAGTAGGTACCTATAATTTATTTCGAGTAATATACCTTCATAAGTACAAGTATGGGGCTATTCATAAATTACGTCGTTTCAAATGGGAGGAGTGGGGGGGTCTGGACATCGGATGATGGTAACATGACGTAGGAGGAAACAGATTCATCCGAAGCTTGATTTTTGGATGATTTGAGGGGTGGGGGGGGTCAAAAATCGTCAAAAATAGATGACGTAATTTATGAACAGCCCCTATGTACATTTGCACTGCATTTAGTATTTTCGTACTTACCAAATAACAGTTTTAGAACTTTAAAAGTTAAGTACAGTTAGTGTTGTTATGGTTGATTTCAATATGCTTCGCGAAGGATCAAGAATGTTTAATCCATCATTGTAGTGCGAGTGTGGTAGAAGGGATCGGCGTACTGAGCTCGCACGGCCTGCCGCAGCGCGTAAAATACCTAAACTCGCTCAACGCCGAAATGTAATAGCGCTCTTAAGAAGTGGAGCCACCGAGATTTTTGATGTTAATTTTTAAAGGGGGGGGGGGGCTCTCAACTTTATCTTGATATCTATATCATTTTAGTTACTAGGCCAAGTTTGGTATCGTTTTTGAATAAATCGGGGATGCCAAATTCATTTATGATATAATTCCGGCACCATTCCGAAGTAAAAACACATAAAATATGAAAAAAATACATTTTTTTTTATTCCTCTTCACGCTCAAACTGCTGAACCAATTTAGTTGAAATTTGGTATAGAGATGGTTTGAGTCCCAGGGAAGAACATAGGAAACTTTTAATCTGAAAAATAATCCCTAAAGTGTGTAAAAAGGGAGGTGGAAATTTGTATGGGGATTCAATAACCGCTGAACCAATTTAGATAAAATTTGGTATAGAGATAGTTTAAGTCCCGGGGAAGAACATAGGATAGTTTTTATTCCAAAAATAATCCCTTAAAAATGAAAGGTAAGGTGTAGGATTGTATGGGAAATCAATAAACGCTGAACCGATTTGGATGAAATCTATGTCTACATCTTTGATTTAGTCGAAAATGATACTAAACTTGACATAGAACCTAAACTTAAAGAATTATAACCTCAGACGTCGCAGACGCTTAAAAACCCCCCCACCCACCACCTGCATCAAAAATCTGGGTGACTCCACTTCTTAAATCCATCCTTGAGTCCTAAGGACCAATCCTGCCAAAGGAAATCTCTTGTTCATGCAACGCCGTGGTTGACCTTTTTATGCTCTGAGCACCATCAACTAATACTACTTACTAAACAATAAACATTAGATCACATAAACATAGGGAACTATCCAAATTTATAATATAAGTATTTTAAATAAGGCATTTATTACACTTCACTTGTATTAAATGCATTGATGTGACAATTTTGGCAATATGCATAGTATATGTTTTATAACAATGGCAACGTATAATTTATGCATATAACGGCACAGTATGTAGATGGGTGAATTTCAAAATCCTGCGAAAACTTATGGTTCGGACTTTATAAAAAAAACTAGTAGGTTGTGCGAGTTGCAACTTTTTTATATGTTTTTAAGAACTATTATCTTCATGTTCCTTCAATTACCATCTCCAATAACTTAATAGTTTTTTTTATATAAAATGTTATATGTGTCTAAAATCATCACCGTCTACCGGAAAAATCTGAACCTTTTTGTTTGCAGTAAAAATTATAGCATACCTATCGTACGATTGCGATTTTTCTTTTACTTATATCTTTTCCATGTTGTTGTTTAACACATGAAAAAATATGCAATAATTCCTTCACCGAGAATGTACATTTAAAAATATTTAAAATTTTGTCACGAATATTCGTCAACACCGTCATGGTAATGTCAATGTGAGTTTATCTCCGTGTATGAACAACGAAATACCGCTTAAGTTCCTTGCCCTATTTTTCACTTTAATATAGAATGCCAAAAATGATTTTACTATCAAGTCACATCATTGAATCGTGAGAAATATTACGAACAAATTTGTAAAACGTAGTTTGTCACAACAGAGCATCATCACCGTTATGCTTTGGTTTAAAAAAGTTACAAATGATATATTAGAAATAATTACTGAAATGAATGGCAAACTACATGAAGTTTATTGTGTAGCATAGACATTAAATACTATTATTCGTATTCTAGAAATAAAAACAAGAAACTCTCAAATCGTCAACACCATACCCATCATCACCGGGAAAAAATGACGACCGGTGATGATTTCATGTGTATGGTGATGACGGTTCTCAGAAACTTTTCTAGTTATTTTGCTATAATTCATTATGAAATTAAGCTGTATGTTTGAAAAACGTTCTCTATGTCTTCTAACACTATGTAATGTCTACCTTATAAATGTAGAAGAAGATATAACTATTTCTTTCACACTACAGGATGGTTAGTTTTTAAATAACATTTTGACTGAAGTAGGCAAAATTTAGGTCACTTAGAACAGTTAGAACTTAGAACATACAAATGTTTTTTTTTTATAATCTAATAATGTAAATCGTCCAACTTAGAGTCTGTAATTGCATGTTAGTCGTGCAAAGTATTTAAACAAGCAACATATATTAAGTTTTAAGCGACCATAGGCTACGGTACTGGCTCACTATCGTGATGGCCTTATGTTTTTTGATAATATTATATTAATTGATGTATATAATTACAGCAATTAATAATTATACCATTGGGTAGTCACCGGACCCAATACCTAACATTTTGTAACTTATGACATGCATTACAAGTAGGGGTATTGCAACTTATAAAACACTGATTATATATTAATGTTTAGCTCTTAAACAACATATATATGGATTTAAATCATTATAGCTATTTTTAAAGTTAATTTATTAAACAAAAAAAATACAAACTTATGCAATGAATCAAATTATCAAAAAAAAAAGTTATATATCATAAAAATTAAGCTCATTGGTAAGCCAGCAATTGTATAATATGTTATAAATACCAAGTTATACAGTAGATAAAAGAAGATGCGGGTTTAAACTGATAATAAGAGTACAATATTGTTTATATGATTTAACATTGAAAAAACCCAAAAAAATAAATGAATACATAAATTGCCTATTTCGGAATATAAATTATTTAAAATTATACAATAAAAATAATTGTTATATATTTATTTATATGAATAAAATGTATATTTATAATTTTCTAAAAATAATTTATGTAGCTAGTCTTATGTTCAAAAACATGTTATTTGTAATGTTTATTAAAGTTCTAAAGCCTTACAATTAAAAAAAGTTTTTGTTTTTTTAATACGTTTTTAATACATATATAAGTTAGTTCCCAAATCGTCATTACCGTACATGCAGTGTCATTACCGTCTATAAAAGAGTCATTACCATACCATGGTTGTCATCACCATCTTGCGTTTTTATTTTCCGAAAGCGATAACTTCAAATATAAGCCACAAATGATTGTATAAATACCATATGTATCCTCAATATACAGCCCCCTATTACTTTACCCAGCTAGAATCGTGTTAAATTAAACATTTAAAAAAATATTTTTTTGTATGGTGAAATTTTTTGTGATGAAATCCACCCAGATACTGCCCTATGATTCTCGACCATTATTAATTTCAATTCAATTAGTTACTCCGGTCAGAGCCCCTAATCTAATATTGTGTTCATTGTTATTAATAGTTGTAGCTAACTATGAAGAAATTAAATCAATTTAGGTGATGTATATGCCTTGCCGGAGTGTGGTGTATTCCAACGAACTTGGTGTAATCGTAATCGAAGCCGATAGCCGATTCAGACTTAACAAAGGTTTCGATCTTGCTATGATATGATCTTGACGATCACTGACGCTCATTGATACGCTCCAAATGCTCTGGGGAGTCGTGTCATTCATTAGGCAACTCGATTGCACTTATTTGTGCACTATGAGGCGTGTCAAAGTAATATCAAAACAAGATCAAAACTTAGCTTACGTAATACATACATAGTAACATTTGAAATGGATATTTGGAGGCTGATTCTGTTTGAAGTCCATACTGGTATCATCCATCACTAAATGGTTTAGCAATGCCAAAGCAAAACGAATTACATTAGAATTATAGTAGTTATCACAAAATCATAGTTTCGTGAAACGGGACATCACAAAAACTGTGATGCTCCTTGGGCGTAAAGTCCAACTTTATTGTGTTGCTGTTGACTAAACACACAAATGTCTTGATTGAGGTTGCTGCACATATAATTAAATGTTCAGATTATACACGGTTTTGTCGTCCTCGTTCGTCGTTTATCGACGGTTCTTTAATTAATTAGTGCAGTTTTATGTATGTACATTATTCCACACATTGCATTATTTGCAATTGGACACAATTAGGAATGGCCAGGTATTCAGGATTAAGTACAAACGAATCACAATTGAAACCGGTGTGAACCTGAAGCGGTGTTATACAGATAGTAATGGCAGTATACCTAGTGCTGTGCCTAAACAATTTGACACCTTTCAACAGGGTCAAGTGGTGATTCACTTAGTCGGCGGGAACCGAGCGGTTGAGACGACTTTCAAGGCTCCTCTACACGATGGGCCAACGCCGGCCACTCCAAGGGACGCATTTATGCGTTAGAGGGAGCAAGTGATATTGCTATCTCGTTCTACCGCATGGCTGAGTCCCTTGGAGTGGCCGGCGTTGGCCCATCGTGTAGAGGAGCCATCAATTCGGTAGACGTGGGTGCGAACCGCGAGTCGCACACACCAATGAGTATCACGAAACTTATTTACGAATTATCATTATGATATTTGGGTATACCTACTACAATGTCTGAAAGCGGTTGACATTCTTGTAGACTTTCTTGATAGCTTTAGCTAATCCGAACTATTCCGAACCAAGAGGGAATTGTTTCATAATACGACCAGGAAAACTAAATGGAAGTGGAATGAAAAAAATGGGTGCCCCGAATTATAATCGAAATGACGGGCTCCTTTGGGCTTTTGTGAGGCTGTCTACATTCGGCAACCTACTGAGAATGGAACAGAGTAGGTATAAACTCGCGCAGTGTAGGTTGATGATGGCGTTCGAGGCGCAGTGGCGAGCTGGCGAGTGGTAACATTGCCGAGCGACACTTCGCCTCTAGGCCGCCGGCAATGCTACACGTCCCAATGTTCTCTTGAAGGAGAAGGAAGTAAAGACTCACCCCTCTGGAATCTCGGAATAGTATAGCCGCGTGGTGCGGGTCGAGGAAGGCGTCCGAGGCGCGGTGGCGAGTGGTTACGGTGCCGAGCGATGCTCTTCGCTTTTCGGCCTCCTGCGATGCCGCGCGTCGCAAATGGCCTGTTACAACGAAATACATAAGTACAATGTGTCACACCTTTAGTTAGCAATCACAAGTGATGGGTATTAAATAATAAACAATGATCCCTTAGTTAACGGTTCTTTAAATAGTGTAATGGTCTTGGGTCATACAGAAACAAATCCTCGCGACCTCCTGGGTTTTAGAACTTCTACGGTGTATTACTATGTATGTGCTAATGTAAATGTAATATGCGTATATTGCGTATCGTTGTAGCTTTCTCTAACCCTGGTGTGTCCTTGTCGGACTCAGAACATAGTTTGTTTTAGAATGCAATAAAGCGCTGAAAGTGCAAACATCAACTTTATTCAAATAGAGTTACAATCCGACAAACAGTAATAATGATTTTCTTTTTATGCCTTCGCGAAATGCTGTCGCTTCTTTAACCTTGGGCTCAATTAAAATTATATAGGTGCCTACCTATACCTATAGGTAGGTAAATTAATTAGGTAGGTATAGGTACCTTTAGTGCTTCATTCAATAATTAAAACAATTAACATGACACGACAATTGTACGACCTTTTAGCCTGTCTGGTATTGGTAACGTCACTGTTTAAGTATGCCTACTTCTAGTTTTTAATCCAGCTAAAGGCATATTTATTAAAGTAGGTATGTGTGATAGATAACGCTCCGATATTGTTTCCGAATAATGGATATTTATTATTTCGATCAATCGAGAATTTGACATAGACGCTTCGAAATCAGTCATAATTTTGACGCGTCTGTGTGATAATATTCATTATTCCTTTGAATATTATAATCTACTTTATGGTATTGAGAGTATACTCATTTACGCTAGGCTAATAGAGAAAGCGCTATTGATTAAACGGTAGCAGTTCAACAAATATGGTGTACTGCTATTTGTAATTTTCACTGCAGCCAAAACACGGAAATCGTAACTATTCACTGGTAAGTAAAGTATTTCTGCAACCAAAAACGTCACTTTGTATTTGTATGACAACATGTTGTTGTGAGAGTAGACTCTTTCTACGTTGCGGGCTTGATTATATTTTCAGGTGCAGATTAAACTGCTTATCAATGATAAATAATACTAATCTACTAGCCTTAGCGTAACACAGTCAGCAGCAAAAGTTGCTAAGCGGGCGAGGTGTTCAAAATTACCTTGACACGCTCTTATCCTCTTGACAATAAAGTCGCGTCAAGATCATTTTGAAAACCTGGCCCGCTTAGCAACTTCTGCTGCTGACTGTACAATATAAACCCATATCAAATTGGATAGCGTTAATCATCATATGACTCCGGAATAGTCAAATCACGTGACGTGATAAGCTCGATAAGTGCGGCGTGACTTGATAAATAAAATATTGCCGTAGATCTGGGTTTCATATTAATTGTTTATCTATAAGATAGAGAAAGATGCTTTGCCAAGAAGAAAAGGGACGACAAATTGAAATGCAAAATATCTTCTTTTTTGGAGATTAATATTCAGGTTGTAACCTGTAACGAGGATAATAATTAAATAATCTTAAACGATATTGTCTTCAGTTACCTCAATAGTTATTCATCAACTAAACGATTTTTTTAACTCTTCAAAAACTTAATCAAAACATCATGTCAATCAAACCTGGATTCAACATGGTCTCATAATGTTTTTAAACTTTTTAAATGACAACGGGAAAACATAACTTGACGGAGGATTGAATGAAAAGATCAAAAGGAGCTTACATTATACAGTGTTGCAAGAAGAAACATCAAGATATATTTTCCGAATACGTATTAGGTACCGAATCATTAGGCCGTATAGGAACATTGGAAATATTGCCGAATACCGAATATTCGGCCCATCTCTACTATAGGTACACATTATTACTGGGGTCTTTTCATGGTTTTTCACCTATACCATAAATAATCTTACAGCTTTAATTACTTAAAAGTTAAAAGGTATCCGATTGGTTAAGTAATCAAAGAAAACTGTATAGAGATAGAAAAGAGTCTGATATCAGATGGCCTCAGGGTTATCTGGGTCATTATAAGAATAAGAACCTATACATAGATGTAAATCCGTACAGCGGGTACAGTACAATTAGTAAGCATTCTTCATAATAAAGTGATTTAATGTGGATCTGGATAGTTTACCGTTTATTTATTTTCCACATTTTTTCCATTATTTTCCGCATACAAGATGTATAAGCTATGGTTTAGAAACTTAAAAAAAGTATAAAACCAACCGTGTCTGTCGGGCGACGCATAATGGAAGTTATGGTAAATGACTGTGACTTACGTACAGACAGACAGAGGGAGGGAGAGACGGAAATGTCGTAACTATAAGAGTCCCGTTTTTGCCTAACGGGCCCTAAAAACGATTCTGTTTTTCTTCCAAACTTTTCAGTATGGAATAACAATAGAACTAAAATTATCTAGACACGCGGTAGCGTGTCCAGCCAAGCTCAAAGAAAAAGTGAACTGGCGACGCAGCAACCGTGTGTAATATTACACGAACCATTTAGAGCTACTTTTGACCCCTTCACAACTTGAAACCTACTAAACCTACACACATGAAATTTGGCACATGTATTCAAGTCCCTTAGCTTGTCCAAAATACAAAATTTCATAAACGTAGCTTAAACAGTTATTGATAAATTAACGTTTAAAAACCGGCATTTTTGTGACTGACTGACATATAGATCAAAAACCTAACCCACTTCCAGATGACCTAGAAACTTGAACTTTGGCATCAAGGGAGACTATTAGGTGTATATAGAGGGAAAAAACTGAAAACTGGAAATAATTGATATTTCGATGGAAAAATAATAATTAATACTTATAGACCAAAAACCTAACCCACTTCTAGATCACTTAGAAACTTGATATTTGGCATCAAGGTAGACTATTAGGTGTATATAGAGGGAAAAATCTGAAAACTGGATATTATTGATATTTCGATGGAAAAAATAATAATTAATACTTATAGACCAAAAACCTAACCCACTTCTAAGATCACTTAGGGCCACTTGCACCATCCTACTAACCCGGGGTTAACCGGTTAAACCTGGAATTACCGTGGTAACCAGGCCAATTTGACATGAGATTAATGGTTTAACCGGTTAACCCCGGGTTAGTGGGGCGGTGCAAGTGGCGCTTAGAAACTTGATATTTGGCATCAAGGTAGACTATTAGGTGTATATAGAGGGAAAAATCTGAAAACTGGAAATTATTGATATTTCGATGGAAAAATAATAATTAATACTTATAGACCAAAAACCTTCTAGATCACTTAGAAACTTGATATTTGGCATGAGGGTAGACTATTAGACTTATACAAAAGAAAAAATCTGAAATTTGAACTTTTTGACAACTAACCGCGCGTAAGCGAGGGTGTCCTTTTCAGCTTAGGCAAACTGCTTTCATGATGAACACTATAGTAATTTCTGTACAAAAAGTAATGATATCCCAACTAAAACATAAATGTGAAATGAGAGCCAAGTTCAATATTAAGAATATGTGTCGTTGTTGACTCGCCGACAAAAGAATTGAGATATATATGGGTGCCAAGTTCTGTGCTGTGCAGAAAATCCTGAAATTATAAAGGATTTGTCTTGGCTAGTTTTTAACAACAAACCAATTTATTGAAAAAGTAACAGATAAATAAACCGTCTTATGTAAATTCACGTTCAAAAGGGGTCCATATTGGCCTCGGGTCTCCTTTGCCTACTTATAAATAATAGATATCAACTGCTGCGACCACAAATATGTACGTACATTATTATTTCAATTGGCAGTTGTCCGTATGCGTAAGTGGCGAGGAGCAGTGAGTTTATTGTAAGGTGGAATACCAATACCAGTAGAGTGTACCATAGTCATTCGGCTGCGTAGTTTTTATATGAGCCAGCGAGTACAAGTTAGTAGCAGAAATAGTTAACATAAACGGGCAATGTGTTCAATTTCATCATTACACAATTATGTTCTCTCAACAAGAAACTTACTATTCGGCTACGTTTTTAGAGTTCCGTACCTCAAAAGGAAAAAACGGAACCCTTATAGAATCACTTTGTTGTCCGTCCGTCTGTCAAGACCTTTTTGTCTTCGTAACGCGTGGAAGTATCGAGTTGAAATTAAAACCATACACTCAGGTCTAACAGTCAGATCCTTGAAGCTGTGGAAAAATCAAACATCCAAGTTTTCGTAAAAAAAGATACGGTCGTTTATGCCGCAAGAAACGTACAAGTATGTCAACACTCTCAAGAGAATCAAAATTTATAGGGTACCTACTTCCCGTTGACCCAGAACTATGAAATTTGGTAAGTTTTATCGTCCTACACTACAACTACAGGGAAAAAACTGAAAACTATAATGTAAAAAAAAATATCTTTAACGGAACCATGGGTGGGCAAGTCCGACTCGTAATTGTCTATTTTTTAAATTGTTGAGAAGACCAGCTTTTGAATAGACCAGCATACTATTAGCCAAAAGCAACTCAAAACGTGGAATCAAAATTATTCGTAATTCGTATGCAGTGCGAGACTGCGAGCGTTAGTTCAAGGTTGGCGTTATTTTTTACGAAGATCGGGAACTGCCTCGTGCCTGCTGACACATACAGCACATATCACACATAGGGGTGAATTGCAGAAAATATGTACCTTTTAGCGTATTTAGTGTCCCGTGAAAACACGGAGGATTTAAAAATATAGTTTGAGAATAAGACACATCGGAGTTATGTTAATTTAATAAAATAATTATTATGATTCAGGGAAAATCCATCTTATAACAATTATAGCTTTGCTTTATTTTTTAGATTTTTTTTCTATGATGCATGCAGTAACTTTACAACAGTATAATCATGTCCCAATGTCGAGCGTAGTTCTATCGAGGACGTTTGGTACGATTCATATTAGTTTCTTAATAGTTTAATTGTATATAATTAAGTCCTTATAAGTTCTTATGTATGTTCACTACGGATATATTTACTTTTATTAGGAATAATATATCATTTTGGTAGTAATACATACTGTCCCAGCTTATAGAAGTTTCGTTACTCAGGGTTAGTTACGGAGGATTAATCCCAAATATTGTTTAAAATATATTAGTAGAATTACTTCTAATTATTCTGGCAACACAGTGGCACAACTCTCAAATCGTTAAACACAGCGACACCCATTATATTTTTTCAACGAAATGGCTTATTGCGTGGTGTTAGTGGTTTAAAAATCTCAGGGTGATTACCGGTTAGTTTCCCAGGCAAATAGTTTGATTATCGTACACAGCTTTAATTATAAACGATTGTTTTTACTCTGCTTCCTACAAAACAAGGTTTTAGAACAATATATGACACGTTTGACGATAAATATTTTTTTAGGGTATGAATTGTAATATATTCTTCTCAGTTTCGTTATTTTTCGTTACGTAACGAAACTGAGGTTAGGTGCAAAATATACGCCAAACGTTATCAGTTTCGTTACACCAATTATCAATTTCGTTTATTCAGTTTAGTTACGAAATCCAAAAGGTATTTTTTTTCTGCAATTCACCCATAGAAGACTTGTTTTGACTCGAGCCCGATGAATCATTCGATCACTTCGTTCTTTTGTTTACTCGAGTAATAGTAGGGTTATTAAGGAGCACAAATGTATGGAGCAGCATGCACTTTTGTCTCAGGCGATGCAAGGCAAATTTTATAAAATCAACCCTTAAGGGGGTGAAATGGGGGAGTGAAAGTTTGTATGGAAAACAAATAAAAACAACAAGTTTGTACCAAAAAAGGGCAAAACGCATGGAAAAATCATTAAAACATTATATATATTTTAACTTTTAAAATGCCTAATTCAGAGGTTGTGTAAAAAATTGTAATCTTTGACTTTGGGCATAGTTCCATTTGTATGGAAATCGTCACCACCACGCGCTATAATTTTTTTTTTACGAAAAAATTTATGAATGCCTACTTTAAAGTGATATTTTCCAGAATGAAGAATACGTGGGCTATCATCCAATTTTTTATTTAGTCCAAATCGCCACACTGTGATTGTAACAGCCAAAATTGACACAAAAAAATACATAACATTTTCATATCTTGTACAAAAATCATTTTTTTGTATGGAAAGGTATAATAATTATATAAAAAATGAATTCCTCGTCCCTAAATTATACGAAAATGATATATAGCTTGCCCTAGTTGCTAGAAGTTTCGAGAGGTGTAAACATTTACGAGTAACACGCAACAAGGCGCTTATTTGCGCTATAAAAATAAATAGATCCTCAAAACTTAATCATTTCCCAAGGTGAATTCATTCAATTTAAATTTATTTAAAATCATTCCGTTTTCGCAATCGTTTCCGTATAAATAAACGAAATATTTTTACCCTGCCTGGTGGTGTCTGACAGCTAGGTATTTCATTTGGATATCAGCGTAATATTTTAAGCGAATGGACTTCGAAGGAAATGCAGATGTTCACAGTGTATTCATATACTCTGACATAAAATGTTCGACGTAAAGTAAATTAAAAGACGTCTATACAAATACGAATTTATTGAATGTATTTTTTTTCTTTTCGTTAGAATAAATACGTATATCTAATATAGTCGAAGTAAGTAACGTAAGTAAATTCAGCAACCGGTTGTACCATCGGGAAATCAAGGTGAGGGTGAATCACAAAGAGGGTGAAGATGAGAAAGAGAAGAGGAAAAATAGCAAGAGATTGAAGAGAGATACTTCAAAAACTTAAAGAGATCTGTCTATCAAGACAGACATTGGAATGTAAAGTTAAGGCTGTAGTTAGTTTTTTGACTGAACAAGTACTTAGTGTCATTTGTCTTAGACGTCGTGAAGGGCGGCGATATTTTAAATATGTTATCAATGTTTAATTATGGATAATAGTAGAAATCGCGCCCTTAGGGAGGCGCTCATAACCTCGGCCAACCTAATATCATACGACATCGGTGCCTTCATACCAACTTCATACACATTCTTGGTAACCCAACATCGGACACGGCACAAATGGCATATAGATTGGCTGAAGTTATGCTTAACAAATAGATTCTAATTATTTTATTTTATTATTCACTTATATGGATGTAATTGGCATATTTTCTGAAGTTATAAGAAGCAGATTTGATAGGGCCGATATACATGTACAATTGTATAAAGGTCCTGTTAAATAAAAACAAAAAGTAAGGTAAAGTAACCTTACCTACCTTATTTATACTTCGAGTTGAAATTACAGGACTTGGTTTGCTACTAATTATTTTCGTAAAAAATCATTTTAGCAAACTACCAATAAGTAGATATGTAGGTCATGTTTTATTTATGGACTATGAAAATTTGTCCAGTAAAATATATATTCAATTACGTACCTTCTCTCAAAATAGTATCGTAGATATCATAAGTCGCGCCACAATCTTCTAATACTGGTTTATTAAGGATTCGGTGTAAATGGTCGCCATCGAGAGATTTGGAGCGGGAGCGAAACTTTTCAGGGTCGACTGCCGAGGCGTCCTTCGTGCCAGAGGCCGGGACCGCGCAAGAGCCCCGCCGACCCTCACCAGACTCATGCCGCCAGTGTCCAACCCTTTTTCCGAACGTCCGGATTAGCTCTTGTATGGAGTGGTGCTTGTGTCGATTGCCACTAGCACTAGAGCCCGACCCTCGTCGTTCGTGGTGGTGCTCTTTAGAAACACTGGCACTTTCACTCAGCTTTTGCGCAAAGCTTTTATTGTCAAATCTATTTTTATAAGCGTGGGTCAGTTTCGTGTTACTGATTTCTCCGTAACGCTCACATTTGCTGTAAACGTTTTCCTGTATGTCGTCCATGACATCGTTATATAGCGGTGAAACATAATGCCGGTAGTCTTGACGAGGCCATTGATAAGCGTTCACACCGATTTGACACCTGTCACCGTCGCTCCTCTGCCTCGAGTATTCGCCGTGGTGAGTGTGGTAATGGTTGTGCGAGTCAACTCGACCTGAAGTGCGAGATTCCATGACTTCACGAAAGTAACTAGCGAAATTAGGGTATCTGTCTCGAGGACTGGACGCGAACTCGAAAGGTGCTCCCGATGGTCCCCGCAGACTCCGTTGAGCATAGCAGCTCCTTGCGTTGATTGGGATGGATCTAGCGTGGTTGTCATTTTGTATATTAGAGCGAGAGTCTTGAGAGCTCAAACTCGAATACCAGCTTTCTGTGCTATCTTCTTTCTCTAGAGGAGGAGTAGACTCCCGAGAATGATGTTTGTGCAGAAAATGTGTAATTCCATGCATTGTAATTACAATGTTCATTCAGTCTATAAGGGAATGTCGTTCCAGATTCACCCATACATCTTTAGTAGTTTCTATATATGGATAAGATTAAATATAACGGTTAAAAACAAGCGTGTGATACTAACGACTCTATAACGGAGGTCAAAATCGCAAGATCGCTGGTCCACATTATTCAATTATAAATATCCTTGGCACATCTAATTAAGGTGTTGCTCTAAAACCAGTTAACTATTAAAGCCTCAAAAGCAGATATCGACTTTAGACGCCGATAGGAGGTCGAAATTAATCAAACAAATCGCTTATAATGACACGGGCAGAAATAAGTTGTGAGTGTCACAAATTCAGAATAGAAGGGGGCGGTCGCCGCAAGCTTAACATGCAAGAACATTGACCCCCTCGTTACTGAACTGTCGTGAGGCGCAGTAGGTATTGAAACTTCGCCTTCAAGGTCGCGATATCGGGACGCTTGATTGTATACGCTTGGGTTTTATTGAGTCGTACTGGGTACAGCCACGTCCAAAAATACTAAATATTAGTACTTACCTAAACAAAACAAAGTCCGTAAGTATATTAATTGTTTAGGGTAAACTAACGATATCTCTATCGATAGCTCTATCAAACTACATACTTACATAAATGAAAATACTCTATATAGTTTAAGGCTGAAAATACGACTGCACTCTTTGGGTTTTGGATTGCAACTAAATCAGTAATGGGGCCCACTGACTAACAGTCCGCCGGACGGTATCGGCCTGTCAGTTAGAACAAAATTTTGACAGTTCCGAACAACTGACAGGCCGATACCGTCCGGCTAGGGAATGGAAATCGGTTATAACCGTAACCGAAATATTCGGTTATAACCGATTATATTGACAAAATTTCATTACCGACTAGCCGGCTACGGTTATTTTCGGTTATTTATTTATGACTTAAATTGTATGTTTTTATCATCTAATGACTACAAAATCCTGCCATTTCAGGCTGTGACTATAATTTTTGTCATTCGTGGACTTTAATAACAAAAATATACCAAATTTACTTCCCTTATTTATGAAATATTTTTATTGATAATGTATCGCGTCCAAGGTCATATTGCACTTTTACTGCATTTGGTGTGTTTTATTAAAAAACGAAGACTTTTACTCACATTCCCTAACACTGTAGGTACTAAAATAAAGATTTTTGTATTTTTTTAATTACTTCATTGTAAATTTATCATTTTTTGTCGAAAATAACCGTAACCGATTATAACCGATATTCGGTTATTTTTCGGGCATAACCGTAACCGAAACCGGTTATGAAGTTTGGCCGGTTATTGCATTCCCTACGTCCGGCGGACTGTTAATCAGTGGGCCCCTTTAGACACTGTCATTTTCTATTTCGCGATTACGTCTGATTTTACCCGACAAACGAAGGTCATTCTAAGAGTTAACGGACTGTACTTTCGTTAAAGGCTGGCAGCCTTTAACGAATTAGATTATTGTAAGTATGTAATTCTAATTAGATTAGACAGCAATTAGAGTTACTGAGATGAATATTATAAAATATTTTCATCATCACCATCTTGCGATCATTTATAGGAAACAACAATAGCAGCTGTGGCACACAATGAGTTCATATTAAATAAAGTGTGATTGATATTACTGTAAAAACCAAATATTACAATAAGCAGGCATGTAATTTAATTTAAGTGATATAAATTTAAGTGATATACGAAGTGGAGTGTACCATGAAAGGGCGATCGCAGGGCGCGGGTTACGTAACGTTTAAACCGTCCGAAGGCCACGCCTAACCCGTAGCCCTTCTCCCAGCTGGTTCGGTTTCGAGATTCAAGGTCAGCGATTATTAGGGGAGTGCGTAAGGGGTTGTGCACAAATCACGGGAGGTGTTTTCGGCTACTTTTTGACGCTCCCTCCCCCTTGGTGATATTTGGACTCCGCTGTCCGTCCGTCCGTCTGTCACCAGGCTGTATCTCATGAACTGTGATAGCTAGGCAGTTGAAATTTTCACAGATGATGTATTTCTGTTGCCGCTATAACAAATACTAAAAAGTACGGAGCCCTTGGTGGGTGAGTCCGACTCGCACTTGTCCGGTTTTTTTTCCATCCGACCGGTCAAGGCCACGCGCAAAATTTCGTAAAATAGACTTGCTATTTTGAAATGCGGAGTGAAGATTAATGTTTGACGAAACCGAGGTATCTACTCATGTGGTAGGTATTTATTCTTAGTTTCGTTCACTGTAGAAAAACACACGCGAGGTCTCCTTATACCCCCCTCCCCCAACGTGATCAGTCGTGATTTTTTCGTGACCCCCACCCCCCTATCGAACCTCGCGTGATTTGTGCACAAGCCCTAATGTGGCACGCAGGGAAGTGCGACGGAAGAGGGTCGACTTTGGTGTGAGCCGCATGCGCACGTGGGGTCACCTTGAAGCCTCGAGATGGAGCTCCCCCGATCAACGTGGTCATCATTACAGTTTTATGAAGTTACCGAACATAAATAACATTCGTAATATTGAAACTGCATTTTGGAAATGGTTGTTTTTGGTTGTGGTTGTTTCTTTATTCGCCAAATTTTATACATATAGGTATCTCTATTCTATCTGTATATTTTCTTATTTATTTTAGTGGTTGTAATCTATTGTAATTTAATTTAATTTGTTTTAATTGTAATCCGGACAATGTTATAAGTTTTAATTTAAATTTTTAATTTTATTATTTTAAATTTAATGTAATTTAGTTACTATATACCTATGGATTCTATGGTCCGAAATAAATGAATTTTATTTTATTTTATTTATTCATTTTCATCCAACGATATCATAGATTTGTACCACTAGAACCTTACCCAGCAGTACTTAATCGTAGATCTAATCTGAAATTTCATCTGGAAATTTAATTGGCGAGGCCCTAAGAAAGTTTATCAATCACGTCAAGAGAAAGCTATCAAATTACCTAACAAACGCTGCTTTACTGTACCTAGTAGTATTATTACAATAAATATTAACTAAGTTCAGAAGGAAACTGAAACCTAACCTCAATTTAAGTTCCTAGTTTAGCAACTATGAATTATAAAAGTTATTGGAATAAATTTTCATATGAAATAGAGAAACTTATTACGAATTTAAAATGCCTAATGATTATTCGATGTTGTCATCCCTTGTTTTAATACGTGCTTTTTAACGAAAGCGCGGATCGCCTCAGAATACGCACCTCTTTTTCACCACCGTCGAGAATTTCGATCTCAAAGCTTGAATAATGTCATTCAGTTATCTTGCGTGTCGCTCGCGGCAATACATGTACGGACAAGTACGAGCGAAATGCACGATAACTGAATGATGTCATTCATTCGTACTTTGGAAGTCATTCTGATATCAATGTACGTTCGAATTGGCCTACCTCATGCCTACCTAGTCTTTTTCAAACGCTTCTGACACATTTCAGTAAGTAATTATAAGGTTGTGAGAATGCAAATTAGAAACGACTCTTTGATTCTCGATTAAATTAGCAAACGCCATATAATCGATTCTATTAGTGATGATTTATATTTTAAAGTAAACATACCTTCACAATTGGACGCGTCTAAAACGATTTGACACGAGCGGAATGGATTCGGTCGATAAGTAGGTTCAAACTCTATTGCAATTGAGTTTCGTTTTACATAATGTAACTCAACGATATTAAAAAATATATTTTTATAACATAATAATATATATTTTGGTGATTTGTGTCTATTATAATGAGATATTCTAAGCTACGAAGATATGTATTTTTGTCCTATTGGGATTCAAGTTATTTTTGTTGAAAAAGGATTGGTGTGAAACGTCACCATGGAATGAAAAAAAAATCAAATGTCTCTCACTACCCTTCGCGTTTGAAAAAGACTATAACTAAACAGATATAATAGTTATTCACGATACAAGTGCGGAAAAGAGGAAAATCGAAACGAGTGGCGATAAATTAAAACACGACCGAAGGGAGTGTTTTAAATCTACACGAGTTGAGAATTACCTATTCGGACGTGTATCGTACAACGTTTTACAGTACAAAATGCCCTTTAAACTTTTGACATACGCACGAAAAGTGCTATTTTACGCACTAGTGCGGGAAAATAGGACCATATGTACTGTAAAAGATATTTTAATTTAAGACGAAAAACCCTCTCAAACATTGATTTTCAAATAGAATAATATAATTCTTCATCTAAAAAAAGGTCTTCAACTAAAGGGATATTGCTTTTTCAAAGAAGAATCAAAATTGTTCAGTCCCAACTTTATAAACATTAGATGCAAATATCTAGGACAGATTTGACTAAAAAAATATTTATTTGAAACAAAATATTTTACAGTTTTAGGACATAATTCTAAATATTCCGAGTATTGATGCGGGTCTTTAAATGATAATTTGGAACGACACCAGTTTACGTTATGTAGGTAACATTTAGTGCCAGTTGCACCATCCGCACTTAACACACTGATCAACGTCACCCGGCACGCCACGGCGGTTTACTATGTAACTTTCCGTACAATAAAATTTAGCGAACTCTTTAACGATGACAAACGGTTTCGTGCAACGACCCTTAATCGTTAATTTGTCATTAGAGCCAACCCGTTAAGTAAGATTGACAGGACAT
Organism: Cydia splendana; assembly: GCF_910591565.1. Taxonomy (NCBI): domain Eukaryota; kingdom Metazoa; phylum Arthropoda; class Insecta; order Lepidoptera; family Tortricidae; genus Cydia; species Cydia splendana. The sequence continues at coordinate 29,994,004 of NC_085987.1, forward strand.
CTAGAATATCTTTACTCGTAGTTTTTTCACATCACCTATTCCAGAAAAGGCTTTTTCTTCCCTGCTAGTAGGGCTCAAAGTGGCACTTTTCTTCCCAGCTAGGAGGGATCAATGTGCCACTTTTCTATTCTAGGACACTATTTTTGTTTTTATTCTGCATAATGAAAATGACAATTATTTCCTCATAGGTGATGTGAAAAGCAGTAGCTATGTTCACATGGTAGCAAAATTAGTTCTACTTTAGGCGATAACATGGATGGAAACTATTTTAGAATCCGTCTCTTCGTTCAGGATTCAATGTACGCCCTCACCGTAAATACCTATGTCATTTAGCTCCCTTGTGACACAATCTACTAATGTCTTACTATGTGACACCCTCAGTATTTAGACTATTTAGCCGTTAGGTATTGAAAAAATACATATGTTTATCCGAAAGTGACATATTGATGCGAACAACATGTTGGTACTACAGAAATTCATCGCAAAGTGTAACATAGTCTGTATTACTGAACTAGGTAAGCATATTTTTTTTAGGTCAGCTTTGAATAGGTACAATTTCAAATATATAATAGGCATAACGATAACTCTTTCTTACTTTATAGGCAATTAGGCGAGAGGTATATATATACACGTCATGTTTACGACGACTTCGAGATAATGGCATAGATACAGCGTGATACTAACTATATGTTATGGCTACTACTTGTCTCGCTCTCGAACATAACTTTGTTCCATGTGCTCGACGTACATTTATTATAAACAGACAATAAAAATGTATATATTGGACCTGGACAATATATTGGACAATTACGTAGGTATTGCAAATATTTAGTTCACAATAATATTATTAGGTACTGCTAATACTGATAAATACTGGCACGAGGAAGACTTATCAAGGTTCCTATTCAAGGTTATCTAGTAGATTAGTAAATAATTAAATATTACATTTGGAATAAGATTGAGAATACAAAGGACAACCTGGGTGTTATCATTATTATATGAATCTACTGGGGGTAAATACATTAATATTTATAATATATATAATATAACCGGTGACTTTTATTTTTGGACATGATTTTAGTACATACTAGCGACCCGCCCCGGCTGCGCACGGGTTACAGAAAACCGTAACAAATTATACACCTAAAGAATCACTCTATTGATAGGTGAAAACCGCATGTAAATCCGTTCAGTCGTTTTTAAGTTTATCACAAACATACAACTTTGTTTTATAAGGTGTAGTGATGTTTAATTAAGCTTAGCTTAACAATATTTGCAGCTATCAATTGCTGATACATACTAAAGGTTGTTGACCGTTGACAGGCCTGACGTGGACTTGACCGTAAACCTTCATAGTAGAATTTAGTTGATACACTTATGTTGAAACTACCCCAAGTGAAAACTGTGAAAAGTTTAGTCTAGGTTCATCTACACTACACAACGCAACAGTCTCTCGCGCTCGGGATAGACAACCCGTCATTTTCTAACTGTATTAGGTAATTAGAGAGGGACAGGTCGTCTATCTCGCGAGCGAGAATCGAGATACTGTCGCGGGCTCCTGTGCTAAGCCTACGGGTCACCTAGGTGGCCTACGTTTTTAGGAATAATTTGGTACTGGTTTAATGTTTTGAGCACGGGGTATCATTGCTTATTTTATTATCATTCAAAAAACAAGGCTCTTTTTGAGACAAACACTAGTGTTTTCAAAGCCTATTAATATCAAGCCTTAGTGTGTTCATCAAAAGCCTAGGCTTTTGATGAATCAAACTGTAAGAATACATATCAGAGGGTGAATATTATGAATTAAGTATTCAGTTTGCAAGGCACGTAGGGTGCCCTTGGTTAGCCATGAAAACAATAGTTGCGATGATATCATAACAATATTACCACCAGAACGTTTTTATTAATTGGTTACGTAACAGGAAAACAAATATTTAAATGTCCTTATCGTTATTAATAATTATAAACTTTTGGCAGGTAAGTAATTAGTTAAGTTACAAAGTATATTATTTTCGGATTATCGGATGTTGCCTCGTCCCGGAAGTTGAGATAAAACTGCGTCCTAAAATAGCAACATAAATGATGTTGTCGCTTAGAGTTATATAGAGGACGGCGCGGCGGTACGCGATGACCGGCGCGGCGTGGCCAGTCAATGGGCTACGTGAACAGCGACTAATAAACTTTATTTACTACAACTGACGCAGTGCGCAAGGTGGGACCAGCGGACGTGCACCGCTCACCATGTGCTATATGCTACATTGTAAACACACCGCCGATCGCTAGTATCATACGAATTTCCTTAAAACGAGGACTGTCATGTCACACATCGTCACATAATTAATTAACACTGCATAGTTTCACTCGCGGTGTTGGCAAATAAACAATCACAATTCATTGTTGGTATTATCGAAGTTTACGATACGAAGACGAGCGGCGCGTCTCGCACTCGCAGCTGTCGTAGGAGTACTAAGTTAGTGAAATAAATAAGCAAAGCGAGTGGGAACGAGAGGGCACTAGCGAGAAGTGAGGACGCGGTGCACCGCATGGCGGGCACGCTACGCCGCTCCACGTCAATCCGAACCATTTTTCATCGCTGTCTCCTAAATTATTCTATTTTTGTCATTTATGATTATAAATTATATCATCAGGATAAGTCACATAGGCACTGGTTAAAATAACAAAAAAAATGCCTTTTTTATTTAGGCGATACATATTTACGAATTTTGTTTTTAGATATCGTTCAGCTAAATTACTAAACATCTTCTGATCATTATCAGGCCCAACCTCCCAGCCAAATGCACAACGAAAATAAGGTGAGGCAGTTAAAAATAGGACGCCTTTGATCCCTCTCCTCTGGGTGTGACGAACATAGGTCAGATACTTTATTCAACTAGTAAGAGGTGTGAATACAACTAGGAGGTAGCTAATTAATAGTACATTGTGCAACGTACGTAAGGTAAGTGAAATTTTTGAGACGGGGATTTTTTTCCGTTAGCCGCCGGCTGGAGGGAATTAAAGACCTGAGTTTGCAATATTCTTACCCCCGGAGTTACAGACAATGTTTATCATCACACTTGCGAAGAAAAAACTAAATTATAAGCGAAATAATTCTTAAATACGGTGTCATTTTAAACATCGCCATATTGTGATTTTTTGACAGGTTAGACATTAAAGGCAGTGAAGGCACAAACCCATCCGTCATCAAGCCACGTATGAAATTTCTGTAAAAATATTATAAAAGGCTATTAAATTACTGTAATTAAATATGTTAAAATATTTAAAAAAATATTAAATAATAATTGTCAGTATTATAATACTACAACTCAATTATACCGACTTGTTTGGTATGAATTAGTGACATAAATAAAAAAATATATAACTCCCCAGGGAGTTATAGCTTCATTTTTTCACAATCCATAACTCCCGCGGGAACAATATAGGCCTTTGTCATTTAGTACACCTGCATGAAATAAGATCTTTTTCGAGCATGTGTGATGAAAATATTTAATTGCCGCAAACAAGAAATAAAAAGTAAATTATGACCCTTAAAATTTTCGACATACGCACTTATAGTGCTAGCAAAGAGAATTTGATATAGAGGCGGATTGTCAAAGTAATTTTTGTAACCACAGTAAAGGGTATATCCGGGTAAGCATGGCCAAACTGCCTTTAGCGAAAAAATAATTTCCTTTTACTAGATTATTAACCTGTGCTTTCACCAAAAATTAAGCCTCAAATGCTTCAGGTTTTAAAAAAAAATGTAAAAAAAGAAGAAACATTTTTATTTTATTACAGCCAAAGTACTAATTCGATTTCATTGTAATTTGGGTATGTTGTATATACAATTAAGGTCGCTTTCTGAAAAAATAAATATTGAATTATCTCTTGAAAAAGTAGTAAAAAATTGAGTTGAAAATTTTCAGAAAAATAAAAAAAATACGTGCAAGATTTCGACAGTTACCAAATTTACATATTTCATGTAGAATTTAATAATGTTTAACATGAAAAATTAAAATTGGGACTAACAGTGTGAAAAACTCGAATTTGTAACATCCCATAATACTTTATCTTCATACAAAATAACTTGTACAGTCACCACCAATAGTATGTTACTCTTCGAAGGCCGCAAAAATATGTGACACTCTCCTATGGCTCTACAAATAAGATCGTGTCAGATATTTTTGCGGCCTTTGTCGTGTAACATATTATTGCAGGTGACTGTACGTTATTACACTAGAAAGTTACGAGTATATTCCCAACGCAATTTGAATTTAGAACGCGACTTATTTTATTTTACTGAGTGCGGACTCCGTGGCTGTATGCGGCTAGGGCGTACGGCATTCAGAGAATTAATGACGGCTTAAATGTGACTATCCAATCAGATAGTGATGATGATTGAGGACTAATTTTATTTAAAGATTGTTTTATTAAAAGTTATAATTTTAATTTATACAGAATGTTAATATTTAATTCAGAAACAAGTTCTTGATCTTGTAATAGGTATTGAGGTAGCTAGTGATACCTACATACCTATTAGAAGGTAGTGTCTTCAAAGTGCTCTGACTTTATAGGACACAATTATATCTGAACGCGAGAGGTATGGTATTATAAATATTATTTTGTTAAATGAACTAAAATTACGCCGGCTGTGATATTGCTACAATTTTAATCGCTGATACAACTATGTAATAATAATACGCATATATGTATGTATTGGATATTAAACAATGCGTACGCCGTGGCCATATACTACGAGTTTTTTTTATTTCCTTTAATTTCAAGGGTGCATTCCTGAGCTTAAATCAAGTAACTTTCTCAAAGACACCGATATTCTAATTAACTCCATTTCGGAGATAATGAATATTTTTTTTCTATAAGGCCTTTACAAGCGTGTACACTTGCCTTAGGGCCGGTTTACATATTGATTAGTGTTTAGAATGAGTTCATACATTTGCTACTAAACTTAAGTACAATCTCGGTCCATCGATGTTCGAAATGACATTGATATGTCACAGATTTCAATTGTTTGGTTGAGTTAAATGTAATACCCGTGTTACAACAACGCTATATGCTACATTTAATTACTTTTTAAACTTAAAAAAGAAATAAAAAATATTTTTTTTTGTAAATTAACTATGCCATTTAGTTCTCTTAAACGTACTTAACCATACCCCGAAGTTAACGGATTTCAATAAAAACACGCGGAGTATAGCCATAAAAGCATTTATAGAGAACTACGTCACATTCTAAATTCAAATTCGAAAAGATTGCGTTCACAATATACTTCATTTGTTTACTTATTGTCTACTTACAATTAATTAGTTTTTCTACACATCGACTATAATCTGTGTATTACAAGTATTACAACTTCATATACAACTCTATAACCTCACTCTTTTTAACGTTGGATAGTCTATGGCACTTCCGACTCAACTAATATAATTGTATCGATACAGTTTAGTCAATTATAAAAATTTTGAAATTAGAACTTCATACATTTCGATAAAATATTGCTTGTTTAAGGAGACTCGACTCAATACAAATTAGCCAACGATGGCGTTTCGGAACTAATACCGTCGCGGCATCTGTCATACTTCCGTCTACTTAAACACGCTGCTGCGTCGCGTCTGCTTTGTGATTGGTTGGCCAACTCAAACTTTTTTTCACAATGGACGCCCACGAGATTTTCTCTGCATTGAAATTTGATAACTTGTAATAGTGTTAAAGTTTTTGTTTTGTGAGTGAAATTGTGAAAAATACTAAGTGAAAATGAGTGACAGCGATGAAAATATGTTGCCCTCTACTCAGGAAACGTGATTAGATTGAGTGTTGCATTATTCATTATTCAGTAGTAGAACTAAGTATTGCATTGGGTTAATTTTGGTAACACTATATTTTTGATTTTTTCCCGTAATTACCCCAATGCACCTTAAAAAATGTACGTAGTAGTTTTTCATATTAACTGTTTTACTATTTCTGTTAACTTGAGTAAAATAAGCCAGGTAGTACAAGTAGAAAGTATGGTATTATTCATTATTTATTTTAGTTAACTCGTAGAAAAAGTATTGTATACAATAGTGACATAATCAAGTTTTTCAATCTCGTACCTTACTTAGGCAACTCAGCAAGCTTCGTTGCCTAAACACGGTACTCGACTGAAAAACTCTCTATTATATCACGCTTGTATAAATCGATGAAATTTGCCGAAAAAATATTTTTTTCAAAAATTTATGAAAAATAGCCTTGACCATATTTCTTTAGGCAACCCTATTTATTTATGTCCTGGAACATATTTTCTTTCATATTTTCATAGTTTCATCCGTCAGACAGATTGGTGAAGGTCGACCATATGTGGGATCTCCTACTAAAAATACTATTGCTTGTATGAAGAGAAAGTATTACCTATGGGATGTTACAAATTCGAGTTTTTCACACTGTTAATCCCGAATTTAATATTTGGAAAAAAAATATGGTTGTCATTATTAAATTCTACATGAAATATGTAAATTTGGTAACTGTCGCAATCTCGCACGTATTTTTTTTATTTCTCTGAAAATTTTCAACTCAATTTTTTACTACTTTTTCAAGAGATAATTCAATATTATTTTTTTCAGAAAGCGACCTTAATTGTATATACAACATACCCAAATTTAGCGGAATCAGTTATGACGTTGACCCAAAAAAAATTTATTAAGCAATGAGCTTCATCACATATGATCTTAGAGTAATTCTAAGCATTTCAAGTCTGGGAGGCAATAAGGGGAGGGGGGTACAAAGATGGCCGCCACCCGTCATCATTCAAAAAAATCTGTTCTGGTCCTGGTGGCTACTAGGGCAAGTTTGGTATCGTTTTCGTATAAACCGAAGACGTAGAATTAATTGCTGATATTTGTTTTTTCAGTTTCATAGTAATTTTACAAGAAAAACGTAAAAAGATGAAAATTTAGGATGGAGATTTTTGCTTTGAGAGCTAATAACTTTTGTATAATGGCCAGAAATATCATACAACAAATACTATAATAAAGCGCAATTTATGCAGATTCTAAACATATACACGTTGAGTAATATTCTACTGCAAAAATATAGTGAAAACATTATTAAATGACCGCAGCGCGGGTAGTTGGACTCTCGTTTATCTTGCGGACTGGCGTTTATCTTACAAAATGATCGAGTACGAGTATCTACGTAGGTATGCTTACTTTGCTAGATTTTATGATTACGAATAAAATACTTTCATCCAGACATAATTCATCATACAGACATAATTTTGTGCACTTTAATTTTAATGCAGTTGCAACGATTTGGCCCCACGGCCTAGTGTTATTTGACCGGGGTTTTCTGTAAGGTGGAGGTACGTAGGTACTTCCCCAGTTGGGCTCTGCTCGGATAGATCTGGAATGACATCAGCTGTGCTGTGCCCTACCACACAAAGCGAGGTGACATTTACAGTGCCCATACCTCTCTTCTGAACGTAGTCAACGAGTGCAGAAAATATTTATTTACGAAGAGGGACAGACAGCTAGAAAATATCCCTCCAACGGAAGCCGCTCTTCGCCAGCACACACTTCGGGCAATATACCAAGGAGTCCATGTCTGGGGACAGGCCTTAGTGCCTCTCCAAAAGCTTCCGAGTCCTTCTTCTTGGGGCTGGAGAATGGAAGACAGTGAATGGACTCCTGTTTGGTCAGATTTATCCGATGTTGCAAGTGTGTGCCTGGAACTCACTCGTTGCCGGTGCAAGGCAGGTTGCAAAAATCGTTGCAACTGCATAAAAAGAAAATTAACAGAATTATGTCTGTGTACTGGAAACTGCGGACATTAAATATACAGAAAGCATTTTATTCGTCATCATAAAATATAGCAAAGTAAGCATACCTACGTAGATACTCGTACTCGACCATTTTGTAAGATAAACGCCGCCTAGCGAGAGTCCAACTACCCGCGCTGCGGTCATTTAATAATTTTTTCACTATCTTTTTGCAGCAGGATATTACTAAACGTGTATATGTTTAGAATCTGCATGAATTGCGCTTTATTATAGTATTTTTTATATGATAGTTTTGGCCACTATACAAAAATTATGAACTCTCAAAGCAAAAATCTCCATCCTAAATTTTCATAATTTTACGTTTTTCTTGCAAAATTACTATGAAACTGAAAAAAAAACAAATATCAGCAATGAATTCTACGTCTTCAGTTTATACGAAAATGATACCAAACTTGCCCTAGTAGCCACCAGGACCAGAACAGATTTTTTTGAATGATGACGGGTGGCGGCCATCTTTGTACCCCGCCCTCCCCGACTAGACGCACGCTTCTTATTGCCTCCCAGGCTAGAAATGCTTAGAATTACTCAAAGATCATATGTGATGAAGCTCATAGCTTAATAAAAAAATTTGGGTCATATATGGCAGCGATCCATAACTGTTTCCACTAAATTACAAAGAAATCGGATTAGTACTTTGGCTGTAATAAAATAAAAATGTTATTTCTTTTTTTGATTTTTTTTTAAAAACCTGAAGTATTTGAGGGTTAATTTTTGGTGAAAGCCCTACATATATATATATAGGTTAATAATCCAGTAAAAGGAAATTAATTATTTCGCTAAGGGCAGTTTGGCCATGCTTACCCGGCTATACCCTTTACTTTTCCGACAACTGATTAAAACTTGTAGGACGCCATTTGACTTAAATCCTTATTCATTCACTGATATGTGTTAAATTTGTTAAACGTCAAAAAGTGTCGCCACCTACACGAGCATATTAGGCCAAATGTGCCTTGCGTTGGCCTATGGGCGGTATCACCACTAGGGCGGTAAATTAGCACCATCTGTACTGAAAAATAATTAAATTATAAACGTTACTATTTCGAAAGTAAAACTCATTTAATATCTTGATTTCAACGAGTATTTTACTTAGAACCTACTTGGTTCGTAAGATTTAGTGACATCTTAGGTAATTTAAAAAACGGTAGAACTCCCGTGGGAGTTAAATGGACTTTAGCTCCGGCTGCACTTGCGTGAAATAGCACGCTTACTGCGCGAGTGTGATGAAAATTATGTTTAAGTATTTCATAGGTATAAAATTCTTATCAATAAAAACTGTCAGTCACTGTAGCTTCACCAAAGACGTAGTTTTGGCTCTCGCTCAAGTTTAATTATAATTACAATAAATGTACCTACCTATATAGCTGCGTACATAAACAAACTGAAATGATCCAAATGTAGTTACGGTGACGAACTAGTTTCATATAAATATGTATGTACAGTACATATGGTCCTATTTTCCCGCACTAGTGTGCGTAAAATAGCACTTTTCGTGCGATGTCAAAAGTTTCAAGGGCCATATGTACTGTAAAACGTTGTACGATACACGTGCGAATAGGTAATTCGCAACTCGTGTCGATTGTGTCCTACCCTTCGGTTGTGTTTTAATTTATCGCCACTCGTTTCGCATTTCTTCTTTACCGCACTTGTATCGTAAATAACTATTATATACTAGCTGTTGCACGCGACTTTGTAGGCGTGGTGGATTTGTATGTTGGTTGTAATACCTAAATTCTACATGACCAATGAGCATTGAACATTGAGCAGCAAAAGATAGCAGTAGGTGGTAGTGGAAGCCGTACGAGCCCAATTTTTAAAGAAAAGCCGCAAATCGATGTACAGTTTAGCCATTTGGCACACGCATACACCTTACCTTACACTATACGGTTCATAATTTGTAAATAATTTAACAAAGCATGACATTAACTGTCAAAAAGACTGATATTGCCTTTTAAAAAAAATTCAAGTCCCCCACTCAAAAAAATGTTCGATCCCAATACAAACTTTCAACCCCTTTTACCACCTTTTAAATCGCTGAAATTAGTTTTCTTCCTTAAAATAAAGCCTGTACCACACACATACTTACTTTAATTACTTACATTACTTTTTTCCCCTATTTAACTCACTAAATAATAAGATAAAAAAAGGGGTCGAATTTTTCAAAATCGTTTCTTATTTCTTGTAGGTACACATTTTAAACGTAACCTGATATGCAAAATTCAACTTTCTAGCTTTTGTAGTTTCGGCTCTGTCTCATCAGAGTCAGACAGTCAGGCCATAGGTACGCATTTACATATATACGAGTACAGATAGATATACGAGGTGCTTTTACCTACCTAAGGTAGAATACCCACACAGTTTTATAAGTTCCCGTCAAAAAACCCTGAGGTAATATAATACTTAATAATAAATTAATCGCTCGGTATTTATACTCTTTCATAGGAAATATTCATAAGTAATATTGTATGTAGGCATAGACTAGGAATACTCTAGACGGAGTTTAGAGCAATTATTTCATGAAACCGATGCTGCCAAAAATACGGGGGTGCGGGGGACGAGATGAGCGAGTTCCCGTGCCGTGATTGGTCACGGACGTCACACAAAGACACTTTCTACTCGAAAATGGAGTAAAACTACCGTATTTGTGGCAGAGAGGGTAGAGCTACTATGCTCAGTCTGGATGTCTTGTCTGTGTATGTAGGCGACGTTACGTTGAGATTATATTTAATCCTGTAATGTTACATTTGCGTCAACTCAGTCAAAAGAATATTAACAAAATTGTTTGTTAGTTACAATTCGTCATCTCTCGCTGCATAGAGATGGAAGATGGAACCATGACGTGTGATAAAAAGATTGCCTACTCGCGATACGATAATCGAAATCAGTGCTGCATAATATCTGAAGTGAAAATGTCGCAATAAATTATCAAAGCAAAGGTGATGATAGAAATAACAGCAACGGGGATATCTAAAACAAACTATAATCGACCAGTTGAGAGTGTTTAGATTAGCTGCCTAATTTTTTTGTTCCCCAGTTTTTTTGAAGTGAAAACTTCTTTAGCGGCGCTGGGCACTTTTTGAGGTGGGGAAAAAATGATAAACTCGAGACAGCGTAAGGCGATCACGTGACCGTAAGGTTTAGATGGCCACTCATTTAGATGGCATTTAAATCAATAAAGAAAAACTCAATGACATTACATGAAAAAGGTTCTAATCTTGTACGGGTTGAAATACGAGGATCTCACAGTTACATTCTAACTTTATATCACTCAAATATAATTCAATAAAGCTACATCTTGATGTAATCGCTAATAAAAGTGAACTCTAGTACTGGTGAATAAAACTCAAAATATCATGACCAAATATATTTAGATGCGAGGTCTGCAAGGTAACTTTACAATTTCTATTCGAATTTTAAACAATTAACGCTACAAATTTGAATTTCGAATTTTAAACAAGCTCACTGACCAGCAATTTCGGAACTAAAGTTTTTCAATAGAAAGGAAGATGGGTCAATTAAACATAGTGCTGCAGACATTTTGGACTAGTCATTGAGTTTTCACTTCTGTCGGCACTCCCGGAGTGCAACCCGTTGTTTTTTTTGTTCCATTCGCGTGTTTTCCCATTCTGCTTTTTAACCAGTCGTTTATTTTTACAGTACAAGTTAATTTGATTACCTACAGGTGTATGTCCCAGTCGCATTTTCCCCAAAGTGTAATGTTTTCAAGATACTCACACTAAGTCGATACCTTCAGATGCCCGAAGGGCAAAGCGTTCAGAAATAGGAGCCCGTCGACTAAGGACTCGTCGACTAAGAAGGAAATATTACTCATTGGGGAAAAAAGCGACAGGGACATACGCGGGTAATAAAATTAACTACTGAGAAAATATCAGAATTGTTAAAAAACAGAATAGAGAAAAACGAGAATGGAACAAAAAATATTGAGACACAAAAATTTTGGGTAGCTAATCTATACATTCGTTTCGTCGTCGATATTAGATTGATCGTTGGAATTAGTACACGCAGTAGTCGGCAATGTAATAAAACTGTTGACATGTTTTCCAGCTTAAATTTCATAGTTAGAAAAAGTTACTTGTTAATAATGTTAGTTAGTTATCTGGAGCGATCTGAACACATGTTTCAAGAATGAACTCACCGGCAAAATGCTGCTGCTGTTGTAGCGTCCTCTGAAACAAAAAAAATATCAATTAATAAATGCAACTTAGTTCAAGATTTATCAAATCATGCACCATTACTTTACGTTTAAGTATAACATCAAGATAATAATGTGTGTAGGTAAGTTTAACTTTAAATATGCATGAGTTATGGTTTAAGTACCTACGTTTTATAAGTGACAACATGAATGCATCATCAAAGCTGTTGTAACTTCGTGGACGTTAGAAATCTGGGTGGCAGCGATTACTATGGCAGTCACATTAATCATATAATGATCCTTCAATTATACTTGAAGATACATATGGTGGATTTTATGTACTTCGTCATCATATAAGTAGGACAACAATCATATACAAATAAGTAGTAATGTTACTTATGACCGTTTCTTTACAGACAAAAGTTGGTGTTTGTATCTTTAATCCATATTTAGATATTAATGCACACTTTAAAACCTGCTAAGTGCATGTTCGACCATGCAAAGTGGAGCATCCCGTACCTTCATATAATACCACACAAAATTCGGGGGTCCAAAGCCTGATTCGGGAAAAAAAATGTGCTGCAAAAGTTGTTTAAGTATAGAAAAGGAAAAGGATAAAAAAGGAAAAATATCGAAAATTTTAACATCACTCGTGTATGTATGTATGTCAATTTGCTTTGAAACTACTAGATCGATTTTGATGTAATTTGGTACACATAAGGGTCGGTTGCAACAAACGTTCTGTCACTTTAAAGTGTTCGCAAAATTTATTGTATCGGAAGTGTAATTTCTCTGCTGATCGATCAGTTCGTCGATTGTGGTTGGTGCAACTGGCCCATAATATAAATGTCAGTGACCCAAAAGCAGAAGTGTAACGTCATCTAGAGGCCACTTTTGGGGCAACATAAAAACATCAGTGCCCAACAAACAATTCTTTTTTTTTGCAAGGTATAGTTAATTTTTTTTTTTAAGTATACGTATATCTTAAGTAACAAGGTGTCAGCCTTATAAATTTTGAAAATAAAAATACATAATATGTTTTTTAACACACATGGAAACATAAAAATAAAATACAGCGTGACGTGAGTACATAAATAAATCTTATGAAAAAATAAATACTTTTCAAATGATGTGAAGTACGGAACCCTTGGGACGCAAGTCCGACTTGGATTTGGGCGGTTATTTATTATAAACCTCAAACTCGGAGTAGTAATAAAGGGTAATTATAATTATACTAGCTTTTGCCAGCGACTTCGTCAGCGTGGAATTATTAATTTAGGTAGGTAGCTATTATTTTAGTCAATCTGCGTTTTGTTGATTCCCCATGCAGACTTCAACCCCCCTTTTCACCCCCTTAAATGGTGATTTCATGAATGAAAACTACCCTTTGTCCTTCCCCTAACTATCTCTATACCAAATTTCAACTATATCGTGCACCGGCGCCGGTGCCACACCGCGAAATTCCACCTCTTTAAGGGATGATTTCTGGGATAAAAACTATCCTATGTCCTTCCTCGGGACTCAAACAATCTCTATACCAAATTTCATCTAAATCGGTTCAGCGGTTTAAGCGTGAAGAGGTAACAGACAGACAGGCAGACTTCCTTTTATAATATTAAATATTTATAAAAAAAATGTTATGGTGTGGCACAGACCCTCGAAGCGCGAGTCCGATACACACTTGACTGATTTGTTAACCGTTATCCACTTTATACTTTCTGTTGAAACTTCGTAATATTTCTCTTACCTACCTATAAGTACTTTGTTTAGATTATCATTACAATGAAATCCTTTGTGTACCTACGTTATTTTTGACTTCGTGCGTAAATCAGACTAACAACATGACCTAGATGGGTTTATGGAACAGCCTCATAAGCAAAAGAGATTATGCATAGAGTGTGGGTCGATTCATCACAGCTGCCACGAGATTTGTCAACGGCATAGTAGATTGCTGAAGTTTTCTCGAAGGACTATACAGTATGGCGTTCTTTAAAAGTATACAGTCGCCATCGTATATATCGAAGCGGCCAAGGTGGTCTAAAACATCTATACCTACATGCACTGTAAACATCTTAATAATAAAAGCTGTGTTCAGATATTTGTGAACACCTTGGCCATTCCGATGTCTCTAATGACAACTGTATGTACTGGTTTTTAAATGAACGCCTGGACGGCAACAACGATCGGCGCGTGTGTCATTCCCAGGTGTACATAAAAGGAGATATACTTTTTTCCTTGGATTGCCAAACCACTGGATGTAGAAGGAACCCACTGCCAATAACAAACCAGCAAGGTTTAGTTTATCAGACCACGGTGAAAAGTCGTTTTCGTATTTTTAACATAACATAACAAAAATAAAGAACTTCAAAATGATAAACTATCCAAGCCTTATATGGATATTTTGACGGTTGTTAGCTGAATTTTACGCGCCAAATGAAACTAGCATGATAAACTGTGCTGATAGTAAACAGCAGACAGACGTTTGTGGGTTCGATTTACATTTATGTATGTACATGTGCTCGGGTGACAATTCGGCGACGGCCCTGAACTAAACACTTATGTTAATAGTTGAAAGACCAAAAATATGAATTATTATGGATGGTTAAGGTTTAAGGTGTATTAGGTACATGTCTAAGATAAGATAGATAAAGATTTAGGTTTTAGTACGTAAAGGATTCCAACGAGAACGGGACCCAACTGAAGTGTTGAAATCGGAATGTTATTTACCAGGGACATGCTATTGTATCCAAGCGCACTGTTTACTGTACAAAACAACTGTGCAAATTGAACTTCGTTTCTCATATATACAGTCTTATTTAGTACAAACTTACATATTATTATAAGTAACACATTATGGTAATAATGTAATATAAGAAATAAATACAATTTTCGTCTTTTTTTAATGTGTTTTATAAGATGTAAATAACATAAGGCCAAGTTATTTAAATATTACTTATGTCTGTTCAAATTAAATCCATATTTTCTTACGTAGGTACCTATACCTATTACAAAAAAATAGGTACATAGTTAAGTAGTTAGTTTAAGAAGTAAGTAGGGTAATTCGCCACCTTATACTAAAATGAATTGTTTATAGGTGAATAGAATTCATTTTTAGTTCAGGGTGGCCGTTACTAACAGGTGGCCAGTTACTGACGAATTACCCGACAAGTATATTGAAGGGTTACTGTATGTCAAATTCGTTTTATCCCCTTAAATCAAATTAGATTTTTTTCCAGGAATTAATTCCCAGCAAGCTGGAAATCGTCTTAATACCTTCATTTGGTTTTAAATTAGTGTAATCCGAGATTGCTCCATTCCAGGAGTTGTGGAAATTTTTTTGCTCTTTTTCAGTCTTTTGCTTGTAGTTCAAAAACGGTACGACTGACGGAAAATTTTCTCTGATCATGATAAAAATTGACATCTGACGATCCGAAAGATACCTTTATATGAATTCGTAGTCAAAGATGGCCGCCACTTTGAATTTCTTTTTTGTTTTGGTATAATCGTGTTAAAATCCGAATATTTTTTTTCACTAGTGTCTAATCCACCACAACCTTGCTGGTAGCGACATTGTAATTGATGGTGGGTTCCTTCTACATCGAGTGGTTTTGTCAATCCAAGGTAAAATGTATCTCCCAAGGCTCCCTTAATTTATTCACACCTCCTGTGATGGAGTATTTAGGACCAAATGAAGGTATTAAAATGATTTCTGGCTTGCTGGGAATTCATTCCTCAAAACGCTTTTTTTTGCATCTATTTTGATTGGTCTATATTTACTTTTAGCCTACATTTTATATTCTGGCGGTACACGATTGATCGATTGATGAAAATTGAACCGGAACAAAAGAATAACAATAGGTATTCTTCTTAATGAGTCTGAATACTAGTCCGCATTAGAATGGAATTTTGTAATCCACTGTCATCATTGTGATAGAGCACATTCAGCCACTTGGAATTCAAAATGGGTAAACATTTAGTACCTACATATGTGTCGTGCCGTGATATTCATGAAGTATGTAGATCACACAACGTAAGTACTGCGCCGTATTTTTTTGCCCTGATAAAGGCTAACATGACACCCTGACTGACTTACGAGTACATATAATGCAAAATCTTGTTAAGACGAGACATACAGCGATAACTAACTACTTTTTCCTTTATATATACATATAAAAATCTAAATTAGACACCAGCGGAACTCATTATCTCAGACATATAAAATTAAGTGCTGTTTGTCACATTTTATGTAAAGTTAAAGCTTGTCCCAGAAAAAAAAGTCGTTTGTATTTGCACCGGTTGCACATCAGACTTCTCAGAAAAAGGCTTAAGAAGACTGTATTGTTATATGTAAAAAATATCTGTTTACTTATTCTTAATAAAAAGAAATCTCTTTCGTTTACATTTTCGAAGATATCACTATATATCACAGAAAAGGCTACATGAAAAAATGTTGTACAAACACTTACAATATCGAGGCATTTCCACGACAAGTGCGAGTCGGACGAGTACTGACCCCGCCCGACGTTGCTTAACTTCAGTCAAAAATCACGTTTGTTGTATGGGAGCCCCACTTAAATCTTTATTTTATTCTGTTTTTAGTATTTGTTGTTATAGCGGCAACAGAAATACATGATCTGTGAAAATCACAGATCACGAGATACAGCCTGGTGACAGACGGACGGACGGACGGACAGCGGAGTCTTAGTAATAGGGTCCCGTTTTACCCTTTGGGTACGGAACCCTAAAAAACTAGCAGTGAAGTTAAACGAGTCAGTAAGACCTGTTCAAAGGGTGTTAAAACAATTCTAAGAAACTGATGGTAGACGATGGCGGACTGAAAATGGTCGAAGCCCGTGTTTTCTAATAAGAATATAGAGAAGAACATCATTGCTGCGTTACAAAAAACTTAATAAAAAAATTATAACAAAAAAACCTGTGTCGCACCTAATTGATGATGAAACATACCATCAATTTGACTTCAAATCGCTACCCAGTCTGCATTTTTGTTCCGGAACTGTTAGAAAAACCGCTAGTGACGAGCATAAGATAATTAAAATGAATAAATTTGCGAAGGTTCTCGTATGGCAGGCGATCTGTTTATGTGGCAAATGTAACACGTACAATTTTGTAAACTGATCTGTAACTGGCGACATATACTAAACAGAGTGTTTAAAAAAATCGTTGTTACCATTCATAGATCACTACGACAAGCCCTTTCTCTCTTGGCCTGCTTAGGCCACGTACCATTATCCAAAAAAGCGATGAAGTGGTAGTAAGTCAACAATATCGAATTTGTGGAAAAACACCTTATTCCTCCCACTGCTCTGAATTACGAAACATTGAAAAAAAATGGGCTCGTACGACGCAGAAGTTCTTAAAACATAAAACTAACGTCATATCAGTTGAAAACTATAAGCCGAAATGGAAAAAAGCTTAAAAAATTATAACAGAGTCCTATGTACAAAACCTGATTGTATGCATTACAACATGCGTACATACATGTTGTTTAATAAATTTCTAACAAGAATTTACCATAAAACAGTTGGTTTTTAATAACTGTTGTGTAAGATTTTCTGAAAATTAACATGCGTCATTTTTTTCTGGGACAAGCTTAAAAGACATCGTAAGTTCGTACGGAGGGCATAGAATTAATACAGTAGTACTGGCTCTAACTGACTACATCTAAGTAAGAAACGCGATATAAATATTGTTTGTTAACGTATTATATTCGTTGACTCAGGAAATGCATAAAAGTATCTTGAAATTACTTATTTAGACTTCAGCTGATGGCCAGAGATGAACAAGTTAGCGACGCGACGCGATGCGAAGATGAGTTCCCATCTGATTGCCGATTCAATCGAGGCGAGGCGGATTTAATCGCTAATCGATCGATGTAGATGTTCATGATCATTTTAACTCCATGGAAAACTAAATTACACAACGAATTAGCGAATAAAAGTAAAAATGTGTACACAGTTCGTGTACACAGCCAAAATATCGTCAAATAAACTTTAAACTTCGTCGTTGAAAATAGTCAGTTCTCAAGAAACGCATTTAGAGCCTATTATTGAATTAAGAGTTTTCATGACATCTAACATACTGTTTAAAAAGACAAGGCAAAGGCTGGTATGGTTGGTGTTATATCGCCCCCGGCCATTATGTCACCTTTTTTTATGAACTCGGCTGACAGACTACCGTGTGTCTAAATGTTGTTTTGCTATAACAAAGTCGTTTATTTTTACCGAACTTCACTGGTACCTCTACCTACCTATTGGTGAAAAATTGAAAATGTTTTCTTGACAAGATAAAATCTCAGGGCCATTAAAGTCCTTTGTTAGTTTGCGTGATGTTTTTCCTGTCGTCAATGACATTTCTAGATAGTACATACTTACTTGAAATAGTTGAAATATCACCAGGCATAAATATAAACATTACAGGTATTCTATAGTTGACTTGAATTTCAGATTTTATTCTAACAGATCTTGAAGAGAATGCTATCGAAGTTCTAAACTAAATCAAGCAGATCATTGTTTGATTGTTTTTACTAGGAGCGGTCATAACATAAACTATGGTATTTAGCTAAATTGAAATGCACGAATCGACTATAACATGTCCAGTTAGATAGCTAAGTGGGTATACGGTAAACGCATGATCATTTTGACATTAACTCTTCCAGTTATTATTGCTATGGCCTCGGTACTGCGCCGCGTCGCAACTTTAAACTAAACGTGTAAGCGTAGGTAGTCCACAGGGAACCATTTCGTCAACCGTATACAATGAACTAAGTAACAAGTGCTGTACATAAAATTGTTAACTAACAACAAATAATAATAAAAAGTCATCGGTACATGTTTTATCAACTCCCAGTCATTGCATGTTCATGCACACAAGGGGCTAACCCACTCCACTACTGGAATTATTGCCGCTTAGGAGATAACGATTCATTATCCATGCGAACAACAGTTTTATGATCTTATTTTGATTCAGACCACACCACAATGTTAAGTTTTTAGGGCATAACTGTCATACATTGGAGAAGTCACTCATTGCAGAGGATTTGTATTTGTATATTTATGTGTACCTTTTGCTCATAGTTTTGAGCCACTATTCTGATGCCGCTCAGCTCCAAAGATCGAGGATCCAGCGACCTACTGCGGGGTTTCTCCGAATAGAATTCATCTCTCTTTCCTTTCTTCCATCTGAAGTAGTTAGCCATCGCGGCACACTTTCAGTCACACCTGCCACTAGCACATGTTTACATGCCGACGACAGATCGTCGCACTAGCCGCGAGGTTATAACGCGCAGACATCTCTGTAAGTACTGAGCGATAACGTCGGTGTCACGAGACGACTATCGTTATGCAATGATACCATGCATGTACGTACAGTTCCAAACTTCGCCTGGTTCCGTAACGGAACTGGGAAGTGAACGCGGGAGATGCGATGACGGTGCCGCGGCTTTACCTACATGAACCTCTAGAAAGACCAACTTCCTCCCGTTTCTTCAACACATTCAATATAACATTAAGTGGCTGTTAATAACTCAAACAAACAAGTAGATAACGCACCTAAACAAAAACATTTTTTTAATTTTAATATCTATACGTATCTATGAGTGACAAACTTTTATTACTTGAATTAAAGCATATAAGTAATACGATTAATAAGTAATAAGATTATAATATTAAGTCGGGTGAGAATACGTTTGTGCCATACGCCACTTACATTGGTTTGCAGGAGAGCGAAAAGAAGCAAACAATTTTTTTTTTTCGATAAGCTTTTTATTTAGGAAATATTGAACTTATTTATCATTTAGGCACATATGTTTACTATTTATAGTACCATTCAAATATTGTAAATATAGTGGTCATCATAAAATAAAAGCATTTTTAGTATTGCCATATCCGTTTTTGATGAGTAAATGTTAAACGTACAATGTATGATATGACACAAACGTTTTGGATATGTCACACTTTTGTGATAATTTTCTGTTAAAAGAGTATAATTATCCTATAATAGCAAAATGCGGATATGGCACAACATTTTTCAAAAATAGTGTTTTTCGAAAACCGATTACTGTCAATTATAGCATATTTTTTGTTATTTTAGGAATTATTAAAAAACGATTTTGCCAAAAATGGATATGGCACAAACGTATTCTCAACCGGCGTTAGCTACCAAGTTACATGCGCTTTCAAGGTTGGCACTTCAAATGTAGGTACGAGTAGTACGCGATTGTTGACGTCAGGCAGGTATAGGTAACAATTCATTTGTTTATCAACTAAACGACATACTTACCCATTTAAATTGAATCACATAGGCGTGATTTTATCATATTAATAGGTATATCGGAACAGTCGACGTCGCAAATATATGTAATAGGGAGCGTTCAAGTATTACGTAACGAATTTGGGGGGGAACGGGGTCTTGTAAAACGTTACGATGAGTTACAGGGGCGGGAGGGGGGGTTTGAACTACGCGTTACGTAACATTGTTTTTCAACCCTTCAGAACGCTCGCGTAGAGAGATTCTATCACGCATTTTTTAAACGTGATTTTTCTCAAAATGTTAGACATTTCAAATGCTAATTAATAATATTAACGCGATTAAAACAATAACATAGGTATTTTAGCGACTTTCCGGTACTTTACGCCACATAATTGTGGCCTTTAGGTAAAAAAATGGTCACTTGGTGGTTACGTAACGTTTTACTAGGGGGTGGGGGGAGGTACAGAAAAACGTTACGGCGCGCTACATGGGGGGGAGGGGGGTCAAAAATGGTCAAAAATTGCGTTACGTAATACTTGAACGCTCCATAGTGGTATTTAAAATTCGCATTTCAGTGAATTGTAACCTTAATAATTACTTTGTTAGATATAGGTAGGGTTTCTGCTCGAGAATTCTCGAGGCGAGAAATCTCGAGAAATTTGTCCTAAGTCGAGACGGGAAAAAAACACTCAATGCCTCGAGAACTCGAGAAATAAATCTCTTGTGATAAGTAAAAAGAAAACACGCGTATAAAACGTGATGTGTCTATAGTGTTATTCTTTAGGTAGTTAAATATATGTATTTAAACAATTTTTTTTTTTTTACTTTTTCAGGTGCTTAAAACATTTATTAGGCAGTTAACCCACCAAATAAATAACTGCCTTGATCCATCCCCCATCCTATCGTTCTGGCTTTAACCGATTTTCATGTTTTGAAACTTTTGAACTGTCATGACGAGTCGTTTTATTAAAAAACGCTTTAAAAAAATAGTAACTATTACTTATTAATGTCAATTATCGTATATGATTTGTAGATGATTCTTACATATTTGCGTTTATACATTTTCAAAGATGTTTTTGAATAAAAAAGACACGTCAAAATCGCTTATCTTCTTTCTAATGCTAAAAAACGAATTATAGGCCCATGTAATAACAAATATACTAAATTACTATTGATAAGTAAATTAAATCATCCCGATATATTCCTATTAACAAAATATCACAATTTAGCAGCTCATTGTTACGTTGACTATTTCGTATCTAGTAAAAGTTCTGTAAGTTTGTCACATCGAGTTAAATTTATTGAATTGAATATTCTTGCCTAATACAATACCATAGGTATTGTGGTTTGATTACATTTTGTTAAATACCTAAAGAAATATACTACTTATAGCTTATCACATCGCTGGCACGCACGCCTGCACCTATAATTTTTTTATGTTTATTGTTGAATTATTGATTATTAAGTGCAATTTAAGGTAATTAAAAATTTACCATGTTTGATTATGGATCTCACCCACGATTCCTATGAGTCTGATTTATAATAAAGCAAAAAAATATATAACATGGTGTTTTTTGAAACTTTCAAAATTTCTCGAAATACTCGAGAAAATCGAGAAATTTTGGTCGAGAATTCCCGTGCCCCGAGAAATTAAAAAGGTCGAGAAACCAAAAAACCCTAGATATAGGATTGCCTACGTTTCTGTGTCCTTCCAGGAGTGCTACCTAGAGGTTATTGCTTAAGTATGTGTTTAGTCCAACATATTGAACAGCTTTCTTTTAACTACATACCTATACTAGACACCGCACGCGATTTCAAAGTTGTCAATAACTTTCAAAGGTTTGGGGTTGAATCTAGATCTAGACACGCGGCAGCGTGTCAAGCCAAGTTCAAAAGAACTGGCGACGCAGCGGCCGTGTCTTATATTACACGAATCATTTGGAGCCACTTTTAACCCCTGCGTAACTCAGAATCTATTAAACATAAACATATACATGAAGTTTGGTTCATTTAGACTCTTAAGGCTAACTACAATCGACCTAGCAAGTTGAAATTTGGCATCCAGCTTGTTAATTGTGTGGTTACGAAACTGAGATTAAGAAACAGTGTACTTTTAACGATTTGTAAATTTGACCAAAAAACAGTTTGTGTTTGCATACTACGCGCCTAACAATTTTGTTAAAGCAAAAATAAATTTTAGTATCGAAATTGACTATGATGAATACTAATAATTTCCGTCCAAAAAGTAATAATATCCCATCAAAAACATAAATGTGAAATGAGAGCCAAGTTCAATATTAAGAATATTCGTCGTTGTTGACTTCCCGGAAAAAGAATTGAGATCTATAGGGGTGCCAAGTTCTAGTTTGCTTGGGGTGTGATTAAAGTTCAGGATTTGTCTTAGCTAGTTTTTATACCAAAAAACTAAATTTTAGAAAAGTAACATAGGAGAAATAATATAGCGTGTACTTAGTACTTACGTAAAAACTAGACAAGTCAAATCCTGAACTTTAATTATGTACACCCCAAGCAAACTAGAACTTGGCACCCATGTACATAGATCTCAATGCTTTTTCCGGCGAAGTCAACAACGACGAATATTCTTAATATTCAACTTGGCTCACATTTCACATTTATGTTTTTGATGAGATTTATATATACAGATTTCCGATTAAAATATTGCTTCAAATTACATCGTCACCAGTTAGGCTGGGCGTTGTCTGTCAGTATCTAAGTAACGGAACTGTTTCATAAATGTATCTCATTAGGTTTTTAAGAAAATCAATTCAAAACGTGATGAGACAAATACCTAATTTAAACAAGTACCTAAGTATCATTTAGGAGCCCCTGGAGGCAGCGACTGCCGCCTCCCGATCAATACGTAGTCGACCCGAACATTTCAAACAATGCACGTCATTTTTCTCTCTGTTTCTATACGTTTCTTCTAGAATGGCGGGGGTCACGATTAGGTAACTAATAGAGATAATACATTTTAATCAGTAGGACCCATTACTAGTAGGTACCAGATACGCATCTAGGCGTGAATAAATATGAGTTAAAGTAAGGACGCCAAGCACGAAGAATTGAGTATATTGACCCGCCTGTTAAAAGGGAGGATGGAGGTTACCGTCGTTGCGCTTACCAAATCTGATATATGCGCGATTCTGTAAGCTATAGACCGCGATAAGCTCAAAAAATGTATTATGTAACCATTTTGAACATTTTCCAAAAAACGTAACGACAGATTTTTTTATCTATTAACTACCAAACCTGCTCACAAAGTTTCACGAGAATCAGTTGAGCAATGTAACCTGTGGAGGAGCACATCCGAAAGCACTTTTGCCCAAGCTGAAACGGACCATCGCTAACACTCGGTGAATTAGACTGACGAAAACAAAACCTTAACACGCTACGTGACTTGATTATTCACCACATCTGTATATATAAGTAGTAGCGACAAACCAAACATAGAAACCGTAAAAATATTTTTTTTATCTGTTGTTCTAATAAAAAAAATTAACCATAGAGCATTCCTGAGAAGTAACCCTACGTGGGATTTCAGGGTTTATCCAATGGCTAAAGACACCCTGTATTGTATACCGACTATTGTTACATGGTAAAAAAAGTTCAAACACAAAATACAGCCACATAACTACATATTACGTACAGTAGCAAAATGTAAGAAATAGGGCCCTAATGATATTAATATAAATTTATAAACACATTCACGTTTCTAGAATGTATTTAAGCATGTAACGTTTTGATGAACGGTCAAAGCGTCGGTTATGCACCGCCGGGTTCTGATCGAGGTGACGTTAACAAAACCCTCAACTCAAATGTCTCAAATCAACCAACAATATTCATTATTCATGATGCCTATTTCCCGAACTCAGCCTGTGACACTGCATTGATATCTACACCGTGTCTTGAGAGAATGAATATAGGTAGGTATACAAAAAGAGACATATATCATAGTAGGTAGTCGTTTTGAAGTACACAGATTGTAACTATTGTAAGGCACCGTGATTTTACGGTAGCAAAATATTGCTTCAATTCGTGCGTCTTATAATAACTGTATTTAAAATAATTCATTTTACACCATGCATGAAATAAAGAGCACCAGAACATTAATAGAGAAACGTAGACAACAGTTCTTTTTAGACACAAGTTCTATTTTATATATCGTATCAATACGTATAGAAACTATAAAGAGTAGGTAACTTGACCGTGGCGTCATTTGCTAGTATTTCATATAAATTCCATAGTGACAATTCGTTTTGACAGTTACAAAAAGAAACTGCTTTGACTAGGAGTCAAATACCCTATTCTTTCGTCAATCGTAAAACTCTAGCCCCTTTATGAGCATGGAACAATTATACATTGAAATGATTAGGCAAAACTTGCTACGTAATAGTTTATCTCTCTTCCTACAGGCTTATTATTATTGATCGATGTGCCTACCAATCCAGCGAATCGTAATGGAAACATTTGTTCAATTGATTATTAATTCGCATTTGAATTATGTTCCCATATTAAGAACATTAATGGCTGGCCTGTTTATTAAACGTATTCCTGATGATTCGAGCATGGGGTAATCGAAATATGTTTTATTACAAGACCAGTTTTGCCTGGCAAAATCGAGTGTTTGGCAAATTCAATATAACAGTATACGAACCTAATAGTATTTGTGTCTTCCAACAGAAAGTAAGTTACGTATACGCTAGCGTTTATGTCAGTGCCAAACTGGTGGTACACATATATAAGATATAGCCGGTCAAACAATTAAGTTTGTCAGTAGAAAAAGGCACGAAATTCAAATTTTCTATGGGACGATAATCCTTCGTGTCTACATTTTAAATTTGCCGCTCTTTTCTACTGACGGAAATTGTTTGACAGAGTATAGCTGTACCAGGTTGTACCGAAGGGTTAACGGAGAAACTATTAGGTACTAAACACGTCTGCGCCGTCGTGTTTATTCGACTGATGTAATTCCTAATATTACTCGATGCGGCCTCGGAACCTACGCAGTTCTCGGTCCGCCAGGATTATATCGCGTAAGTGATTTGATTAACGTAAGAAATAAATGCAGGAAGGTCTCATTCAGCATATTATCAGTGCACAAATGCATGCCCGTCTCCCCCGTAACGGTTCAATAGTACAAACTATTATTGACACAAACTTTTATCACCGCCTGTACATTGGATACTAGCCACCTCAAGATAGCGTTCTTATTGAGTTCGTTTTATAATAAAATTCTTATAGCACTTCGGTCTCAGGTAAGTAAGTCATCATCATCATTATTATCATCATATCAGCCGAAAGACGTTCACTGCTGGGCATAGGCCTAACCCAGGGATTTCCACAACGGCTCCCTTCGACCTTAACCAGATCCTCGGGCCGTCGGATCGTCCACCAGGACCATGGACCAGGTAAGTAGAGGAAGAAAATTGGTTTTCAGATTTTGAAGACAACTTACACATTACATATATATACCTATTATACGATTATACATACTACGAAGTAAATTACAATTTTGAGAATAAAAATACGTCACAAAAATCAACGTTATACCTAATAAACGTAAAAAATCCTTCTTTTCAACCTACTGACGGAGAAAAAATGTTCGTATATTTATTTTCATCACACTTGCTTGAAAAAGATCTTATTTAAGGCGCTCTTATACTCGAGTTTTACGTTTTCAAGGGGGTGAAGCAGACGCGTGGTAGAACGGGCAGGCGGGCGCCCCGCGCGGCGCACCGCACCATTCCCGCGCAGCACGTCTACGTCCTTATTCTGACGACATCGGTATTCTGAATTGTCAGTTCCGGGATTTTTAGTTCGGCAATTAATATTGAATAAGATTTATTAGTAAATTCGAATTTTGATGAGTAGGTACTTAATGAAATTAAAAACCGGAGTCGGACTCGCCCACCGAGCCCACCGAGGGTTCCGTACTTTTTAGTATTTGTTGTTATAGCGGCAACAGAAATACATCATCTGTGAAAATTTCAACTGTCTAGCTATCACGGTTCGTGAGATACAGCCTGGTGACAGACGGACGGACGAACGGACGGACAGCGGAGTCTTACTAATAGGGTTCCGTTTTACCCTTTGGGTAGGGAACCCTAAAAATGGTAGGTAAGACGGTGAGTGTACCTAAATAATTATTAATTAGGTATAATATATTATGAGTGTATACTTGACTGATCATGTTTTTGTAAAAATCGATTTCGACTGGCAAAACATATTATTGTTTGGCAACCGGGTTTTTTAACCTAATTAGACCCCGCTGAATCCGAAATTGCCGGTTGCTTGATCGAATTCTTGACTGGAAGTGAGATAGTTGATATTAAAGGTCCCTTTTTTTAGTTTTTCGTAAATAACTCGTAAACGGTGGCCAATATAAATAAAAAATTGTTAAACGTTAATAATCGACACAACATTTTCAATAAAAAAGATTTAGTACATTTTTAGCAGGGATCAATATTTAAAAAGATAATAAAGAGGGAAAGTTAATTATAATAAATTCTAAGGTTCCTTGTTCTTATTTTTTCGTTAATAATTTGAAAAGTATGACTCATAGCAAAAACAAATTTTACACAAATAATAAACATAAAATTTCCTACAAGAAACATGTAGCACACTTTTCGCTAGGATCAATATTTAAAAAGACAAAGCAGCCGGTAAGTTAATTACAATCAATTTTAAAGTCCCTTTTTAGTTTTTTGTAAATAACTCTTAAACGGTGTCCCATAGCAAAATATGTTTTTATGAATAAATAATCTCCATAAAATTTTCTGCAAAAAACATCTGAACACTTTTCTCTAGGATCAATATTGAAAACGATATTAAAGGAAGAAAGTTAATCACAATCAGTTCACAGGTCGCTTTTTTTCGTAAATAACTCGTAAACGGTGCCCCCGTTGCAAAAAAAAATTATACATAAATATTGAACATAAAATTGTCCACAAAAAAGGTTTTGTACACTTTTTCGCTACGATCAATATTTAATGAGGTATTAAAGGGGGTAAGTTAATTATAATCAATTTCCAGGTCCCTATTTTAAGTTTTTCGTAAATGACTCGTAAACGGTGGCCCA
Organism: Cydia splendana; assembly: GCF_910591565.1. NCBI lineage: Eukaryota > Metazoa > Arthropoda > Insecta > Lepidoptera > Tortricidae > Cydia > Cydia splendana. Next base: position 30,021,349 of record NC_085987.1, read on the forward strand.
TAGCAAAATAGGTTCTTAATGTTAATTAACCCCCATTGGCTAAAAAGTGGCCTCCATGTTTAAAATTCATTTCTTTACGTAAGATGTCCGTCTTTGGGTCACGAATTTACATGTGTGTACCAAATTTCAACTTAATTGGTCCAGTACTTTTGAAGAAAATGGGCTGTGACAGACGGACAGACAGACAGACAGTCGCACGAGTGATCCTATAAGGGTTCCGTTTTTTCCTTTTGAGGTACGGGACCCTAAAAACTAAAAAAAGTGACATGTGAATTGATTGTAATGAACTTTCTTCCTTTAATATCGTTTTAAATATGGGTGTCATTCTGAATCCCTAACAACGTTTGTCCTAAAGTCACTTGCCCTAACTGGTTTTTCCTAATGGGCACATGCCCTAACGATCAATTGTCATAACGATTATTTTCCATAATGTAATGGTTAGCCTAAGACTCATTTGTCCTAAGCATTTGTACCATAACTATCAAGATCCTTAATGTTTTTTACCATATTCTTCGAAATCCCTAACAATGTTTGGCATAAAATAATATGCTCTAACTGTTTTGACCTAATGGCTATTGCCCTAATTATCAATTGTTATAACAGTTACTTTTCCTATTGATCAATTATCATAACAATTACCTTCCATAATGAATGGTAACGAACTGTTGCCACAAAGTGGGTTAGGTTAGGTTAGAACTGTGACCCTCGCAAAAACGAACTGCTGCCACAAAAGTGGGTTAGGTTAGGTTAGAACTGCGACCATTGTAAAAACGAACTGCTGTTAAAACTAGGTTAGGTTAGAAATACGATCCTTGCAAAAACGAACTGCTGCCACAAAAGTGGGTTAGGTTAGGTTAGAACTGCGATCCTTGCAAAAACGAACTGTTGCCACAAAAGTGGGTTAGGTTAGGTTAGAACTGTGATCCTCGCAAAAACGAACTGCTGCCACGAAAGTGGGTTAGGCTAGAACTGTGATCCTCACAAAAACGAACTGCTGCCACAAAAGTGGGTTAGGTTAGGTTAGAACTGCGACCATTGTAAAAACGAAACGAAATAGGGAAATCAAAATTAGGGCATACGAGTGTTAGGTCAAGCAACGATAGGCTAAGTAAAATTAGGTAACATGATGGTTAGGATATATAATTTTTAGGCCTAACAATAATTAGGCAAAAAAAGAATTATGCTACATAACATTAGGATAAATACTCAATATGGAAAGTGCCATTAGGGAAAAACATATTAGGACAAAAAAATATCGGCCATTCGATAATAGGGAAACCAAAATTAGGGTATACGAGTGTTATGACAACTGATCATTATGACAAACAATATTAGGGAATACAAAAATAGGAGAAAAGACTTTAGGGATTCAGATATAGATCCTTTAAATATTGATCCTAGAGAAAAGTGTTCAGATGTTTTTTGCAGAAAATTTTATGTAGATTATTTATTCATAAAAACCTATTTTGCTATGGGACACCGTTTACGAGTTATTTACAAAAAACTAAAATTGATTGTAATTAACTTACCGGCTGCTTTGTCTTTTTAAATATTGATCCTAGCGAAAAGTGTTCTACGTGTTTCTTGTAGGAAATTTTATGTTTATTATTTATGTGTAAAATTTGTTTTTGCTATGAGTCATACTTTTCAAATTATTAACGAAAAAATAAAAACAAGGAACCTTAGAATTTATTATAATTAACTTTCTCTCTTTATTATCTTTTTAAATATTGATCCCTGCTAAAAATGTACTAAATCTTTTTTATTGAAAATTTTGTGTAGATTATTAATGTTTACAACATTTTTTTATATTGGCCACCGTTTACGAGTTATTTACGAAAAACTAAAAAAAGGGACCTTTAATATCAAATATCTCACTTCCAGTCAAGAATTCGATCAAGCAACCGGCAAATTCGGATTCAGCGGGGTCTAATTAGGTTAAAAAACCCGGTTGCCAAAAAGTAATATGTTTTGCCAGAGGAAACCGATTTTTACAAAAATGTGACCAGTCTAAATTATTAAATTTGATTAATTTTATAGAATTTTAAAATATGTTTACACAATTTATCAATCGTGACTGAATTCCGGATTGGTTAGATGGGTGTGTGCCTTTGCTGCCCAACTTGTTATAAAATGACAATATGACGGACGAATGTCTGAAATGTCACCGTATTTAAGAATTATTTTGCTTTTCTTCGTAAGTATGTTGAAAAACATTGTGTGTATAACATATTTGCATATTTATACTGTGATTACCCAGTTCATGAAACGTCCGCTAAACTAGCACAGGTCCGATGCTGACAGTGGTCACGGGCGTACTGGCGTGAGGAATAGGCCCAAGGTATTGCCGCGTAGGGTGTAATTTAGTAGGCAAAATGTTGAATTCATCAAATGATGAATGAAAAAATTAACGTATCGATAAAAGGACAAGCAATAATGAAGATTTACTTAAAAGCTATCGGCTGAAGTAAGTTTCATATACATTTTCGTCCTATTACTTCTAACATAAGGAAATAAAGACAGTGTTAGGCATGTTTTCAACTTAATATTCTATCGAGAAAATAATGAGCCGTCGTGTTTCTGACAAGCAATAACGTAGTTCAAGGACTGAAATTATACATACTAGAAAATAATGCATGAAATCCTTGTAAAAGTCTGTAAATATGGTGACAAAAAAGTGCATTTTACTACACACCGCGCCTTAATGCAGGGGTACTAAAGGTGAAATGCCTATATGTTCCCGCGGGAGTTATGGATTGAGACAAAAAAATCCCTAGGGAGTTATAGCTTTTTTATTATGTCACATACGGACCAAGTAGGTATAAATGAGTTTTAGTTTTAAAATACTGACGATTATAATTTAATATTTTTGTTTATGTTTAAAATATTTAATTTGAGTAATTATAGCCGTTTAATATATTTTGGACAATTTTCAATCGTGGCTTAATGCCGGATGGGTCTGTGCCTTCACTGCCCTTGATGTCTAACCATAGATATATAAAGTCAATGTCAACCTGTCAAAGAATGACAATATGGCGGACGAATGTTTGAAATTATTTCGCTTAAAATTTAGTTTTTTCTTCGCAAGTGTGATGAAAAACATTGTGCGTAACTCCGGGTGTAAGAATATTGCAAACTCGGGTCTTTAATTCCCTCCAGCCTGCGTCTGTCGGGAATTATCACCCTCGTTTCCAATATCTCACTTAACCCCCTTGTTGCACAATGTACTATTATTTAGCAGCCCAAACTGCTTAGTGTGTTAGGTGTCGTGAATTCTAACGAGTCAGGTTTCGATACAGTCCCAACCGGAAAAACGCACGAAAAGTGGCAAGCAGTAGTTTAAATTTTGTTAGAGAAAACGGAGGCGTACAACAGCAACACTCCTAACCACTTATATGCTCTTAACCGTCCGCGGGAACCTTACTATCCAAAGGGGTGGAAGAATGAATTGATTTCAGAGCCATCTAACGGAATATTTCGGCATTATTTACTAATTCTCTTGATGCGACAACGTAGCCTAACTAAATAGTTAGCTCTAAAAAAATTTAGATGGCAGTGTAGTTATAATTTTTGTAGAAAGTTGTGAATGCGCTGCGCGGGGCGTGCGTCGCTAAAAAAACCCGGACGGTTGACAGGAAACCAGTCTCGCGGGCCGGACGGTTGAGTGGCTAACTGTATATCGGTGGACCTTATTACAAAAGGCATAAGGTCCACGGATGTACAGTTAACAGTGTGGGCGATGGCACTAATACCGATTTACGAGTAGGTTATAAAGTTTATAGAATCCGTAGGTTAGCGATAATGATGACATAATAAGTAAACATCATGGCCAGATAGATGTGTCCGCCCGTTTGAAATGACTGCTTGTTAATGGATTATGGCAACACAATATGCTGCAATGTAGTAATTCATTGTCAATACACAAGCGGAATATTTATCAGACTTGTCTGCAATATGTGACTGTTTGTTTGGGTACTAATAATAACCGCAACACACTTAGTGGACCATGGGTAGAAGTTATCTCATTGCAATAAAGTACTAATTGTCAATTAACGATTACACAGGATAATTAATTTATAATTAGAATGTCACGACTTTAAGTGTTTTTGTTTTTTTAAATAATCATCAGAAATAATTGTTGAACATGCAAAATTATTCCGGTTAATTGTTGGACAATTATTTATAAATAAACTAAAACAGCTAATTGAGTTCGCATAATACTTTCTAACAGTATAACAACAAATTCATACTACCTAATATAAAATCCTGTAAATTTCGAGGAGTACCGTTGATTGTTCAAAGGTCCAATTTTCAGCCCATCTTTTGTCGGCACTTTAAGTTGTTCCTGATTGTAGAAGAGTTATTCGTGCTTCAAATTTAACATCTATTGTTAATTCTGGCGCCTATTAAACGGGTCAGATGAAAGTAAGTAAAAATTTGCAACATCCTTGTGTTATAAACAATGTGATGGTACCGAATACTCGGTGATCGAATCCGACTTGGCGACGTCAACGACGTCAACTGACGCCCTCGGTTACAGTGTCATATCAACTTTCGTAAGGTTTACAATAGTGCGTTGTATATAACGGCGTGACGTTCAAAGGGCACTCCAGCCATCTGTAAACCTAAATCTGCCATACCAGATGAAAGGCCATCAAAATTGCTCTCTGTGCCAGGCCTTTTTTAAAGGGGTAAAAGCGAAGCGTCTCCGTTTCAGCTTCAGCTTGTTTGCAAGGTTTACAACTCACAAAGTCAATAGTTTAGGCCACTGGGCGGTTATAGTCGCTGTAAGTTAAGAAGTCAATTTTATCAGTTATTAATTGGCCCTTATATTTACGAAACTAAGACCTACCGTTTAACTGATAGCCTTAGTGTCATATATATGTATAAGGGTCAATTCATAACTGTCAAATTGACTTCTTAGCTGCGTTAGGTTGGAATTCCACCTGTCCAATTTATTTGTCCAATGTGTATTTGCATCTCACATTTTGCTTAATGGGAGAGTGAGACGCAATGCACATTGGACAGCCGCATAGTCCGACAAGAAATTGTAGAAAATTATTGAGGGCGCCACTTCCTACGTAACTGTCACATTTTTCACACTGTCACATGGTAAAAATTTAGTATGGATTTTTTTATGTCCATTTTATTTAATTTCTACAATGAGGAGGCACACTGAAAGGTTAGGACAGATGTCGTCCCAGCAACCCGACATTGTTTACGATTTGTGACAAGTGTATGGTAGCGAATTTTTTACTAATACTTGCGATTTATCAAGAAAAATGTATTCATTTATGACTCTACGGGAACTGCAAACCGAGCTTCGAAAGAGAATTGCTTCAGTTGGTGGAAAAAAGGCTGATTTGATACAAAGATAATCACTTAATATATTTGAGGTTATCTTGTGTATTTTACCGTTTATTCAAATTTTCGAAGGCTCAAGTGCAGTGTTTCCTTTTATATTACAAGTGTTCGATCGAAAACAAAGCTTTGGTGTATACCTGGATGTACAAGAAGGCGAGGCGTTTCATATACGCCGCCCTACGACACTATCAGATAGCTACCTACACAAAGTCGTGATGCATCTGGAGTATTCTGGAGTACAGCATATGTGACCAAGCCATGCCCTAAATGATGGAGGTACTATTCATTAAAACTTAGCTTACCTGTGTATTTACTCTTTCCAAAATATTTACCTCCCTAAAATGCAGCCTATAAAATCGGTCTTTCGTCATTTGCCTTAGTTTTTGATACCTAACGCTTTTTCTCACCGATTTATGCATATCGGGTCCTTGGGAAAAAAGGAAGATCCTATATTTCCACAATATGTCGCACAATATTGGAGTATTGTAGAGAAAAAGGAGAATGTTTACAATTTATTTTAAAAAATGTATGTGATTCGACAGTGACAGCCGACGATAATGAAGGTGCCGTCTCGCCTGGCGGGATAAAATGTCAGTTTTCCTCCTCATTTATGTCGCACTATAATCCCTTAGACAGAGGTTACACAATATGACTTACCGCTTTTTTCTTTTCAGCGCCATCTAGCGGCACCGCCTGTCCGGGCACGGACGCTCGGCCGCGGAAGATGTCCATCATCTTGGTCATCGCGCTCGGCCGCCTCGTGGCTGACGCAGTCACGGTGTGGTAGTACTGTCAGAAAAAAACCTTTACTAACAGATTTAGGTTATTTGAATAAGAAAACTTTCGGGAGATATATTGAATATGTAGAGTTGCATTTGCATGGCATTTGCTAAGAAAATCCGTTGTTCTGTCAAAGTCGGTGCAGGTTCTAATATTGTCTGATTTCTTATGTTCGAAATCTTTAATTTTAATAAGACTAAAACCACATCGGGGCAGATTTCTGTGAATATACGAGTAAGTCACAAACAGGATTAGGATCCAATAATCTAAGGATAAAGATAGGATACTATCGGGGTTCCTTGATAGAAGGTCCAAAAAATGTTGTGTGTCACCCGACGGCCGGCACCGACGGGCCTAGTTCCGTATTATTTGCCTCCTCGAATTTACTAGCGTCTGTACTCGGGACAGTCTGTGCGTACAACAGAGTTGGTAACGTAGTACCGTAATCAGTAGTCAGTGTGTATATTCCTTTCATAGGTTATACAAGATGGCACATTTTATTTGTTCAGCTATGAAACCCTGTACTGCAGGGCCTGTAAGGCTGTAGCCAGGATAAATTTAATTACTATGGCTACAGCCTACTACAGAAGAGTAGTTACTAGAGATGCACCGGATATCCGGTTACTACCCGGTATCCGGCCTATCCGGCCATTATTTTCCTATCCGGCCGGATACCGGATAGTGACCTACTATCCGGCCGGATACCGGATAGTAACATTGCTTGATTTTGGAGTAAACAAATTGGATTTAAGAATCAGACACGGTCATAATCTTACTTGTTTATTATTTTAACACAATTTAAACATTCCACTGACTTGCACGCGCACTCATTTCGAACCTAAAAAATGTGTCCGCGCGAACGTTCACTAGGAAACAGGTCAAACCTGCAGAATGCGCACCTGAATAACCGAAATGTAGATATAGTTCCGCCGGCCGAATATTCGGCGGCCAGATACCGGATATTCGGCCGATGGTCAGGCCGAAAATCCGGTATCCGGTATCCGGCCAAACAACTATCCGTTGCATCTCTAGTAGTTACCCTAGTGTCACAATAGGGGTAAGGATTGCGCGCGAGCCGAGGGGCCTGCCTCCGTTTTTGCCTCCTCATTTACTCGCGTCTGTACTCGGGCCAGTCTACACGTACAACCGTGGTAATAGGGTATTGCAGAAGAGTTAGTCTGGTTTACTAGTGGGGCAGTCTAGACATACAACAGTGGTGCCAGTGGTGGTAGTGTAGTACAGAAGAGTTAGTTACCCTAGTGTCGCTGCCGGGGTGCGGGTGCGCGGAGCCGTCGCGCGCTTTGACCGCGGGCGTGCCGGGCGCCGACGGGCCTGCCTCCGTCTTTGCCTCCTCGGGTTTACTCGCGTCTTTGCTCGGGGTAGTCTTCGTCATGATCTGAGAATGTTATGTTGATTTTAAGTTTGGGTATACTCGAGTTGTCGGATAATGATAATGTTTTATGTTTTGTACAGACAAATTGAAGGGATGTTTATAAAAACAACATAACTGACTACACTGGTTGACACCTGAAACGATTAACAATGTTCTAAAAAAAAGTGTCAACTGCTCTAAGCAGTTATGTTGTTTTTGTAAACATCCCTTCAATTATAATAGGTATACATATATCATTGCTCATTAAACAATAACTTGTCCTTGTGGAAATATATCATATTAAGAACTGTCCTTCGACGCCAACAAAATGCTAAATTTATGGAAAGTTGTATTTAATTGATCCTAACGGTAACGTTACTTAACAGTCATATTTTTTATACAGTTACCTTCTTAACACAAGGGCAACACAATCAAATAGATACTAGACGAAACGAAGCCCATTTGCAAAATAAAGGTAAGGTCAACCGGGTTAAATGCGACTCTTGGGATAAATGCGTCTTTTGAAGATATCTTCCAAACGCTACATATTATAACTATTATAGCCGTCTACACTAAAAGTTCAGTGACCACACTTCGAACAGGGAGGGTTGCAATAGTTCTAAAATGTTCCATTTAGAAGAAACGTTTAAAAGACCCCATTACCCCGGTTGACCGTATATTAAACGCCAATAATTGATATAATCTCACCTGCACAGCAGCCTTCACCTGCTTTATGATGGAAGGCTGCTTCTTGGTGTCGCCGCGCGGCTTCGTCTTGAACATGTCGAACAGCGCCGGCCTGCGGCTCACCCCGGTTGTACCTTTGACAAAAAAACAATTGAAGTCTCCTACTATTTAAACATACGATATCGTTCAACTCCAAAATAATGCAAAGGAGCCTAAAATGTTAATAGCCAAAATGTAGAAGTTAAATTATTGACTTCATTTCGAATTTATATCACTGTTATTTTTATTTGTAAGTATTGTCTGCACCAGTCTGATAGGACTGTGGGAATTACCCGCAAGTTCTACAAAATAAATGTTTAACTCATAAAATTACCCACCTGTGGTCCGGTTCTATTTAATTCAAATTTGGTGAGTATAGTGTTCATATAATTACGTTGGTCTAGCCCTAAGACGTGCGACTTCGAAACCTTTGGTCGTAGGTACGAGTCCCGGCTCGTACGAGTGACATTCTTGGCATTAATATGCGAAATGTCATTTAACATTAACCAGCAGCTTTTCGGTGAAGCAAGACATGGTGCAGAAATCGGCCTAATTTCGATGTGGCATAGTTTCCCCTCTGGGTTGAGGAGGGAGGGCAATCAAATCATAAAAACTAGATACAGCGGCATTTCTTGGTATGGTTGCCGAAAGGAAATCTGGGTTTTAAGAAACAACCGAAAATGCACTAAGATGAGAAGGGGAGTGGCTATGTATAAAATGATAATAATAGGTATATGTACATATGTATATTGGCGCTTTTGATGCAACAATTCAAATAACATCAATCAAAACAAGTATCCTTTATATGTAAATATCCTTGTACTAGTTGTACTGGTTCTAAAGATGGAGCCCTTTAAATGTCGAACAAACAAAGAACATCGCAACACTAAGCAAGCAACACTCTCTGGCTTAGTTGCAATGCAATATAAAGGTAAGGAATAATAAGGCGAACAAAGCGGTAAGATATATTGTAGATGTATTTTTGACAGGTGAACTAGAATATGCGGCCTTGTACATTACTTATGCAGTAGCTAAAGTGCTTAAGTTTAAGTGTAGCAAAACGTACGAGTATGGCGCAGTACAGCGCCATCTAATTTAGGTGTCAACAACACACCTACACGTTTTGCACCACACCACTTAAACTTTGGTTTCCTAGGACGGCATATGACGGCAAGTCATACAGCGGACGCAAGAAGACGCCCGTCTTTACATTCACTAACCCGAGGTTAATCCGTTAAACCTGGAGTTACCATGATTACAAGTACAAATTGACACTGGGTTAACGGTTTAACCGGTTAACTCCGGTTTAGTGGGATGGTGCAAGTGGCGCTTAATAAGTCTCATTCATTTGTATATTCGGCGGTTTTCGGAACTTATGTAGGTACTATACCTAATTTAAACTAGTCGCTTCTCGGTGAAAGGAAAACATGGTGAACAAATCCCAATAAGGCCCAGATCCCCTTTCGGTTGGAAGTCGAAAGTTGGTTATTGTCTCAGAGAGGCGAACCAAATAGCCGGCACAACGCTAAATAGACAGATGATGTTTATTACCGTGTATGGTCTGCTGGTACATGGGGTGAGGCTGCCCGTCGTCCTGGGAGCCGCGCCGCTTGCGCTCCCCGACGGACTGCGTGCTGCGCGTGATCGCCGCATCCAGCCGTTGCTCTGAAAATGGGGAAACAACTGTCAAGTACCAGTGTGACAAGAGAATGCTCCCGGGACTGTATTTGTGTGACGAGTCCCGGGCATTCACGGTTTCAGAAATACATTTGCATTAAAAAAAATAGTACCGGGAGCACACCCTTGTGTGACTTTTACACATCGAGGTAATTTTTAACACACTTTTATTTACTTCGCCTGTAATGTAAGTAACAATATTATCAATCTAGCAATGATTTAAAACTACTATATATAGTTGTATCGATATAGTAAAACTATGCATGAATTCAGGTGACAATATAATAATTTAGTACTATCGAGCTGATCTGTTTGAACCTGAAAATACGAGTACTTAAGATCGCAGAATTCATCGTCCAAGAATCTTCGGTAGCCACCGTTTTGACGAGGCGTATACTTTGGAAGCATAAAGTACAGTCGACAATAAAAGCTTGTTAACGTAAATTATTATAAAATGTAAACAATTATTATTGTTGTTCTGTTTACATAGGTAGCAATATTGAAAAATCATTCACAAGTTTTCTTTCCTTGTTGACTTCAGTAATGGACTAACTAAAGTATTATATTCCTGCATGCCTTTTCCCTAAACGCAAAGACAAGGATAAACCCGTCGACCGTAACTAATAGCAAAACTACGGTCACACTATGTTACTCAATGAAAACAATAAGCGGCATTAATTACAAGGAAAGCTACATTTTCAACGTGGAATCTGTGTCAGAATCTACATAGTGGGACGCAGCTGAGCGCCGGCGCGACATACTTGCCATAGTTGCACGAGATGCGTTACATCACCTTAAAGAATATGTATTTTAATCCGAAATATACATTTTAACCCTTTAAGATCTAGTTGAGTAGTTAGGATGAACACTATTTGTTAATTAATTAAATTTCAGCTAAAGCAATTAGCCGGCTATCTGCCCTTTAAAGGGTAAAATGTTTTTGTGAACTTTTATTTCATTTTTTTTATACTGCTACCTGTACGAAACGCAGACGCCTTACTCGTGCTTCGCGCTCACTCGGTCAATGAAAATTGACAATTGAGATTAAAACGAGCAGCAGGTGTGCAATTGATGCGTAGAAACGGTACGCGCTATGCATCAGGTACCGTTACAACGGCTCAGTTTGTGCTAAACACAACAGTCACAGTACAAAAGAACGCAAGCGCCGATATAGTGTTCGTTCCATTGCAGTCACGTGTGCAAGTAACTACTTCTGTCTATTATGGTGCCTATTATGTGAATTACGTCCGTGCGCAAACATTGCTCTGCATCTCTCTTGCTTCCTTTGAAGAAAGATATGTAAGCCAAAAGCAAACACGGTGAAATGAATCACCAAACACCTAAGGGGAAGAGGGTAATGTCGTTTATCTGGGAAGAGTAGTACATTCGGGTCTGGTTGTTTCTGCTTAGTATATTGCAATTTTACCTAAACCCACTATCTAAAAGTCCTAACAAGAGTAAGTAGATCTAAAACGAGTTTATAAAATACATGACTAATTTATATTATGATCAATTTTTGTTATATTTACTATAACTATAAGATTACTTAGTTTCATGCATGTTTGAGTTTACTAGTATATGTCACCACCACCAGCATCAAGAAACCGAGCCCTGCTCATAAATGCCAAAACCCCACCACAAGTGATCTTAATGAATCTACCTACATACGTAATTTAGTTCTAGTAAACAAAGTCAACATCAACTCGTGATGTAAAGAGTAACTAACGGAGTACCTAAGTGTGCGTAGGTATGACAATTAATTAACATGTTATCGATTACTCGTACATAGTAGGAATATTATGTAGCAGCAAGACTTTCAACTAACCATTGATAGACCTTGTCAATACAATAAGCTTTACGAGAGGTGAGTTACTAAGTCGACAATGATACAGTCGCTATCAGATATATCGGAGCAGCCGAGTGCTCTAAAAATATCTAAATACGCACTCGAACTTGTGAGCACCTTGACCGCTCCGATATATCTGATGGCGATTCTCCAACTTGGCCATTTTGGACAGTTGAGCACATATCCCACGGGTCTTGAAAAAAGTACCTAATCCAAGTAACTCTGAGGCCGACTCGAACTTAAATTTTGATGTCATTTTGTTATCATTCGCCCGTGCGTCTCGCTCGTATACGAACAACTACGAGCGAAATGCTCTCGAGAATCATAACAAAATGACATAATTTAGACAGGTGAAAGGTTGAAATGACAGGTGTCATTCTACCCTTCGAGTTTGAAAAATATTTTAGGACAAATTACACAGATCGACCTAGTCCAACTGTAATGTCAATAAGACTTGTGTTGTGAGTACTAGACGACGATATATACATATACATATGTAACATATATATTATAGTTCAATATAAATACTATAAGAGCACGCATAACTCAGGAACAAATATTTGATTATTGATTAATATTATAAACACCAGGATTCGAACCCGGGACATCAAAATGTAAGTTCGGATGGGCTCTCTGTCTTGCCCAACGGATATGTATGTGTAGGTACCAAATGAGTCATGACGTCCGTCGATGCTACTGTAAAACATAATTATCACGGTTTCAGTTTTCTAAAAGCATAAAAATAGAAATGTCACTGAATTTCTAATAGGTTTAGTCGTACCAGGTATGAGCAAGTTCGATTGTTGGACATTCAAATTGTCATCTTAGGTAACCAACGACTCATATTGACAAGCTGGCTGATGATGTAGTCATTTCTATAAATATAATTTCCTAGCCATACGTGACGTAATGATAACACGATTTATTACTAGGTGGACGCTGAAACCGTTCGCTAGACAACATTCGAGTTTTATCAGCATTAAGTACTCGAAGAAAGAACAGAACTCTTAAACATATTGATTATTGTTGAAAATATTGTTTGTTAAAATCCCGTTAAAACAACGCTGTGTTGGAACTGCGCCAAAACATGCGGGCGGTACCGGAGTGGCTTAAATGTGTATAATAGAATCGCGTTTCTCTGCCAAACATCGGCAATCCACAACGGGTACCTCAACACAATAAATAATATATGTAACACATTTAGGCCAGTGGGACCCTTATAGAGATTGGTAAACAATTCTATAGGCCGGTATAGATAAGATGTTTATCCATTGATAAGATGTTGTTCCATTAGCATTTCTTATCTACACGTAACCTTACCTATTTTTAATGTTCTAAAGTTAGCCAATACATAGTTGCACTTGGGATATATCATAGATTAAGCAGACGACTGACTAAGTAAATAAGCCTAAGCCCTTTAACAGTCCTATACAGGTTGTGAAATCTCAATAAGCCAGTGAATTTGTTCTGAGGAGAGACGAGGTCATTTCTATTTCACATAGCCAGGAATTGCTCGGTCAAATCTATAAGATAAAATTGTTTTTGTTCTATTTTAGAAACTGAACTGTGTTCTACTACGACTATAGAAAAATGCCGCATTTTATTTTGTGAACTGTAAGACGTCCGGATCAGTTAATTTAAATAATATAGTATTACATATATGTAAACAGTTCTTACAGAAAACCATAATTGTTGTCTTACATCACTATTTAATATAAGATTCTGATTCAGGCAAGGTTATTCGTAAGCATTTTATTTTTGTGTGAAGAGTTACTATGGGAGAGCTAGAGCATCAATCAGTTTAGTTAAATAACTCACCTCGTTTTTGCCGCCTGTCGTCACTACTGCGCCGGACTTCCTTGTCTTTGCGATATTGTGTTTTCTTCGCGGGTTCTTTCTCAAATCGGGTCCCCTGGGAGCCCCACGTACCGGAGCGATCTCGCATTTGTGATTTCCGTCTGATAGAGGCAGGTGAAACGATATTGCCATCTTTTACTGATTCTCCCGTGTTACTTCTCGACTCCTCCTTCTGTAAGACAACACCAAAATGTAAAAATATAAAAACAAGCAAAAAACAGACTAATACAAGTACACAAATAACTCGATATACTAGTACACAAATAACTAGAATAGACCACTTTTAATTCTCGCTCTCAGTTAGTTTTTCCTGGCAATAAACATTTTCATAAAAGGTGTGCTGGACTGGGATGTATTGCTTAAACAGTAATTACAAACAGTACATTCTACTATGCTATAACTGTAATGAAATTTTATTTCCGATGGTATACTTACTTCTTTTTCTTCACTTCTCTTAACCCATATATCTTCAGAACTCGTTGGTGATTCATCCACCGTAGATCTAATTTCTATGAGACTGCTATCGAAATATTTCTTATCATGATGGAGATTCTGGCCAGCGAAAATAGAACGCACACTAGGCCTTATCTCTTCCGCACCCTTGGTGCCAAAATGTACGGTATGCGCATTGTGGACTTGTGATCGGAGCGCTTTTTCTACGACGGCAGAAGGCGGCGGAGGTTCCGCAGTCGTTACTAAAAATTTGTGACGAGCACCCATTACTGTCCGTTTTGGTGGACCAACTGCTTCACCGGAGGTGTCACGACTTTCAGACAAAATGTCCATCGAATTTACTTTATCGTTGTGATGCGTGTTGTCAACTAAATCTCTAGATTTGTGATTTTTTGATGTATTTGCTATACTACTATGTGAAGCGCTATCGGAGGATAATGAAGAAAGCGCTAGTTCATGGTCTTTCTTCTCGTCATCTTCATCTTCCTCTCGACACTGGGATAGACGGCGGCGTTCCGTAAAAGGGAAGGTGGAGCTAGAATTCGGATTTAAACTGGAAAGATTATTACAATGGTTCATAAAGTAATGCTGGAAGAAGCTATCAGTTTCGGGCGTGTCGTTGTTATCGCCCTGGATGATGTCCTTGAGCGCGGCCAGCGATGTGATGGTGTTGTAGTTGATAGCGTTGACGAGCTCGTCGCTGTCGGTGGAACTGGCTGAGCTGTCCTCGTACGCCGGCGCCGGCGCGCTCATCTCTCGACACACTTCATCAGACTTCTCCTCTTTGCATTTATCAACTTTCTTTTTCTTTTCATTTTTGCGCTCCCGTTTGTTTACTTTTACGTTACTGGTTGTTGCAGTTTCGGAATCCATTGGACAGCATGCGTATAAAATTCAATATCAAGTATAAAAAGTCTAAGGCACTGATTACTTTGAGGTGTGTAAACCGTCACATCACAGTAAAAGTCACATGTTAATGTTTATTAAAGTAACATCTTTTGTTAAGTAATGTCGGAATTGAGTTGGCTGCACTCGTCACCGTACACACACCATGGTTGTGATGCGGGTGTGCAAACTGATTTCAATGCACATTTTACAGTCCTGAAACGAGAAATCATCATTAACTTCATTCGCCTTTCTTGTACAATCGGAATTTTAATATAGGTAGAAAATCCCGAATAGTCCTTGCATCAAAGTTTATCAATTCGGTACTAGTTTTATTACTAAATCGTGACGTGATTTTAAGAAGTAGGTAGGAACTAGCAGCAACACACTTTACTGACTTGTCAGATACAGCTATTGTGTATAAATAAACCATCATCACCACATAGTATAAGGTCAGTCGGCACAATATCATATTTAAAACTTTCGCGTTTTGAACACATATTAACTCATATCAACTACCTGTGTCGAAACGTCGCGTCGGTAAATAAAGCCCCTGCTACACGGTCGCCGACAAGCCTTCTAACCGTCTGACCTTGGTCTGTCCTTGGTCAGTTTTGGTCAAATTTTGTTGGTAACAACTGTCTACACGGTCCGGGACAGACCAAGGCCACGCGGTTTTAAGGCTTGTCGGCGACCGTGTAGCAGGGGCTTTCAGGTAATAAAATAAATTCGCAATAGACCCGTCCATAAATTTTATTGTGAGTTAATATGTGTCAGTCGGGACAAGTAGGGACAACTGTACCTACCCTTAGCAACAAGGTTAATTAATTATCTATACTATATTAATATTTTCTTTATTTATTTTTGATCTTAAGTTAGGTTGTTTATAATTATAACATGAATATAAAAGTAAAATACAAAAGCATATAAAACACAATAAAAAATACATATACACATTATAAAAAACCTAACCTAGGGTGCCACCGGCAACGGGCAGGGCCTAGGGAATGCTCCCGGGAATTCCCGGTACTGAAAGTACCGGGAAATCCCGGGAAATATCAACTTTTCGGGTACCGGTTTTGGTAATGAAAATCTCGGTACTTCGGTACTTTTCGGTACTGAAAAGTTAGTAAAGTTAACCGCATTAAATCACTTTAAAATTTGGCGTGTAATCTCCGTAGCCCCCGTGTAGTATACTCGGCAGTCTTGGCTGCCCAAGGTTTGTCCCAATAGGTATTTTCCGGCTACGATTAGAGCTTTGGCGACCCGACATTGAGAGCGATAACTACCCAAAGTCTCCAACCTGACAGTTAGGTTCAAGTAGTCAGATGACTACTTATTATAAGTATTGTATCTGTTGTAGTTTGATCGTGTATACAGGGTGTTTGGTACATCGTTTGCCAAATTAAAACGGCAGATAGGTTGAGCCATTTGCTATCTTCTCACGCCTAGAAAAAAGAATTGGCCATGGTTTTTTTTACTACTGAGCAAGTAAAAATTTGAAATTTACGAAAAACTGGCATAGAGCTGAAAAAAAAAAGTGCGCAAAATTAAAAATTTCTAGGCCTGTGAAGATAGCAAATGACTCAACCTATCTACCGTTTTAATTTGGCAAACGATGTACCAAACACCCTGTATATGTGAATTAAATCAAAGAAGTAAATAAGACTTGGGGGCCAATCCGAACGTACTTTTTGATATTAAAATTATTTTATTTTTCTTATTATTTAATCGCGCGTACATTATGGAGAAAAAAAAGACTAACTACAAACAGTGCAGTATAGTTTTAACTTTAGGTGGATAAAGTAGTGGATTACGCAAGCATTTAAAAAAAGTTAATTTAATTGTCCATGAAGTGCAGCCAGACCCATAATCAGGACCCAGTACACGAGATTATTATTTGCATACAGACCAACGTCTGTATCCCAATGCCAACTACGTGAACCTTATAGTCTACTTCTATTTAATGAATCTGATTGTAAACCCGAAAATAACAAATACTACAGAATATGTCGCATGATTGCACTCGACAGAGTTCCTTTCAAACTGTTTACTGAAAAAGCTGGTCAACCGCTGCCTAATAAATTTCCCAGCCCAACAGGGAAATTTCACTCAAGGAATATGACACAAAAAGAGAACGATTTCGTGAAGATCTACGAAAGTTAATGACTGAAGAAAAAGAATACTATTTCTATTGAAAAGTGAAAGGTTATAAAACTGTTGTTTGTTCTTATCAGTTGTTAATTTACTTTTCCATTTGTTTATTATTAATATTATAGTTAATGACTTATTTTTGTATAGATTTTGTGCGTAAAATTTCACATTTTACGAAAACTATTGAACATAGTAAGAAAGCTTAAGTACATAATTTTGATTTTTTGCTAGTGTCGATTTTCATCATTTTGTTCTTTACTAGGTTGTGTAAGTTGTGTTTGTACCGAATTACACAAAAGTGATTCTTATTATTCAATTTCGTATAAGTAATTCATCACTTAACAAAAAATACAATAGTTACTCAGTACCGAAAAGTGCCGTAGTACCGGGTAATCCCGGTTCTTTCCCAGTACCGGAAATGTTAGTCCCGGTTCTGAGGGCCTACCGCGAACCACGTTCGACGTGTTGCCTCCCTGTCACACTTACGTACGAATTTATAAGTGCGACAAAGAGGCAACACTTCGGACGTGGTTCGCGGTAGGCCCTCTGAGAACAGTACCGGTTCCGCATTCCCTGGGCAGGGCCTAAGCTGCCGGTGGTCAGGGCCGCAGAGTGAGGAATCGACGTACTATACGCGCCGTGTCCAAAATTACCGCCTTCTGCATCTGACCCTTGATCCAACCACCCAGCGAGAGTCTCTCTAGGTGTTGGTCGAGACTCTTCGCTATGAGACCGTTCGCTGACACGACTATAGGAACAATGATCGTCGAGTCAACATCCCACATGGCGGTTATCTCGCGAGCCAAGTCTAGGTACTTACTGGACTTGTCCTTCTCGGCCTTCACGAGATTCTCATCATGGGGGATGGTGACGTCGACGAGTACGGCCCGGCGCTGTGATCGATCTATCAGCACGATGTCAGGCTTATTGGCTACAATAGTCCTGTTAGTGATGATAGATCGATCCCAATAGAGCGTGGCACGACCATTTTCGAAAACTGGTGCAGGTGAGTACTTGTAGTACGGCACTTCATGGTCCACAACGCCGTATAGGAGGGCAAGCTGCTGGTAAATAATTCTGGCCACGAGATTATGTCTGTGCAAGTACTCGCCGTTAGCAAGATGAGAACAACCGGAGATAATATGCCTGAGTGACTATATTAATTATTATGTCTGTCTTTTACAAATTCTCGGGACCATGGAGTTCCGGGCATTTGGAAGGCGTGCGTAGAGCCGAAGCCAACACGTAGAAGCCCCTTGTAATAAGACAATTTACTCTAAATGTAATGTGACACCAACCGACGATTATCCCTGTTTGCACTATAGTAGTGCACCCAAGGACAAGCCCCGGTTAGTATAGGACTATTGTAAGAAAAGGTACAAAAAGAAACCGGGCTATTGAGTTGAGTTGCTAGTGGGCTAGTAACCGGGACTATGGAGGAGACTATGGCACCTGCCCTGCTCATATGTTAAAAAACATGAAAAAATGGGCCAGGTGGTGACTCGCCAACTCACAATATGGGTCCCCGAAAACGGCCGCTCGCACGGAGCGACAAGGGGACAACATCACGTGAGCGGCTCAGGGCGTGGAGAGGTGTGCACCGCTTTCCACACAGTGGCTGTAAGCAGCCACTGTGCCAACTCGCGTCTTAGGCATATTTCACTTCCGCCCTGCGAGCATATAGCTCTGACACCCCACTCTGGACGGCCGGTTAAGGCAAGCCAGAGGTGAGAGTCCTGTTATTATTACTAGCAAAAAGCAGACCTTTGTAAGGGCTCGCGGAGGTTTTCTACCTTAACGTACCGAACCGGTTGCTGTCCGGTACGCCTGTCTGTTACAGCTTTTACTTTGTCCTTTAAAAACGTGTCCAGACGACAAAATCAAATTGCCAATACCATCCACACGTAATATACAATTTCATAAGTGCATTACATCCTACACGGTCGCCCAGTACTTTTTGTAAGGAACCCAACTGGCTTTCCTACATAATGTTGGGTCAGCGAGCCAATGTTCTTGAATTTATTTTTGCGTCCACTCCACACAATTGATCGAAAAACTATCCCGTCTGGACACCTACTGGCGGTAATCACGCTGCTCCGCACATAAACTAACACACACAGTTCCACTAGGTACAGCCAGGGTCCAGCATCAGCTCTATCTTGGGTACTGCTCTTCAAGTTCTCATTAAGACGTGTCAGATGACCAAAACAGCGTGTGCCTATGTTGCACCAAACCTGAGTTCCACTAGGTACAGCCAGGGTTCAGCATCAGCTCTATCTTGGGTACTAATCTCCTAAGTGCTCATCAAGACGAGTCGGATGGCCAAAACAGCGTGTGCCTATGTTGCAACAAACCTGAGTTCCACTAGGTACTGCCAGGGTTCAGCATGAGTTCTATCTTGGGTACTGTTCTCCCAAGTGCTCATCATGACGAGTCGGATGTCCAAAATAGCGTGTGTCTATGTTGCATCAAACCTGATCGAGTTCCACTAGGTTCAGCCAGGGTTCAGCATCAGCTCTATCTTGGGTACTACTTTCCTAAGTTCTCATCAAGACGAGTTGCATGACCAAAACAGCGTGTGTCTATGTTGTATAAAACCCAAGCTCCATTAGGCACTGTCAGGGTTCAGCATCAGCTCTATCTTGGGTACTGCTATCCCAAGTGCTCATCATGACGAGTCGGATGTCCAAAACAGCGTGTGTCTATATTGCATCAAACCTGAGTTCCACTAGGTACAGCCAAGGTTCAGCATTAGCTCTATCTTCTGTACTGCTCTTCCAAGTGCTCATCAAGACGTGTCGATTGACTAAAACTGCGTGTGCCTGTGTTGCACCAAACCTGAGTTCCACTAGGTACAGCCAAGGTTCAGCATCAGCTCTATCTTGGGTACTACCTACTTTCCTAAGTACTCATCAAAACGAGTTGCACTATAAAACCCGAGGTCCACTAGGTACTGTCAGAATTCAGCATCAGCTATCTTGGATACTGGTCTACCCAGTGATCACATGACGAGTCGGATATCCAAAACAGCGTGTGTCTATGTATGTTGCATCAAACCCGAGCTCCACTAGGTACTGCCAGGGTTCGGCATCGGCTCTATCTTGGGTACTACTCTCCTAAGTGCTCATCAAGATGAGTCGGATGACCAAACCATAATGTGCCTTTGTTACACCAAACCTGAGTTCCATTAGGTACTGCCAGGGTACTGGGTCATTTTGCTGAACTGCACGCCGACGTTTCGATTGGCGTGCAGTTCCCATACAAGTTGCAGTCGGGTTGTAGTCCGTCTATCGGCCCTAAGTCACTGAAGTTTGTATTAATTATGCTTATCTTTATTTATAATTTTAGCAGTTCCAAGCAATAGTAACACTAAAGGCGCCATTCATTAATTACGTAAGACAATTTTTGCCAGCTTTTGACCCCCTCCCTCCCCTATGTAAGAAATAATAAGAATAGGCTGACCCCGTCCAGCCACCAATATAATTTATTTTCAAAAAAATATTTTTATGAATGTTTATTTGTACCTGTACAAAGGTACTTGAGCTCGTTTAAGCTAACTCTGCACCGTGTTTGATAGTATAGAGTGTGGAAGTATTATTTTAAACGTCATAATTTCATAGAAATTAAAAAAAATATCGCATCTTTGTGGTCTTACTTAAGAACTATGAAAACCCCCTCCCACCCCCTTGTAAGAAAAAATAAGATATGTTCGACCCCCCTCCACCCCAAAATCGTCTTACGTAATAAATGAATGGCGCCAAAACTGTATCTCGAACTGAAAATACCCGATTTAAGTTTGCTAACACAACATGACTGATCATCACATCGTCAGCGTCACAAAACATACGAGTAAATTGACCTCCGCAGTAAATATACAGCAAGATTGAATGTTCTAGTAGGTATTCACAAAAACTTAATTGCTAAAATGGGAATCAAACCAAGTGAAGCGAGGTGGGTTGAATCCAAAATTGTGCCCACTTTGGTATTCATCGTTGTTAATGGCGTAAGCGCCATCGACATTATTGAACTTGAAAATACCACATAGGTATCGTATTGTCTGAATACCCACAACACAAGCCTTCTTAAGTAGTCAATTTGTATAAGAATGTCCAATATTTATTTATTTATTTATTACTAACGCCATCTGTTAGAGAAAGACATAATTAACATTAGCACGAATGTTAATTCATCATTTTGCCAACAGATGGCGCTAGTAGTAATACAAAGTGTTATTACTTTATTTTATTTTTTTAGGTTTAAAAATGATATTTTTATGTTTGATAACACATCTAGACATGAATTTAAATTACTATGTTAAATTTCAAACCTAACAGTGCAGTAATTTTTCCGTAAAGTGTACCACAAGAATGCATAGTTCGTCGATTAGTGATAGCTTTATTTATTTTTGATCTTAAGTTAGGTTGTTTATAACATGAATATAAAAGTAAAATACAAAAGCATATAAAAAACAATAAAAAATACATATAAACACGTTATAAAAAACCTAACTTAGGGTGCCGCCGCCATTATTATTATTGTTATATATTATTACATTAATAATTATTAATTATCATGATAAGAAAAGGGAAAGATCCAGGTAAAGGGCCTCCTATCTTTTTTTTGCTAGGGTAGAGACAACTGTTAATTAAGTACCTACATAACAAAATTATAAGATCAAAAACAAAACTACTTATGCAATTTAAATTTTATACTTGTTGTTATTAGAACTATATGTGATTGGCCTATTTTCAATATTACAGAGAATTATCTCATTTACAAAATGTTTGGAAACAAAAACATTATCTGTTTTATAATAGATTAACGAGTAGAAGCAATTTCAAGTAAAAATAACTACCATTTTTGGACGAAGTGTATTAGTGCAGTTTATGGTCTCCATCCATCCATCTGATTATCGATTCATTTCCTTAAATTAAAGGGGCCATAGAGAACAAACAACCTGTACCGTATATTACACGCCTACTAGAAACAACTAAACGATCTAACTGGCGGCCTAAGTTTTAATAGACGATGATGAATGACCATGTACGTGAATAAAACCGCTTGCCAACCACGCAGGCAAACATAAGCTACAGATGTTGGACATAACACATCATTGAATTATGTTTATTTTTATTGGACTTGACCTACCTAATCTGTGAAACATCTGTCTATGGTAAACGGCTCCCTAGGTATTGTAACAACTAAATAAGTTATTTTTGGTTGAGAGATTGTTTTAGTCTTACACTTGCAGTTAATTACAAAAAAAAATACCTACATATCGACACAATTCGTGTCGTTACCGCTTCACTAATTACCAACCACTAAGCTCCCGAACCAAGATATCATATTTCCTTTTTCTATATTACATATTTAGGTAGGTCTGTATACAATCTTACAACAGACTCATGGGGCGACCCTGGCTATGCATTTGTATTTGTTAACAACTTTAGACAACTAAAACTATGTTCAGGTATAGAGATCAGGCATACCAGTACAAAAGCGCTTTTCGTTTGTAACGCGAAATTATTGTAAATCTCAAGTTCATCTCATAATGGTTGCGAAAAAAGTCGACTCGCCCGCTCAATCACAAAAAGAGGACATAGCTGTTAACTGTTAATGCCAGTGACGAGCGCGTCAGTCAGCTAAGACGACATAGGTGACGTCCCATGGTCAAAAGTACCTTATAGCGGGTATGGAGTTATGCATACCCCAGTAATCTACAATAAATAAGCTATCGATAACACAAAAGATCAACCTCCTAAGTTGTGTAGTTACAGAGATACTATTTTTTGAAAATAATGTTGTAAAATGAGCAACTTTACGATAGAGAAGTTTTAAGTTTAGCCACCTAAAAAACTATGTTCCTGAAGTAAGTTACATAGTTGACTACAAATAATAATACCTTAGACTCCTGAGATTAAAAAAATGTTGCGACTTGTTCTGTAATATAAACAGAAACCTTTGATATCGACTGATTTATGTGTATACTAACCAATCTCTTAAAAATAAAGTTTTGTTTTATTATCACGATTGATTGCAATGAGCTCTCAAGATTTAAATGTATCTATTAGAAAACGACTCTGAGAGACAGTTTAAGCATAAAAAATATCGATTTAGACGTGAAAATGTAATTTTCACCTCAGCAGCTCGAACAAGGGTACTTTGCTTCTTAAAAACAGTGAGCAAAATGCGATTTTGCTCACTAAGTCATTTTGTCTCACTCAGTGAGCAAAATCGCATTTTGCTCACTGAGTGAGACAAAATGAGTGAGCAAAATCGCATTTTGCTCACTGAGTGAGACAAAATGTCATTCAAGTGATCTTTATAGTCAAATGTCATTTCAACATGCGGGGTCTAATACAAGTTCGATATACTTGGGTTCTATTATCTCTGTCCCTCTAGGTATGTTTTCACTGCTTAGGGTGAAAAATTTTGTGTACTACACGAGATCAAAGTTATTTACATCTCGTGCGCTTTTGAATCCCTTACTACGCTCAAGATTCTAAATTAGATTCACTCGCTACGCTCGTGAATCTATTATAGAATCTTTCGCTTGCACGGGACTCAAAATAAGCACTCGAAGAAATATCAAACTTTGATCTCTTGTTGTACAAATAACTATTCTGACTTTTTCATGTAAAATCACAAAATTGAATATTTTTTATTTTTATGTGAGCCACAATCAATTTTTCTGAGCACATATGAAAGAAATTCTGTCATTCAAATGAAATAGGTCCTAAAACCGCAACTAAATATTAGGTCCTTACCTATGAAATTGGCGTTTTTGTTCATAGATATAAGTCTGATCCTAGTTTTTTTTTTTTTTACAAAAGTACATACACAATTACAATAAAACTACAATATGATTTCGCCAAACTGCTTGACAGCAATTAATTGTTATTTTTTATTGTTAAGTGTTCAGAATTAAGCCTTGAAAATAGGTCTTTTCATGTGCTGTCGGTTCGAGTATTAAAATTACTTATATTTTTCTAATGGTACCAATTTTCAAGAAATGGAGATATTGAAAACATACCTTAAAGGTGTCAAAAATTACTGGAAAAATTTTGTTTGGTTTGAATTAGCCATCAAAAAAATATCCGCAAAATTAATTGTATGGAAATTCGTATTTCGTTGAAATTCTCCGAACAAAACGCCAATTTCATAGGTAATGACCTAATACTATATTCAACCTCTTATGCCACTTTAAACTTACATAACAATAACGGTCTTTGCTCCATACATTTTAGAAAAGGTACCTTATGGTTATAAATTTAATAATACATCACTAAAAAACATCAATTACACTGAAGTTTATCTTTTATGAATTGAAAATCTTAATTTACATTAAACTACCACAAATTTAATTAGTTCCTCGTCATAATAATCTTAAAAAAGACCTATATTTTGTATGTAAAGAAAAGGTACCTTGTAGTTAAGTTACATGATGAGGCATGACGATGATGGAACAGTTAGGATAAACTAATAATATTTTGGGGTTAAGATGGTATAAATCGTCTATTTCTTATCAATAATATATTTTGGTTGCCATGCGCAGAAGACAAGCGGCGTTGAGGTTCGATGACCTCAGATATCCCCTGGGCATTTTTCAGCAAACCAATGGCAGATTTATTGCATGCGACCAAACCAAATCAAGATTACTCTAGTTAAGAAAGACTTGACGAAAGTAACTTTGGTATAATAGCAGGCTACTTGGATTTGTAATGTCGGTCGATGTACGGTTATAATATTTGCTAGGCCCTTCGACCAGAACTGAAATTATCAAATTAGTTTTTCAGAATGCTAATACAGTTCTCTACCAAACTTCTTTTCCCGTATTGACTTCATAAAAACGCTTGCATGGCACAAGACCGGTATTAATATCCATGGTGTCTTTTTGTCGCACTTGAGATTCGCCGACGATATTGTTTTGTTTGCCGAGTCCCTGGATGATCTCCAAAGCATGATTCAAGGACTATACCATGCTTCTATAAAGGTAGGTCTTAAGATGAATATGTCCAAGACCAAAGTTATGACGAACATCACTGGCTTTTCGAATCTCACCATAACGGTGGGAGCCGAAGAGCTGGAGGTGGTCGAGCAATACGTGTATCTTGGACATATTCTATCTTTCGACAAAAAACAACAGGAAAAGGAGATCTCCAGAAGAATCCAGTTGGGTTGGGCGGCATTCAACAAACTTGCGGACATCCTCAAATCTGATAACTTTCCACAATGCCTGAAAACTCGCCTCTTTAACCCGTGGAGCGCCCTAAACAGACACGTGTGCTGGTAACTAGTATAGGAGTTCCATACTACGGTAATTCTGGGGCGCTCCAGGGGTTAATCAATGTGTCCTGCCCACCATGACATACGGTGCCGAGACATGGACGCTCACTAAGGGGGCTGTGCATAAAATACGAGTAGCACAAAGAGCCATGGAGCGCACCATGCTCGGCATTAAACTGCAAGACCGAATGAGGAATGTCGAAATCCGACGCCGCACCAAGGTACGAGACGTGGGTGACGTCATCTCCAAGCTTAAATGGAGTTGGGCGGGACATGTTGCTAGGCAGAGTGATGGCAGGTGGACCAAAATGTTGACGGATTGGTGGCCGCTTTCGGATGAAAGAAGCGCCTGGCGTCCGCTAGCTCGTTGGGTGGATGACATTCGGAAAATCGCGGGGCACTTTTGGATAAGACTAGCCCAGGACCGGGATAAGTGGCGTACACGAAGAGAGGCCTATGCTCAGCAGTGGGCGACTGAAGGCTAGAATGATGATGATGATGATGATGATAACTAACATATAACAAAAATAAAAACAGGTAAACAAACGTTAAGCATTAAGGTTACAGATCACCCAATAAAAAAAATTGAGCATTTTTTCACCTTTTTACAAAACATTTAATATTTCCGAAACTAGAAACCCTCATAAGGTACCTTTTCCCATGGAACGTCACATATAGTTACTGCGACCTCAAGATCCTTAATAATTATGCACAATCGATGATCAGATTTACACTGGTTTGGCTTTTAGTTAGATGATAATAATCCAGACTGCTGTTCGACCACGACCGGTTCAACCACAACGATAATACCCCCGCTAACTGTCAGGATAATATTTATATTCTATTAGTTATGGACGTTCAGGTTTTTGTAGAAATGGAAAAGATGACTGTAAATCCAATTCAAAAGATATCCTGCCATAACCGTCAACGTAAACATTTATCTGTCCATTAGCTAATTGTAGAATTCACCGCCATCCTTCGAGCAACACCGGCTTCCGACACATCGGAAGGGAGGGGCCCAAGCGATATCTCACCGTACAAATCTTTCTGCCATTTTTCGCGGGGGGAAAGGTGCACACAATCGCACTTCTCACACACTTACATACAAAATCCAATCTGTAATGACGACACAAATACATAGAAAATGACACACGTCAAAGACAAATCATGCAAACCTCGATCTCTTTTTGTGTACGGACGAGTCACAAGTGTCACAACACGCACACTAACACGTTTTCGTTGAAGTATGTTATTGTATTCTGAGAGATGAGAAGTCGGATTTGTCGCTCGACCGATCCGCAATTTGTACTGAGCGAGCAAAATCGATAAATCCAACAATTACATGAGACTAAAATATAATAATTGAGTTTGAATGTAATTAAACGTATGATATGTAAAAAAAAATATTACATGTGAAATGTAACACTTTCTTTTTGTAAATTTGATGTCCCCGACCTCTTTTTATAACAAAAAACCGAGCAAATAGGCATATTTTGCAGCAGTGTTCACGCGCGCGTCTGGACTCGGTCTAGTGAAAAATCCAAATGCAACTAGTTTTATTACCCGCGCTAGATTAGATTGACGCGCTAATCTTGTACCTCGGCAGAGGGGAAATAGTGCGAATGCCGCCTCCCTTCCGTGTTGCTCAAAGCCGCCATCATAAGCGGAGTGTCGGCCATATAGATAGCTATCACTGTCAATATTTGAGTAGAGATAACTGCCGGAGCTTATTCTTATTACATAATTATGTCACACCTCAAATGGTATACGTATTTGTACCATAAGCGGTTGAAGAGGAAAACGTTTCTTTAAATGTAGGGATCTAATCATTCCTAATTATTATTGAAAAATTTATAGCTACCTAGTTTAACTACCCCTTTTTGGGGAGTACTTATGCACGGTACGATCTCGAGGCTACCAGGCCTGAGACTAAATTGCATACTCAATGTGCTTACTAACCCTACTATTAACATTTTATACACCTAAACCTTCCTCAAGAATCACTCTATTGATAGGTGAAAACCGCATAAAAATCCGTTCAGACGTTTTGGAGTTTATCGCGAACATAACATACACACAGACAGACAGACGCGGTGTTGGACTTTGTTTTATAAGGTGTAGCGATACGTTACGTAAGTTTGGATAAACTCATTGGTACGAGCCGGGGTTTAAACCCGGGACTAAGT
Organism: Cydia splendana; assembly: GCF_910591565.1. Lineage (NCBI taxonomy): Eukaryota > Metazoa > Arthropoda > Insecta > Lepidoptera > Tortricidae > Cydia > Cydia splendana. Next base: position 30,048,935 of record NC_085987.1, read on the forward strand.
ATCATTTAAATTCAATAGAATCTACGAAAAACTCCTGTATATATAGCCTCCTAAGTCCTGAGTTCCTTTAAAACTATATATTACCTATATAACTATATATTAACTAACTTTGAACTATACAATGGAATAAAAGAAAGTTCCTAATTCCAAACTGCAAAAATGACTCTGGGTCTTAGGAGGCTATATGTTTTCGTTATTACTTCTGGTTAAGTACCTCGTACCTCCTTATAGATATGAAAGAAGTACCTATTTATAATGTCTAGCCTAGACAGTCTAGGTATTATAATGCTCTTAACAGTCACCTACGGTCCTACGTGCACAGCTGATATTGAATTGCAGAAGACGGTTCACACTGGAAACTATTTGAAAGTTTATTTGTGTTCTGTTTTAACACAAGCATCCCATTAGACAAAGAGACACTACACTAACACTCGTAAAGCAATGCAAAATTGTGTAGCCTAAAGTTACAATAAAAAAAACTATTTAGTACTTAGATTAGCTGTAAATGCGCACAAACACACTGACAGACGAGCGGACAGGCAGTTACTTTCGCATTTCAAATATTAGGTATATGAATTTTCATAATACCAGAATTAAGGATATCGAGTTAATACTAAAACGCGGTCGGTTCACCTGACTGAGCCATAAATTAAACAACAGGCCTACTAACTATTACGAACAAAAGTTCGTATTATACAAATTCCCCATTGAATGCACATTAGTAGCCTACATGTGGCATTACGAGGAAGCTGTTGTCTGTCAGAAAAGTTATATCACTGTCCCTCTCTACCAGATCTGATATCTAATTGCATCCTTCTCGGCCCGCCATACCGATTGGCAATTAATGGTGCCCATTAAGCACTCCAGCGCACCGTTGTCACGCAGGCCTCTACGATGATATTAACACGCTATCTGAATACATCAACATCACACATCAATGTGCGTAGCTACCTATTATTAGTTGTGGACGATTTTAGAGTGACGCATATCAATTACTGTTTGTACACATTTCTATTAACCTGCTGTACGTGCGGCGTATCTAGACGAGGATACGCTGATGGATGAAATAGTGTCTCACTTATGATTCATATTATAATGATAATTACTGTCGCATATTATACTTACAATACAACACGCATTTCACGGTATTTCCACAATTCTTAAATAAAACTACTATTGTAACCATGTTTATGGCTACTACTATTTTTAAAAGCTAGCTTAAAATACCAACCACTGCCTATACCATACCTAATAAAATATCGCTTTATCCTTATCCCTAAATTATAAAAATTCCTAAAGCTAAAAATACACTAAGTTATTAATTAAAAAATAAAAGTGTAAAATTATGCACTTTATCGCCCACTGCTGAGCATACGCCTTTCTCTTCTAGGACGCCACTTGTCACGGTTCTGAGCTAATCTCATCCAGAACTGACCAACAACCTTTCGGATGTCGTCCACCCAACGAGCCAACGGACGCCAGGAGCTGCTTTCATCAGAAAGCGGCCACCATTCCGTTAACATTTTAATCCACCTGCCATCACTGCCTAGTAACATGTCCCGTCTAACTCCATTTTCGTTCGGTAATGACGCAACCCACGTCTTGCACCTTGATGCAATGACGGATCTCGATATTCCATCCTTACTCAATCTTGTACCGGGGATGGTCGTCATAACTTTAGTCTTGGACATATTCATCTTAAGACCTATCCTCAAAGGAACATGGTATAGGCTTTCAATCATGCTTTGGAGATCTTCCAAGGTCTCGGCAAACAAAACAATGTCGTCAACCAATCTCAGGTGCAACAAGAAGACACCGTGGATATTGATACCAGTTTTGTCCATTGCAAGCGTTTTTATGATGTCTTCTAGTACCGCCGTAAAAAGCTTGGATGAAATGGTATTCCCTTGATGCACTCCCCTTTGGATGGATATTGGGTTACTTAGTTTCTGAAGCCGAACTTGCTATTATGTTACTTCTACCAAACTTGTTACCACAGCTGCCCTACTTTTAATTTCAGGCCATCGCAACACACAGTTTGGAAACCTTTGGTTTAGTCTAATTTAATTAAATTTGTTTTAAGAACTGCTGAATGCTGCAAACTGCCAGCTGATTTTAATTAAGAAATTCGTATGACTGCATGATATGAATGTATAGACTGCGGGCCAGGAACATTTCCATGACCAATAGCATCCCGGGTAAAACCTCGTAAAGTGGTTAAGGGTGATGTGTAATTAGCCCTTGTGGACGTCAGCTGCCCCTCTGTTAGTGGGTTGAGGAACAGCAGCCACCCAAACACATAAAAAAAGTAAATGAATTTATCATCATTTACAGTCATTGTTTCCCGATTGTAACTTTGTCACAAGATTTCTAATTCATAATGTCATCTAAACTATCATCTGAAATGAATATCAAAGAGGTGATGACTGAAAAAATATTTTTTACATGTTCTTCTGAATAGCTGGCTGGCACAACCGGCTGACTATTCATGATAGCATCTAAACTATTATCTGACAAAGTACCAACAGGGAGGCGATGACTGACGATATATGCTCCTGGCTCGTGGTCCAGTCGTATAAGTACCGTTTTCAACCAAAATGGGTACTTATTGTTGGTTGGTTAACACTTGACTGTCATAAAGATTCAATTGTCAACGATTGACATCAAATTGTGTTTGTAAAAATATTTTCTATAGTGAAATTGGAGAAGCATCCACTTTCCTTTTAAGCTTCAATAAAAAATTGTCTAAATCCCCAGTAAAAAAATATATTTACCTGCTCTGTTATATATAATAATATATAAGATAGGGGTAACTTCTAACAGCTAAATATCAGAAGTTATCCATGTTGTGTCAACTAAATACAAGTTATAGTAGGTATTATGTGGCATATGGGTTCAACATCAGTTAATATTTTTAGAATGCCTATAGACTGTCATGATGTGTGCACTTTTAAATGAGTATTTGATGGAAATGGAATTTAAGCTGAAGAAATTGATGAGGTAAAAGGTAACTACGCAAACTTAGTAGTGTTCGTTGAACAAATATGCCGTTCTTGATTGGTTAGGCTGGTTAGAGCATTGTAATTCAAGTACAAAATTTGGATGTCTCATGGTAGTGTACAGTAACAGGCGTTATAGAAGAAGAGCGTGACGACGAATATATATTATATAAGATATTATTTTAAAACTACCTGAACAGAGCTGATACCTCGCGGGCTTATAACTATTAGGGAGACGTAACGAATTAATAATTATTACAATACGAACCGTAAACACATCAATGTCAACCACTGTACTTAATGATAACGAAGGATCCGATCCATCACAAACTAAATAACCACAGTAATTTAAAGTACTATTTTTCACACGTTCTAATTAGTATATACTATACGCATAATTGAATAAAAAAATATAAAATTTTGTAATCACTCATACGAAACACTCAGTTGACAACTGATCTGATGTCACTTAGCTAATACGAGTCCG